>NW_022437027.1:4933338-5210793 GCF_009761245.1 Sapajus apella
AGTACCACTCTGTAGCCCACTGAGCCAAGGGACTAAATACAGTTATGCATCATTTAACAACAGGAATACATTCTGAGAAATGTGTCCTTATGTCATTTTGTCATGGTGCAAACATCACAGAGATGACTTAATCCTAGATGGCACAGCCTACTACACCCCTAGGCTGTATGGTACAGCCTGTTGCTCCTACGCTACAAACCTGAACAGCATGTTACTGTACTGACTAGGCAGTTGTAATACAATGGTAAGTATTTGTGTATGTAAACATAGAAATGGTACAGTAAAAATACAGTATTACAATCTTATGGGATTATCCAAATTATATATCTAGACAGACTATATACCTGGAGACAGACAGGTATGTTTGTCTAGGTATATAGTCTGTTTACTGAAATATCCTTATGTTGCATAGACTGTAGAGATACATGTTAGATACGAATCCAAAGGCAGTCAAAACACAGTATTCCTGGTTCAGCCACACTTCTTTTTCCTTGTGTCCAACTTCTGTTGTCTTTCTTAGATTTTTTTAAAGAATATATTTTTGCAAGGCGAAAAAGCAGAAAAGTGGGAACATTTGTCTAAAGCAAGCATAGACTAATCCAAATGTAATCGAAAACAATAATTGAAATAAAAAAGATAGCACTTTGGAAAGCAGAATCAAGCGTCTTTATAGGTAGTGGAATGTATCAATCAGAATTAGAAACATGGATTATTCTCAACATTATATTTAATTAAGAAGTTCCGCTTTAATTGTGTTCATTGGTTGTATTAAAGCTGCATTTTACAAGCATTAGAATTTTCATATAAAAACAACTCAATTTGATACTTTTCATCAAAGCATAAAATCTTCGATACATTTAATCTTTAGAATTGAACTAACTATAAATGGTGCTTCATGTATTGGCTTATTATTTGTATAGTCTATGGATATTAACGGGTATTAGGAATATAAGAATATGAAATACAAAATTGTGTACTGTTTCCCAGAGTTTTTCACACAGATTTTTTCCTGCTTCATATAGTCAAAAAATCTGATGCCTATGACTAGAATGATGACCAAAGTATAGTGTCAAATTTAAATTTATCTTGAATAAACATCAAATTCTTAATATGGCTAACATTTACTCAGTGCTTACTGCTCTTTTTACCAGCCATTGTGCAAAATGCTTTACATGTACTATTTTATTTAATGCTTGTAATGACACTGGGCACATCATAAGGAATATTAAGAAAGGAGAAGGAAAAAACGAGCTCTAAATTGAGAATTGAAAGAGAAATGAAAAATACAATATATTGAGAAAGAGAAATTTAAAAAGTGAATTTGATATCAGTAAAGGTGTTAGGCATAAGATAAATGTGCAAAAATCAAAAGTCTCTGTATTAATAATAATTGACTACAGATGAAAATGCCCCAATGATAGCCATATTAAAATGTAAATTAAAATGTAAATTAAAATTGTAAAATGCTTATGAACAAAATTCAGAGGACAAAACAGGGTCTGCTTGAATACAACTATAAAGTTTTAGGAAAAGACAGAAAACAGGGTCTGAAAAAACGGAAGTTTATATCATGGTTTTAGGTGAAAAGACAATGCCATAAAAATGTCAGTCCTTCTAAAAATAGATAAATGTTTGAGGAAATTGCAACTAAAACCTCAATGATTTCTTTTGGGAATTAGAGAAAGTAATTTTATTAGTTCATTTGGAATAATAAATACCAAGAACTGGTGAGAAAGTTATGATGAAGTGGGGAGAGACAACCCTCTGACCCAAAGACTCACAAAAGATAATGAGTAGCCGTTTCAAGACACTGAGTTTTTGGGGTGCTTTTGTAGGGGAGAAAAAATATGCTCCATCTACTCATGTTCTCTGGTTAGGGCCCTATAAATTAGACTAAAAAAAGCTAACGAGAAAAACAGTTTATTAATGGATGCAGTGCACAGCAAGGCAGAAACCTCTTGAGGAGTAGCTGAAATGAAAGAAAGGCTAGAATTTGGCTTAGATCACATTAAAAAAAATTTTATTTGTATTTATTTTTGAGATGGGCCAATCTCGGCTCACTGCAGTCTCCACCTCCCAGGTTCAGACGATTCTCCTGCCTCAGTCTCCCCACTAGCTGGGACTATAGGCATATGCCACCTGGCTAATTGTTGTATTTTTTAGTAGAGGGGATTTCACCATGTTGTCTAGCCTGCTCTTGAGCTCCTGACCTCAGGTGATCCACCACCTAGGCCTCCCAAAATGCTGGGATTACAGGTGTGAGCCACCATGCCCGGCCAATAGCATCTTAATGAGCAAAAAAAAAAAAAAAAAAAAAAACATTGGTGGAGAAGTGACACAACAAAGAAAAGAGTTCCAGGCTTTCAAAGATGGTGCTGTGATTTGATTTTGCCTCCCAGATTTCATGTGTTGGAAACTTAATCTCCGAGGCAACAGTGCTTAGAGGTACCATTTTAAGAGGTGAAAAGGACGTGAGGACTGTGCTCTCAGACATGTATTAATGCTGTTAATGCAGGAGTGGGTTGTTATCTTGGGAGTAGGTACCTGATAAAAGATTGAGTTCAGCCCCCTTCTCTTTCTCACAAGAGTGTCTGCTTGCACTTCTGCCTTCTGCCATGTGATGACGCCGCAAGAAGACCCTCTCCAGATGTCAGCCCTTCAGTCTTGGACTTTCTAGCCTCTAGAACCGTAAGAAACAGATCTCTGTTCTTTATATATTACCTACCCTCAGGTATTCTGTTATAGCAGCAAAAAATGGACTAAGACAAGTGGCAAATAGAGGGAGGTTGAATATGTGGGAAAAACTAGTGCAGTAAGATTTGCTTGTTCAGGTGCACCTTGGTGCAGTTTCCATCTCCTTCATGGCCATCACAGAGAGGACATTCATGGCAGTTCTTGCTGCTCAGAATTCTCTGCTTTTGGTTGGATGTGGAAAGCTCCAGGAAGGTTTCTTTCTACATCTATTGATTCTCATACGCCTCCAGCTCAAAATAATTCTTATGCCAAAATGGCATATTTTGGGATGCCGTATTCTGATACCTCACACTAATTAAAACAAGTATTAAGGCTAATGTGTTCTAACTCAGCTGTGATTGTACTCATCAGCAGATGAAGGCTGGGGAAATTTGGGCTGTGATAGAGGTAGAGAAAATTAAAGAAATCTGAAATTGGACCTAGGAGTTTTACAATTAAAAGAATGGCTGATAGACTAATTAAAATAGTAGTGGCAAGAAATAAAATAGAATCAGGCAACAGTGTATATTTTTTAAAAATAGGGTTGAATTATTGAACTATAAAATTGAATATTTCCTTAATACAATGAGAAAAAACAAACTAGCTAGAATTCGGTAGAGCAGCGGTCGGCAAATGACCTAGCCCACTGCCCTGGTTCTGTAAATAAAATTTTAGTGCAACATAGCTATGCCTATTTGTTTATGTATTATATGTGGCTGTTTTTATGCTTCAACAGAAAAGGTAAGTAGTTTAAGGCAGAGAACTTGCGCCTGAAAAGCTGAAAATATTTACTGTTTAACCCTTTACAGAAAAAGTTTGCTAACCCCTGATCCAGACCAAGAATTACTTCTACATCATGGGGTCTGCACATCAGAGTTTCCACCTAAAAGAAGGGGATAGGCTTAGGGAATATAGCATCACATGTAGGTGTTTAGTTTGCATATAGTGCCTTTCTATTCCCTCTCTCACTTGAAGGGAAGAAGGCGGGTGGAGGGAGATGACAAAGGCGAAGAGACCAAAACTCTTTAACCCCTCAAAGTCAAAGAAATCTGTGTGGTGTGTGCTTAATTGCCTCCTATTCTAGGAGTGAGATTGGATGTCTATGACTGTAAAATGTCCAGACAATTCAATGAAGTGTCAGACATTCAATCTAACTTAGTCTGGGCCCTTGTGGACTGATCTGTTTACTAAATAGTTCAGAGTTTTTTAGCACCGTGTTGATCCATCAACCCAATTCTTCTGGTAATGGAAACTAAAGATTTGTAAATACATATAAATACATTGTTTTAAGATACAGTGCAGAGAATAAAAACATAATTATATTGTTTATAGATACAGTGCAGAGAATAAAAATAAATATTTAATTTAATAAGCAATTATTTCTAGTAGTTTTTTTTCACTTCTAAATATATGATGACTGTCCAGGCAGTTACAGATTTACAAGCGTTCATAACCAGAATGTCAGGTTAGGCCGGGCGCAGTGGCTAACGCCTGTAATCCCTGCACTTTGAGAGGCCATGGAGGGTGGATCACCTGAGCTCAGGAATCAAGACCAGCCTGGCCAACATGATGAAACCATGTCTCTACTAAAAATACAAAAAATTAGCTGGGCATGGTGGTGGGCTCCTGTAATCCTAGCTACTTGGGTGGCTGAGGCCGGAAAATCGCTTGAATCCAAAAGGTGGAGGTTGCAGTCAGCTGATATTGCGCCACTGCACTCCAGCCTGGGTAAAAAGAGCGAAACTGTATCTCAAAAACAACAACAACAAAACAAACAAACAGAATGTCAGGTTTATCAGTAGAAACACCCAGCTCATGCATGGAAACAGGGCATATGATCTGAGGTTCCTATGAAAACATTCACCTTTGTGCTTCTTGACTTCCATCTTTTAATTGGTATCTTGTGCATTGTATTAGTGCTTTTTGCATTTACTTTCCTTTTAAAAATTGAGAACAAAAGAAAAATTTTAATGTCCCATTCTCTCAGGGAAATCACCATATACCACATAATAGCTGTATTTGAGGTCTTCGGGTTTTAAAAATATTTTTGTCTTTAAGAAAATAGGAAAGAAATCTTGTTCCTTTTATTCATATCTCAAATGGATTAAACATATTATGCCCAAAGTTTGCATAAAAATATTTTTCTTACTGCCTGAAACAACCAAAAGAGAACAAAGAACCTCAATACAGAAAACTAAAGTGTAATATAGCTTAGAGACCCATTTGAAAACTCAGTTTTGAGTGATTAAAATTACAGTAAATAGAAACTTTTAAAGGCAATCTTTTTAGAAAATCATCAGAGAAGATATGATAAAGGCAAAGGGCTCTGTTTACAGGCAAGATTGGAATATTATGTTAAATGAGATTTTTTTTAAATGTGGAAGTACCTGTTCCAGAACTTTCTGTATATAATAGTAGGTATTCAATATTTATTTGCTTTCTTCCCTTTGGAGCTAGACAATAAGAGTTATCTAGGGTTCATTCCACTTTCTTTATAGACAGGATTCTGATTCTATTGAGGCTGGCAAAATACTAAGCCCTACTATTGGGTCATGATAATTTGGACTGATCATGACAGCCTTGTTTCCAGCTTTCCCAGCCTCTGTGCTGGCTATCAAAGGCCATGGGACAAGTTTGGGCCAAGAGACCTAAATGGGATTTTGTTGGGGCAGAGGCTTTTTTTCCTCATAAAAGAGAGTGGATACTGCTAACCATACAATAATTCCTTTATTTATTATTTATTTATTTTTCTATTTGGTAGACAGACTCAAAAATGCTTCCTCAGCAAGCTATGTAACAATACATGATGGATGTCTTTTGGCAATTTCTATTTGGTTGTGTTTAACTGAGAAAAATCTAAAGACATGTTTTTCAAATTGTGGCCGTGGCCAATTTGTATTAAATTCACCTGGGTTGATATTTCTGGATTGCAGCCAGGAATATGCATTTTAAATATGTGCTTTGTGTCATTCTTATGCACCCTAAAATTTAATATCTGGTGGCATAAAATCTGAGATGAATTTCTAAAAAGTTATCATATGTTTTGATTTGGCTATGCATTCCGAATGAAGACTTTAATAAGATTTGGGCTTGACTATCAGCTCCAGAAGTGAGGATTTTACGGAGAAGTTATTATTTGGAATCAAAGAGTAAAGCCCTGATCCCTTGGACATTTTGAGAATATATAAGTTGGGCGTAAACACGATATTTTCAGCTAAAGGCAGGGGTAGAGCAAAGATGGTCCCCTCCTGAACTAAGGTTCTGATAAATTGTTTCTCCTTTGTTAGTGAGGCTTAAAAATGTGTGCTTTCCCACAAATAATTCTCAGGAATTCCTGAGGTTCCTAAGAGCCCATATAATCTTCGAACACAATAAGACCACCACTAACAATAGCAATAAGAACATTTGTAATGTTATTTTGGCTTCTATGTTACCTCTAGGGATTTATAGTTTGCTTGATGCAAGGCTTTTGCAGGAATTGACAGAACACTTTCCAGGGAGCTGAGGCTCCTTAGCTGAAAGTCTCATAATCAATTAAACAGGGCTTTAAGTTTAGCAGACATCACGAGTTGCCTATAGACAGCTCCAGATTCCCCCAAAGGGAAATCACCATATTTTCCCTCTGACACTAGGGAAAAGCCTATGTAGTCCCACATGTAGCAGGCTTCCTTTTGTACCCTCAGCTGAAGTAGAAAACATGGGAAAACAGGTCACACTGTGGGCATTTTCTGTTCAGGGCCAAGCCAATCTCCCATTCTCTGTGATTCCATCTTTCTTTCTCTGTGGCTCTCCTGCTGCAATGGCAAGGTTATAAAATGTGAAAGGCAGAATACTTCAGTCTCAGAAAAATGCTCCGTATAACAGGCCTTGAGGCAAGCTTTTATATGTTAGCATTTTTTTTTCTCTCACTTTGCTTCAGGCTCTGAGGAATGCAAGGCAACCCTGTTGTACTTCATGGACTGGCACCCTCTTGCCACTGGACACAGCTCATTCCCTCTTTGTTGTAAGAATCACTTGTGGAAGATTCCAGTCTTCAAGTGAGCCACAGGCATGACTATGGAGATTGGGAGTCAGAATCTTAGCTCTATTCAAGCAAGTGACCTTCTAAGAGAACCAAGACTTCTGATTCTGACAACATACTTAAAAATGAAACAGATTTTAAAAGGTTAGAAAAAAATCTTGTTATAAAAAATAAGAATATGGGAAATGATTTGTGAATCATAAAAGAAAATTTTTAAAAAGAATAAAATATAACCAGTGAAAAAAAAGCCCAGCATGAAAAATGTTCAGCTATAGCATATTTATTCTGAATGCAACATTAAAACAACCTAAAGAATCTTGTTTTTATGTTGGCTAGAATGCAATGAAATCAGACCTAAAATGTGAAGGTCTAGGGGAATTTTGCTACATTTGTCTTCTAACTTGGGCTACACGAATGTTCAGGAGAGTATCACCCTTCCCCTGCTTCTGGCAGTTGGAAGGCTACAGTAATCCCTCCTTATCCACAGTTTTGTTTTCTACATTTTCAGTTACACATGGTCTGAAAATATTAAACGGAAAATTCCAGAAATGAATAATTCATCTGTTTTCAATTGTGTACCGTTCCAAGTATTGGGATCAAGTCTCATGCCATCCTGCTCCATCCTCCTGGGACATGCATCATCCCTGTGGACAGTGTGTTGACCCTGCATACCTTACCTGCCTGTTAGTCACTTTGCAGTCCTCTCAGTTATCAGATCGACTCTCATGGCAGTGCAGTGCTGGTTTTGCTGTGGCACCTCAAACAGCAAGTGATAAGTGCTTAGTTAAAATGGCAAAGCCTTAAATTTGTGGATGGAAAACATGAACAGAAGTGTGTTCTGATTGACATCATTGTGTTGTGTCAGATTAACTTAATCTTAATTAAACCTTATCATAGATATGTATGTGTAGCAAAAAAACATAGTATATATAGAGTTTAGTACGATCTGAGGTTTCAGGAATCCACTGTGGGGATTTTGGAATGTATCTCTCTTGAATAAAGGGGGACTACTGTATTGATGACCCTAATGAGAAGAATTTCATGGACATGGCAGCAGGGTGAAGTAAGAATGAAGTATTTGCCTCAGACCCAATGGGAGTGGCCTCTGCAGGTTTTTACCCAAGAGTATGGTGTGAGGTAAGTGATATTTTCAGTAAATAACTTGGGCTTTGGTGTGCTGAGTGGATGGGAGGAACAGAAGAGCAAGATGCAGAGGGACCAGTTGAAAGTGCTGTACTTTTCCAGGCCGAGGGTCAGGACAGTCTGGATTAGGTAGTAAAAGAAGTAATAGAGATGGAATGATGCCTTTATTATCTTCCTAAATCACTTCCTGGGCCTCAAAGCCCTAACCTGTTTTTTTTTCCTTTGTTTTTTTGGTGACCACATTGTCTCAACTTCATTTTTCACTTACAGTTGAACTTTTGACAACATGAGTCCCACAAAAGCAAATTTGTTCTTGCTGCAGCTCCAAACACCAGATAGGTCTGTTTTTAGGGTCTGTGCCCCAGGAAAACCTCCAGGGACTCTTCTTTCCTTCTTCTCTGGACGTACTCTTTCTAATTGTTCCACCAATCTTGTCACACTGTGGGATTCTCCCTACATGCACTGGGAGCATACACTGATGCGACCTTATCGTTGAATTTCTGGGTTGCTTCTTGTAAACCTGCAGGCACGTTTTCTTGATTCGGATTTCAGAATTGATGAAGGAAAGCCCTGAGGAAATAATGCTAATTGCTAATATTTGCTCTGGGTTACAGTGTGTGAGGCATTGAATTAACACTTCTAATCTTCACAACCCTATGGTATAAGGTAATATTGTTGCCTCTGTTTTACAGATTAAAAAAACTGAGATTTATAAGTGACTTGCTGAAGGTTACATGTGGTGGAGTTGAGGACAGGAACCAAGATAGGTCTGATTCCAGAGTCTGACTGTATGTGAGACAGGCTTCCATTGAGGGATTTGGAGATGTCCAGAAATGCAAATTAGCTCTTTGATAGGAGTAGGTTTTTAAGGATAAGAATATCATAATGAAACAAGAATAATAAATAGTTGAACATCTTCTGTATTCCAGGTTCTGTATTAAGTGCTTTCTACAACTTCTCATTTTCTTCTTGCAACAAACTTATGAGGCCGTTAGAATTCCCACTTTATAGATAGGAAGGCTAAAGTTTAGAGAGGTTAGGGGAATTATCCAAGATTGTGAAGTTAGTAAAAGACAAAATAAGAACTATAGTCAAGCTCAGGAATCCTGCAAAGTTGACGCATAGGAGAACCTCCAGGGGCCCTTCTTTTCCTCTTCTCTGGAGGTCCTCCCTCTAATTGTTGCATCAATATTGTCACAGTGTGGGATAATCCCTACATGCACTAGGAGCATACACTGATGCAACATGACGGCTGAGTTTAGGCTGCTCTAATTGGACCCTAGTTCTTATGTGTTTTCTGATTCTTATAATATAATTGGAGTTGAGGCCACTCCGTAATCCAGGTCTGCAGTGTTTTCTGTGTTGTTATCTGAAGACCTCCTGAATCAGAATAAAAGCATAAATCCCTGGTCCCAGTGAATCAGAATCTTTGGAGGAGAGCCCTGGGGATTTGTATTTCTAGGAAGCCCATGCTTGGTCACCTGGTGGCAGGGTTCCATGAGCAAGAGCAGAAGCAGGCAAAGAGTCTAGTAGCCCAGGTTTGAAACGGACACCGTGGTGCTTCTGCCATGCTCTGTTGGCCAAAGCAAGGCACAAGGCTACCTCAGATTCAAGGGAAGGGGAAATAACTTCTCTCTTTGAAAAGAGCTGCAGGGTCACCTTGCAAAGGATAGAAGGAAGGGGCTGTTTTGTGGTCCTTTATTTGCTTTATTACAAGTGGGAATCCCACCAGGCAGTGGGCTTGAGTGCCCTGCCACACTCATTCATTTACGACAATCCCATCCTGATGTATTGCCCTTTTTGTGATACAGACTGTGCTGGTGTACTTAGTTTTACAAAAACGAAATAAAAGAGTAGATGTTGCAATGAGACAGGAAGAGATTGTGAAAATCTTTACTACTGTAAAAGTTTATCTGCATTTATCATGACAGACTACTGAATAATTAACTGAGAGATGTGTAATTTTCATCTTTTTAAAATGAAAAGGCCAGTGTTCCAGATTTTCTGTTCTTTTCTGTGATGACAAGTATCTGTCAATAGTATGCTACCCTCTAGACGTTTTTTTGAAAATATAAACACACTTAATCCCTCCCCTTAGTATAAAGTAATGTTTTAACAATGAATGTAAAAGTAATGGCTTTTCAAAAGAGACTCCTGCTATGAACAAAGCATTTTAAAATTAGATGTTTGGAAATGTTTCCATCGTTCCATGATTTTACTGCCAAACAATGCGTATGTGTCCCACACAATTTTTCTCATATCTAAACTTAAAAAATTGACAAGTAAATGTTTTGTCTATTTTAAAACATTTCAAATAAAGATTTCCAATGGGTTTTCAAATTATTTGATAATACAGGTTTAGTATCTTTTATTTGAAATGCATGGGAATAGAAGTATTCTGGACTTTGAATTTTGGAATATTTACATACACATATGAGATATCTTGGAGATGGAACCCAAGTCTAAACACGAAATTCATTTATGATTCACATACATTGGCACACATAGCCTGAAAGTAATTTTATCCAATATTTTATATAATTTTGTGCATAAACAAGGTTGTATACATTGTACTATCAGAAAGCAAAAGTGTCACAATCTCAGCTACCCATGTAAATAATCTATGCTGTTTGGCATTACCATCATTCCTGACTCTGAACTTATGTGCTACTAAAAAAGTAATCATTGTCTTACAGTTGTTCACAAGCAAGTATTTAACAGTAAAAAATATGATATGCCATGAATGCATTGAAAAAATAATGTGTTCAGGGTAACTAAGCAGCACAGTAGCATCAGCAGAAAACCTGTATCAGCTGTTAAACTTCAGCAACCACAAACAGCAGCAGGCTTTCAGTCTCCATCAATGACGTTGTGTTTTGACCAAAAGTTTACAGCAAACTGTATTTTATTTTTGGGGTGAAAAGTAGTATGAGAAGCAGTTAAGGGACCAGGAAGTGGTAGGTTGTCTAGGAATAAGGAGTCATTCTGCTGGATGGCTTCTTTTCTTTTTGAGACAGTCTCGCTCTGTCGCCCAGGCTGAAGTGGAATGGCATGATCTCAGCTCACTGCAACCTCTGCCTCCTGGGTTCAAGAGATTCTCCGGCCTCAGCTTCCTGATAGCCAGAACTACAGACGCTTGCCACCAGACCTGGCTAATTTTTGCATTATCAGTAGAGACAGGGCTTCACCATGTTGTCCAGGCTTGTCTTGAACTCCTGGCTTCGGATGATATAACCGCCTTGGCCTCCCAAAGTGCTGGGATTACAGGTGTGAGCCACCATGCTTGGCCTGATGGATGGTTTTTAAAATGTTTCCTCCAGAGTTTTCTGATTCATTAACAATGATATTTGTCTTCAGAGTCTCTCTTTGGTTTTATAAATAGACATGACTTGTTCTGTTAAAAATGCATGCTGCTCTAGTCTTTCAGTAAGCCCATCACACGTTTTCCCTACACCATCCTTAGGCACTTTTTCTTCCGTGTTATCTACTTCAACTTCATTGTCACTTTTATTCTGATCTTGATTTCAACCATTTCAGCTATTTCACCATTGATCAATGAATGAACAACCGGAGACTCATTATCAATGTTAAAAACTTCTTCAACATCCACTTCTAGCTTACTAATGAACATTGAGATATATTTTCTGAATAGTAAGGAGGTCAGCCATCATTTTTTCTCACTTGATATATAGAATCCTTCAAAGTAACCAACTTTTTTACCATCATCACTGAACACAGTCACAGCCCAGAGATTGTACCAGGCATGCACAACTGTGTTAGTCACTGTGTTCCAAGGATTGGTAGCAACATACCCAGCGTCCTTCATGCTAAATTCCTTTTTAACCTTCCACATCCACACTGTAGCATACTGTCCAGTAGAGTGTTTTTATATTTACTATTCATTGATCTAAAAGTACCCTAGTCACAATTAATGAAGTCACGTCTGGGGGAAAGTATAGGGCATAACCATTTTTGAGGAGAACTTTCGCTGGAGAGTGAGCAGAACAGTTGTCAAGGAATAACAAAATCTTGCAGTTATCACCCAGTCTAGTTTCCCTGCTCTGAGCATAAGCTGCTGGTACAAAATGTTTGTGAAACCGAACAGAAAAGATGTCCCTGGTGATCTGTGCCTTTTTGTTAGCATAATCATGGACTGGTAAAAAATTCACTCCTTGGAAACAAAAAGGACACAGCTTTTGCCTATCACACCAGGTTCACTTATGCATGCCTGCTGCATTAGCACAGCCCAGCACAGATGGGACCCAAGTCCCATCTCCAAGATATCTCATTATGCATATGCAAATATTCTTCTGTCCTTGGGATCCTTGATTCCTGTAGGGGCTGTCTCATCATCTGCAGTCAGTGACTTTCTGGCACAATAAGGCCAAAACAGTGATGTTTCATCAGCATTATAGACCTGTTCTGGCGTCAAACTTTCCTCAGGGATGACCTTGGCAAACTTGTCAATGAATTTCTCTGTTGTTTCATGTTCAGCAGATGTTTTTAAAAAATACTACAAATTTAATCACTACAAATATTTAAAAAATTTAGTGCAACGTTTTTTCTTAAATTTCTACAACCAGCCCATTGAATATTCACAATTCTCTTCGGTTTATTGTGACAGAGCTTTGCTCGTTTTATGATCAGCATACCATGCATGTGTTTACTGCAATACTGATGAATCCATTCCTTCAATACATAATCAATATTTTCATTTTTAGCTTTGAAAAAAAACAGTGATGTTCTATTTTTCATTAACTTTTAGTCATTACTTTCAGCATAGAACTTCAACAGTTTATTTCTCTGTTGCTTCAGGTCATAAATACTGGACATTCCAACACCATACTCTTCTGTAAGACATTTTACACTTACACCGCTGTCCATTTTCTCCAACAGTTTACCTTTCTGTGCTATAGATAAACATAAATGCTTCCTCTTTCGCTTGTCACCATTACCATAGGGTATCTGCAGGCCTTTTTGACATTTCCAACAATATCTTTACATCAGAGAGGAGAGAATAAGCAAAAAGCAGTGAGTAACACATGTAGGTCCTGGCCCATGTGGGTCATTGCAGGGAATCTGCCATTGGTGCATTTATCCTGCACACGTGGCATTTTATTACCCTTTGCAGCCATGCTTGCCTGGGGAAGTCTGGGTATGCATGAAAACAAAATAGATTGTTGCTGAAGAGGGCTGAGAGGGTCTTTTTCTCTTGGGGACACTAAGTAAACTGTGCTGTGACTTGCATTTCCACTGCAACCTGTCACATTAAGTCAGGTGTGGAATTTTCCACTTATGACATCATGTCCAGCGCTTAAAAAGTTTTGAACTTTGGAGTATTTTGGATTTTGGATTTTCAGATTAGAGACATTTAACCTGCATTAAGAAAATATAATAATTTCTGATTTATTAATAAGAAAACAGACCGATATCAGAGAGATAAAAATTTACTAGATGTATTTTAACAGAAAAATATTAAAAATTGGTGAATAAAAGTAAAAAATAAACTTCAGGGTTTACAACCAATAACATAGTTTTTCCATGTGGATGTAAATATATGTATAATAAACTTTTTTCAGATGATAGTCATTAAAACTCAGTGACATCACAAAGTGCTGAACTAAGCTTTAGATTATAACAAGGTGTTATATGTCACTTTGTGTTTACTTAAACCATTAATGTTGATGTTAATTTTTTAGGACAAACAATATTTGAGAAACAATGCATACAAATAGAGTTTATTTTACAATACAGATTTTATAGGTTGAGCATCCCTAATGTGAAAATGCAAAATCCCAAATGCCCTGAAATCCAAAACTTTTTGTGTGTCAACGTCATGCTACAAGTAGAAAATTCCACACCTGATCTCATATGAGGTGTTGCAGTCAAAACAGTTAAAACTTTGTTTCATGCACAAAATGATTTAAACTATTGAATAAAATTACCTTTAGGCTATGTGTACAAGGTTGCTATAAAACATAAATTTGGTATTTAGACTTGGGTCTTGTCCTCAAGATTTGCATATATGTATGTAAATGTTCCAAAATCTAAAAAAAATCTAAAATTCAAAACACTTATATTTTCAAGCATTTTGGATAAAGTGTACTCATATTGTATGATCTTTATCACATCCTTTAAATTATCTATTAAAATAATTAGGACTATTTGTACAGTGGGTACATGTTGAAAAATAAATGATCACGCTCATTAGGTTGGCTATTATTAAAAAAAAAAACAGAAAATAACAAGTGTTGGTGAGGATGTGGAGAAATTGAAACCTTAGTGCATAGAACAGCAGCTGTAAAAAACAGTATAGTGGTTCCTCAAAAAGCTAAACATAGAATTACCAAAATTCAATTTCTCAGTATACAGCTGAAAAAATTGAAAGCAAGAACTCAAAGAGATTCTTTTGCACCAGTGTTCATAGCAGTATTATGCACAATAGCCCAAAGGTGATATTGAAAGATAAAATTACAACAAATTTAGTTTAAAGATCTTAGTTAGTTTTCATTCACAATTCTGGAATTGGGAAGTCCTCAGAACTAGAATAGATTATAAGAACTCCGGGACTGCAAAGTGATCAGATAACACTTATGGATGGGGAACAGAAGTGATACACTGTCAGCTTAGTTGGTTACAGCTCAGTGTTTTGCCTTATTTGAATGAGCGGGGCACCTGCAACTGACTGAAGCTCAGCGGCTGTGACTGACTAGAAACCAGACACTTGTCACAAGAGTTTATGTACTCCTAAGTTAGGCTTTCAATTAGTAGTTTGTCTACCAATGCAGGTTGCAGTTTTTCACGTAAGGACTCAAGTATGGAGTCCTTACTTGATTTAAAGGACTCCTTTAAATCAAATTTAAATTAAATATAAACTTAATTTAAAGGTACAAATATCCAAACGCCCACCAATACATAATTGGATAAGGCTGGGTATAAACATGCAGCGGAATATTGATTTGTCTTAAAAAAAGAATGAAATTCTGATATGTGCCACAATATGTATAAACTTTATGAACAATATTGCTAAGTGAAGTAAGCCAGTCACAGAAAGACAAATATTTCACTTATATGAGGTAACTAGAGTAAGCAAATGCATAGAGACAGAAAGTAGAATGGTGGTTTCCAGTGGAATGGGGAAGGGGAGAATAGAAAGTTACTGTTTTACAGTTTTTGGCACCCGAATGTGGGACCCGAGGAAGGGTGAGTGAAATGGAGACCCAAACCTTTCACTTTCGCTTCTGAGCCTTTTATGAGATCCCTCTTATATTTTTCAGGAGAGTAATGGCATCTATCTTTCCTTTTACAATACTGGAGGTGGTCCACACCCACCCCAACTGACACGTGTGTGTGTGGGACGGTTGGGTGGGGCAGCTCCCTGCTCTCCCTTCCCTACTGCCTGGGGTGTGTGGCCACGTCTGCCACAGGTGTGTGTGGTGTTCAACAGCCACTCAGGGCAGCAATAAGCTACAGCTGCTGCCCAGTCTCTAAGGTGCCCCACCTAGCTGGCTGGCATTCCCCAGCATGCACCTCGGGGCCTCCCCCTCCCTGGGCAGGGAGTCCAGCTTTGTCCCCAGCAATTGAGCTTTTCTCCCTGGTGGAGGAACCATTTGCATAAGAGTAAGAAGTTCTCTCCCCAGGAATCCTTTTCTCTTCACCCTGTCTGTAGCTGACTTTTAAACAAGGGTTTCTTTTTTTTTTTTTTTTTTTTTTTTTTTTTTTGTGGCAGATGCTTTGCTAGGCCAGGAATGATGGGGATCACTATTTATATTTTCTGTAGAGTTTTAACTGTGAGAAAGGATTTGTGCTGTTAGTCTTAAGCTGTAGCCAATCTGCCGTGCTTTGTGTGTCTTCCTGTATGGTCCGTCTGCATGGTCCGCAGCAAACTTAGTTGCATGCCTCCATCTTGTTTTCCATCCTTGGGAATGGTGCCCACAACCCTGCGGCAAGGCCTTGTTTAGCCTCCCAGTGACTGGATTCAATCCTGGCTAAGGGAATGAGTTCTTTCAGGTTTGATATCTGCATGACCTTTTACTATTGAATTTTTTGATACTGATTTCTTTTCCCTACACAAACTGCCTTGGATTATCCTTTCTCTGAGCTTTTGGTAAAGTTTGAAAGCCAGAAATATTGACCACTTAGTGCAGCTAAAGTCAGGCAATAGTGAAGAGACCTGATTTTCTTATGAAACCCCAAGAACTGAAAACAGATAGATCCTTCTCAGAATCTGTGTTTGGCCCATCTATGCCTGTTTATTTTTTAATTTTTTTATTATACTTGAAGTTCTGGGGTACATGTGCAGAACATGCAGGTTTGTTACATAGGTATACATGTGCTATGGTGGTTTGCTGCACCCATCACCCCATCATCTATATTAGGTATTTCTCCTAATGCTATCCCTCCCCAATCCCCCCACCCCTTCTATCCCTCCCATAGCCCCCCAACCCCCAACAGTCCCCAGTGTGTGATGTTCTCCTCCCTGGGTTCCTTGTGTTCTCATTGTTCAACACTCACTTATGAGTGAGAACATGTGGTGTTTGGTTTTCTGTTCTTGAGTTAGTTTGCTGAGAATGATGATTTCCAGCTTCATCCATGTTCCTGCAAAGGACATGAACTCATCCTTTTTTATGGCTGCACAGTATTCCATAGTGTATATGTGCTACATTTTCTTTATCCAGTCTATCATCGATGGGCATTTGGGTTAGTTCCAAATCTTTGCTCTTGTGAATAGTGCCACTTTAAACATACGTGTACATGTGTTTTTATAACAGAATGATTTATAATCCTTTGGGTATATAACCAGTAATGGGATTCCTGGGTCAAATGGTATTTCTAGTTTTAGATCCTTGAGGAATCACCACACTGTCTTCCACAATGGTTGAACTAATTTACACCCCCATCAACAGTATAAAAGTGTTCCTATTTCTCCACATCCTCTCCAGCATCTGTTGTCTCCTGATTTTTAATGATTGCCATTCTAACTGGCATGAGATGGCATCTCAATGTGGTTTTGATTTGCATTTCTCTAATAAACAGTGATGATGAGCTTATGCTTGTTAGCTGCATAAATATCTTCTTTTGAGAAGTGTCTGTTGATGTCTTGTCCTTGGGCCACTTTTTGATGGAGTTGTTTGTTTTTTTCTTGTAAATTTGTTTAAGTTCCTAGTAGATTCTGGATATTAGTTTTTTGTCAAATGGGTAGAATGCAAAAATTCTTTCCCATTCTGTTGGTTGCCGGTTCACTCTAATGATAGCTTATTTTGCTGTGCAGAAGCTCTTTAGTTTAATTAGATCCCATTTGTCTATTTTCACTTTTGTTGCCATTTCTTTTGGTATTTTAGTCATGAAGTCCTTGCCCATGCCCGTGTCCTGAATGGTATTGCTTAGGTATTTTTCTAGAGTTTTTATGGTGTTAGGTCTTATGTTTAAATCTTTAATCCATCTGGAGTGAATTTTTCTATAGGGTGTAAGGAAGGGATCCAGTTTCAGCTTTCTGCATATGGCTAGCCAGTTTTCCCAACACTATTTATTAAATAGGGAATCCTTTCCCCATTTCTTGTTTTTGTCAGGTTTGTTGAAGATCAGATGGTTGTAAGTGTATGGCATTACTTCTGAGGCCTCTGTTCTGTTCCATTGGTCTATACCTCTGTTTTGGTACCAGTAACATGCTGTTTGGATTACTGTCGCCTTGGAGTATAGTTTGAAGTCCGGTAGTGTGATGCCTCCAGCTTTGCTTTTTTTTTTTGCTTAGGTTTGTCTTGGCTATGCGGGCTCTTTTTTGGTTCCGTATGTAATTTAAGGTGGTTTTTTCCAGTTCTGTGAAGAATGTCAATGGTAGCTTGATGGGGATAGCATTGAATCTATAAATTACTTTGGGCAGTATAGCCATTTTTATGATATTGATTCTTCCTAACCATGAGCATGGAATGTTTTCCACCTGTTCATGTCCTCTCTTATGCCTGTTTATTAAGCCTTAAAAGCTTCATGTTTTTCCAGCCCGGTCTCTTAAAGGGCTCCACCTGGAGGCCAATAATC
This sequence comes from Sapajus apella, assembly GCF_009761245.1. Classification (NCBI taxonomy): domain Eukaryota; kingdom Metazoa; phylum Chordata; class Mammalia; order Primates; family Cebidae; genus Sapajus; species Sapajus apella. The sequence goes on from NW_022437027.1 coordinate 4,951,271, forward strand.
CAAATAAAAGATTGGCAAACAAAAGATCTTATGGGAACTGGGTTTTTTTTTTTTTTTTTTCTCCCTGTCTGCATAGTTATATATGTGTTGTGTATGTGATGTCTATAAAGAGAACTCTAATTAACTGGCCTAAAGGAAGACAAGCACTTGGATCATATACTTTTCAAAAAGGAAGATGAAAGCTGTGGTACTTCTCAGTTAACATGACTTTAATCTTTGAGAAATAAAACAGCCTTAAAGATTATTGGTAAATAGCAGATGTCATCAAAATGTAAATATGTGGACTAAATTATGCAGGTCAGACACTAGGTTGGCTAAATGTTTTAAGTTTATAACTGCTTTTTTGGTTTTTGAGAACTTTTCAATTTGCTGGCTTCACAACTGGTAAGACCTGGGGACATGTGAAACTAGCCACACCCTTAATTATGCTTGAAGAAGTCAAGCCTTGGCTGCAGGTAGCACATAATCAAAACAACATACCAGGTTTTACATTAAAGTTAAAAATTGCTAAAAGTTATGATTATGACATAATCGAGACTACTAGAAATAGATTTACATGCGAGGTGTGTGAGAACAGTAAAATGTGTTTTTAATAAAAGCTTATAAGAAGTCATAAAAATATAAATTCTTGCTTAGGGTTAAAGAATTGTTTTAAATTAAGTAAGTTGTAGCTAAAAGTTCAAGCAAATGATGGAAGGATTGTAAAAATTAATCTTGCAAAAATTCCGAGTTTGAACATACTAAATTCAAAAGGGTATGAAATGGTTTTTCTGTAAATTGAGCATTAAAATAAAAGCAAGACAAGGTACTCTCAAGACATTCATCTCCTCTTTACCAAAATTTGTAAAGGGTTATAAAAGGTTTTTGCTTTTTCAAAGCTTCTGAGTCATCATTTTGGTAAAATAAATAATTTATGTAATCTGGAATTCTGTTTCATAACATCAAGTGTTCTAAACCTCTAACCTATGTAACAGGCTTCCCAAAATCAAACTTGTTTCAAAATTGTCTTTCCTGACCCCTGACCTTTCACATGCTTCGGAAGGGCCCCTGGAATATACAGAAAAGAAGTAAACAGGATTATTTGACATAATTCGTTGCATGGGATTGCCAAAAAGGTGTTCGGTCTTCTTTAGGTTACATTTTGGTGAATAATACTAATACATGTTCCAAAATTATCTGTGATTTCTAAAATTCTAATATCTGAGTATATAAATAAAACTCACAGAGATAATAAAACTTCTTTGTCAATTGAGTTTCTAACTGTAACTACCCTGGACATTTTGTTATTCACAGACAATTGTCCTGTTTTAATCCTTTTCAGAAGATGATTTATAATAAGCTGTAGAACTCTGACAAGTGTGCTCAAATACAGATTTCTGGTAACTTTGCAAATTGTGATATTTGAATAAAGGAAAAATGTACAGGACTCATGAAGAGCTGAATATTTATGAATATCAAGCAAATCAGGAACTAAATTTATTGGACCCAGAAAACTGAAACAGTCTTTTCGCTTTTGCTTGGAATATTGCTGATCCTTGTTTTGTTTTTCAGAGTCAAGAAAAGTTATTTTAAACAATAGTCTTTCATAATTGAGTAAGGTATACGCCTGTGAACAAAATTTGGAGCGTGTTTGTTTCTCTCAGCCTGGTTCTCTAGAATTTTGGAAACTATCTGTGAGTATTCTTAACTTATGGCAATATAATTGCTTGCATCAGTGCAATAAAATCAATTGTCCTTTGCAACAGAATGCAGTTGGAGAAACTGGTTGTTTTACCAAGGCTTTGACTGGAAGGGTATGCTTCCCTTTACGGAGTCAAGCTCAACTTGTAGAGCTGATAAAAGCTGCTTAAGAAAAAAACCGGCCTCATACACTTGTTTATACAATTCTTGTGCAGTGTTTCTGACCTGTGGGCAGCAAAGAATGTTACTTTCTAACAGGCCCAGGAGCTCCAAGTTTATTTTGGGACCTTAAGAGGAGAGCATTACTTAATTCTCAGGTATTTGAGGATACAAACCCATGACTAGGTTCAGCTTTCAAAGATCCTATCTGAGATTCCTTGTTGAACAGAATTCCATCAAAGCCAAGCTAACAGACCTATGTAGAAATAGTTATTCTTGCTGCACTTTATGCAAATAATCGAGCCAAGTATAAGACTGGAGTATGTTTTGCAAATAACTCAGAGCTATAATGGTTTTTTTTTTTTTTAAAACAAAAATGAGGACTGGAGAGAGATGTTTCAAAATTTATCATACATTTGTTATTAAATTCTAAGCTTAGTTGTTTTTAAGTTTTTTCCTACATTTTAGACTAACCCTGCTTGTTCCTGTGAACCAGCCACCACTCAGAAGGAATCAGCTGCGGCTCAGAAGGAATAAGAGGGATGGTTAATATAGAAATCTGGATTATTGATATTCTAGTTCTGAGCAATTATCTGGGAAAAATCTTGCAAATCCTGCCAGGTGATAGGAATAAATAGGATGCTCATCACCCAGAGGTTTCCCTTTTGGGAAAATAAGACAAAAGAAACTAACCAAAGCCATGTACTCAAATCTTAGCAAGCATAGCTGTAGCCACTAGTTATCTGGACATGTCACAAGACAACCTTTTCTCTCCCTTGTTGGGGGAGCACTCAATTCCATAGCTTCACCTTAGCATTCAGCTTATGATAAGGAGTTCATGCAATGCTTCGTGAGATACATTTTTGTCCCAAACTCAGTTACAAGCTTTGGGCCAAAGCCCTAGTAAAGAAAATTCAATCTGAGGGATCCAGAGGCAGACAATAATAGAATTTAAAAGACACAGCACAGGTGAGTGTGGCTGGTTTCTACGGATTAAGCCAAGCTTTCCATTTCATGTGTAAAGGTCGTGCTAGCATCCATGGCATAAATGAGGTCTAGAGAATTCAAAGGCTCCTGACAGCAGGGGAGATAAGGCATAATGGATAAAAGTGGATACTCTCAACCTCAAGACCCCTCCCCTCCATTAACATGGGTGAAAGCCACTTTAACATCCATGGGTGGCACCTTGTTGTGGTTGCCGGGACATGAGTGTTCAAGGAAGGAGGAAAGAAAAAGGAATGCCTTACTTGTCCTCCCTCATGTACCTCAAGTATTTTCTAGGAAAAGCAAGGAACCAGGGATACCTGCTCCCCTCTTCTAGATGGGTAGCCATTCATCTTCAATCTGTATCCCTTTTGAATGCATCCTGAACCCTTGGGACTCTTTTGAAAAAAAGAAGCCTCCTTTTTTCCTTTCTCCTTTTTTCCATCCCCTCTTCACAGTTAGGTAATTGTGTCTCCATACTACAGGACACTCCCATTGGATACATCCTCCAAACTAGGAAGAGTCAGTTTCCCAAATCTTAAACTGGTTGGCTTAGGATTGGACTCAGGGCAAGAGAACCCAGAAGGCTGGCATGCTGGCAAAAGAATAAGTTTTTTATTTTTATTTTTATTTTACCAGTCAGGCTTTCAGTGACTGTGCAAACTGGTAAAAGGCCTCAGGATTTTTCAGCTGTCCTCGCCCCCACCTTGTTTCATTTTGATACGTTTTCTAATAACCTGGTTTGTCTGTTCTTGCCTTCAGACCATCAAACTCCAAACTGCCATGCGACTGGAGCCTTGAACAATGGCCTCTTTTGCTGGGAACTGAGGGAGCGTTGACTGCTATTTTCTCAAAACAGCACCACCTGTCTGCAGGAAACAGTTAAGATCAGTGTTCATTCTTATCCTAATCCTTATCTGTGGTCTAACGGCAGTTAGATGTACTTCTTCAGTCAGGGAATGAGACAGCCAAGTAAAAGGGGGTCTCTGGGGAATCCCCAACTGGCCTGCACACTGGGAGGATAGAACGGGGCCTCGGGAAGTTCACACTGTTTGCAGCAGGGAGGAGCCTGGCCTCTCCACTCCTGTTCCTGTGTGGTAACCTGGGATTTAGTCAGTGAGATGAGGGCCTGTTAACAGGAACCCCTCTCACTTTGCTGTGTTTTTCCTTTTTCCTTTTGGCTCTGTAAATTCCACCCCCCTCTCCCTTCAAGGTGCCTGCAAACCTAATCTTTCTTGGTCATGTGACAAGAACCCACCTTTCCTTCCAGCAATAGTTAGAGTTTCTGCTGGGGATGATGAAAAAGTTCTGGAAATGAATAGTGGTGACTGTTGCATTTGTGTTTAATGACACTAGTGTACACTTAAAAATGGTTAAAATGGTAAACTTAGGTTACATATGTTTTATAACAATAAAACGTAAATGAAGACTCACACATTTATGGGGATGTGTGTCCAAAATATCACCAATAAATACACATATGTGATCAAAACATTTAGAGATCATTGAGGGAGGGGGGCTTGATGAGCTTCACCTTAGAAATAAATGTAGAATGTAGAAGTTCACAGGCTTTCAGTGCTACACAATTGGGATGTCAGAGAGTCCAGAACTGAATGGAAACATAAAAGCCGTTTAAGATTTCTTTGTAATTTCTCCAGGATTGCCACTTTTGGTCATCCCTGATTTATTTCCAATAGCGATGAACAGTAAAAAACTATTGTGACAAAAGAGCCTGTAGGGGTTGAAGGAAAATTTTCCCTTTGCTCTCTGAAGTTTTGCTGAAAAATCAACTGACAGAAGGCAGAGTAATAGAAGAAATGGCATATAAATTTATTAGTGTACATGGGGGAAAATTGCAGTGATTACCCAATATACCAGATACTTAAATAACCTTATTTCAGAGGACGAGGGTGAGACACAGAATACACTGTTGCCCACTGAGGGGCAACAAATGATTATTGGGGAGAATGAATAGATCAGGGAACAGAGATTAATTTGTAAATGGTTTTCTTTGGAAACTAAATGAGCCTGAGATACAGACACTATCTTGTTAAAGGATCTATCCAGGTGTGTTTATATTCTTTGTCTTCTTTTCTGCAGTAGATAATAAAATAACAGGGAAGAGAAAGAAAAACAGTTGTTTTCCTTGGTGGAACACATGAAGACCCATCAGGTCTTCATGTAGATAGGAGAAACTATCTTTCGGCATCCTTTGGCCTTTAATTTGAAGGTCAAATTAAAGTGCCTTTAATTCAGAATACTCATTATACCAGGGTGCCACATTTTGAGGTGAAGTTCCCTGTGTTCCTTCAGGCCCTTGAGATTGTCTTCAGAAGGCCAGGAGAAACTGGGAGTACTGCATTATATACTTTGGTCAGCCTTCAAGGAGGATGGACCCCTGTAATTTGTTTTTTAGGGCTATTGTAACAAACTATCACAAATGAGGTGGCATCAAATGTTGGAAATAAAAGCTCAGAGTTGCAAAGGAAACGAGCACTCAAGCAAAGGATTTCTCAGCAAGGCAAATTTACTTCTGCAGAAGGGTGCTTCTCACAAGTCTGGTCGCCACAAGAGCACACTAAACAAAGAAGGGAAGGGGTTTTTACCCTAACGCAGTTTGTCCCTGATACTGTGTTTTGCCTCTATTGGCTGGAGTTGGACTGTGCAATCTAAGCTGAACTTGATTGGCTAACCTGAAGAGTGCAGGGGTGTGAGTTACACTGGGGAGAAGGGCAGTTTCAATGGGAAGAGCTGTTATGGCAGGAGGGGTAATTTACAGAGTGAGTAGCAAATGTGGGTTCTGTAGATTAGCACTGGCAGGAAAGTTGTTTACTGAAACCAGGGCAGGGAGGCACAAAGAACAAGGGAGTTTGGCTTGAAAGTAAGGAACAAAGAGTGAGAGACCTAAATAGCCAAACTCTTTGAAGAGGAATTCCTTCTTGTATCTGAAACCAAATAAAAGAAATTTATTCTCTCATAGTTCTGGAGGCCAACAGTCTGAAATCAAGGTGTTGGTAGACCTGTGCCCCCTCCAAAGGCTCAAGGAGAGAATTCTTTCTTGCCTTTTTCTGCTTCTGGTAGCTCCAGGCATTCCTTGGCTTCTGAGTGCGTAACTCCATTATCTACCTCTTTTACATTGCTGTCTTCTCTGTGTCTGTGTCTTTTTTTCTGTCTCTTATAAAGATACCTGGAGCTTAATAGTACACTTGGGTAATCTAGAATGATTTTTATCTCCAGATAAAACTGCCTTTGCAGAAATTATGACAGTGAGAGAAATCTAACATAGCTGACTCTTTTTTTTTTTCTAACCTCACAAGCAATGGGAGGAAGTTAGTTTGTAGTTTAACCTTAAAGCAGGGATGGTAATAGTCCCTTCCCAAAACAAACATCCTCCTTGTTTGGAGCCTAAAACTGCCTTTGTAAAACTAATGAAAGGCCATGAGTTTATAATTATAGTAGAATTATTGTAAGGGCCTTAATTCTGCATAAAGGATAACTAGCCTTTGCTTTTTGCTCAGCAGTCCTGTAGGCCGGAAGTCACACCACTGGGAAGATTTGTAACTGCCTCGATTGTTTCTATAGGTAACATCGCTATAAGGCCTGAGATTGGTTTTGAGATATTTTTCAGACTGTTGCTTTTGGGCAGCCCAACTGACACCACGAGGACCAGTGACTCATATCAAAAAGCTGATTCAACTGGTCCTGTTACCCCCCACTCAGAAACTGACTCAGTGTACAAAGATAGTCTGGCTCTATCTATCTATCTATCTGTCTATCTATCTATCTATCTATCTATCTATCTATCTATCTATCTATGTATCTATGATGGAGTTTCATTCTGTCACCCAGGCCGGATTTCAGTGGTGCGATCTCCGCTCACTGCATCTTCTGCCTCCTGGATTCAAGTAATTCTCCTGCCTCAGCCTCCCAAGTAGCTGGACTACAGGTGCCTGCCACCATGCCCAACTAATTTTTGTATTTTTAGTAAGGATGGTGTTTAACCATGTTTGCCAGGCTGGTCTCACACTCCTGACCTCAGGTGATCCACCTGCTTCAGCTTCCCAAAGTGCTGGGATTACAGGCATGAGCCACCGTGCCTGGCCTCTGGCCATTTTTATGATTTTTATCTTGAACCAGTCAGAAGCATTCATTTTCTAGGCCCCTGTCCACCAAATTATCCGTAAAAACTCTAACCTCTGAGCTCTCTAGGAGCCACATTTGAGAATAATCTGCTGTTTGTGATCATTAAACTCTTTCTTTGCTGAAAAACCTGCTGTTCTCAGTGTGTTGGCTTTTATGGGCCATGGGCAAGAAGAACTTGGTTGCCAATTACAAAGATCTTTAGTTAAATTTGCAGACATTTTCCAAGAAAGGTTATAATCACAGGTTGTGGGGATTAGGTCATGAACATGTCTTTTTCTTGAAAGGTAGGGAGACCCATTCAACCAACTACAAATCCCAAGATGTTAAAATGGTTTTGGTAGCTTTTCAAAAGAAAAGAGCCAAATGTTTGTAACCAGGAATGAGTAACAGAGGGTCATATTGGGAATTGTGCCTGAACTTGAAACATGGCTGGAGGCTTAATGGGTCATAGGTTTGTATAGTCTTTTCCTAGAGTTAAAAAAAATTTTTTTTTCTAACTCTTGGTTGTGGGTCTTAAGCAGTAGAACTAGATGAATTTTCTTACCACATAATTAGGATAAACTATGCTAATTACTACAAAATCGCAGTGGCTTAATACAAAAGTGTTTATTTTTTGTACTTATCACAATCTGCAGGCGGATTTAAATCATTCTATCTTTTGACACTGCAGCTTTTAATATGTGGCTTGCTTGATCACTGTGGAAGAGAAATGATAGCAGGGATGATTATGCAAGGATGATAGGGCCAGGTCTGAACATGGACAATACCACTTACCGTCTCTATTCTATTGGCCCGTATCAGTCACATGACCAATCCAACTGTGAGGAGAATAGGAAATGTAGTTCCTCTGAATTCTCTGAAAGAGTTAAAGGGATTGATGACCACTTAACTAATCTCTGTCACAACTTTTTTTAAAAAGATCTCACTTGGGGTTGATCTTTTCATGGAGTATCTTACTGGAGTTCTCTGGATTTTCTGAATTTGAATGTTAGCCTGTCTTGCTAGGTTAAGGAAGTTTTCCTGGATGATATCCTAAAGTATGTTTTCCAACTTGCTTCCCTTCTCCATGTTTTTTTCAGGTACCCTAATCAGCTGTAGGTTCAGTCGTTTTACATGTTCTCATAGTCTCACAGGTTTTGTTCATTCCTTTTCATTCTTCTTCCTCTAATCTTGCCTGCCTGTCTTATTTCAGTAAGATAGTCTTCAAGCTCTGAGATTCTTTCCTCTGGTTGCTCTATTCAGCTATAGATACTTGTGGTTGCATTGTGAAGTTCTTGTGTTGTGATTTTTGGCTCCATTAGGTCATTTATGTTCCACTCTAAACTTGTTATTCTGGTCAACAGCTCCTATGATGTTTTATCGTAGTTCTTAGCTTCTCTGCTTTGGGTTAGAACATGCTCTTTTAGCTCAGTGAAGTTCATTATTACCCACCTTCTGGAGCCTACTCCTGTCAGTTCATCCATCTCAGCCTCAGCCCGGTTCTGTGCCCTTGCTGGAGAAGTGTTGCAATCATTTGGAGGAGAAGAGGCAATTTGGCTTTTTGAGCTCTCAGTGTCTTTTCATTGATTCTTTCTCATCTTCATAGTTTCAATCTTTGAGGCTGCTGACCTTTGGGTGGGTTTTTTGTGGGGACCTTTTTTTGTTGTTGCTGCTTTCTGTTTGTTTTTCTTTTAACAGTCACTCCCCTCTTCTGCAGGGCTGCTGCAGTTTTCTGGGGGTGTAGTCCAGATCCTATTCACCTGGGTCCATCCTGTACCTGGAGGTGTCACTCCTGGATGCTGCAGAACAGCAAAGATGACTGTCTGCTCCTTCCTCTGGGAGCTCCATCCAAGAGGGGCACCAACCTGATGCTAGCAGGAATGCTCCTGTATAAGGTTTCTGGTGACTTTTATTGGTGGAGTCTCGCCCTCAGGAGGCAAGGGATCAGGGACTCACTTAATGAACCACTCTGGCTGCTGCTTGGCAGAGGGGGTGCGGTGCACTACAGGGAATCCCACTGGTTGGGGACAGCCGGGATTCCTCAGAGCCAGCAGAGGGAAAGACTTAAGTCTGCTGATCCATAGAAATGGTAGCTGCGCCTCCCCAGAGGGGCTTCATACCAGGGAGATCAGAGTTCTGTCTATAAACCCCTGGATGGAGTTGCTGAAATTCCCGTAGGGAGGCCCCACCTGGTCAGGAGGGATGGGTCAGGGTCTGGCCTAAAAAGGCGCTCTGACCATGATCTATCATAGCTGCTGTGCTATGGAGAATTCCTCCTGGGTTCAAACCACCCAGTCTCCCTGGCACCGGTAGGGAAAACGGCAGACTGGAGCTGCAGGGATGGCTGCTGCACCTCACCCCGGGAGTTCAATTTTAGGCAGCAGGCAGTGGCAGTGATGACCGCTGCCCCTCCCTCCAGGAACTGGGTAGTCTTAGGCAGTCTGCAGCAGAGTGGCAGCCAAGAATCTGCACAGCTCTGTGCTTGGGACCCAAGGCCCTGGTGTAGTGGGCTCACATGGGGATCCTGATCCACAGGTTACACAGATCTGTGGAAAAAGCATGGTTTCCCTAGTGGAGTAACACGATCACTCACTGCCTACCTTGACTGGGTTGGGAGTTCCCCTTGCCCCATGCTGCTTGCTGGTGGGCCATCACTCACTCTGCTTTTTCTTACTCTCCATGGGTTGCGCCAATTGTCTCATCAGTCCTAATGAGAGAACTTGGATACCTCAGTTGCCAGTTCAAGATTCACTAGCCATTTTCTTTCTTCTCAGTGGGCACCTCCAACTGCAGCTATTTCTAGTCAGCTATCTTGTTCCCTATCCCCCAGGGATAAGACTTTTTTTTAAAAAAAAAAGATTATGACTATAAGGTAGATTCGTAATGGTGGAATTAGTGCATCAGAGGGTTAGCCTTCTTAAAGCAGACTCTTGAAATATAATTTTATCCACAAATTATTTTTCCCGACATTTACATTATGAGATAAAGAACATAAACAGAAAACTATACACACGCAAGCATAGTTCATTTCTCATTTATTTATTACAAAGCAAATACCAGTTTACATACATTAGCATTGCTCCAGATGTGCCTGTAATGTGCCCTCCCAATCACTATTTCATTCTTTCCTTGCAAAGGAAACCACAATCTTATTTTTTGGAATTTGCTTCCTTGCATTTATTTACAGTTTTACCATTGAAGCATATATTCCTAAATACTAGAGTTTGGTTTTGTCTGCTTTTAAAACTTTATATAAATGCAGTCATATCATGTGTGTTCTTTTGTCTGTGTTCTCATGTTTGATTTTACGTTTGTAAGATTCATTTATGTTGCACATAGCTGGCAAATTGCTCATCAGTATTTTGTTTCTGAATTGTACATGTTCTGTGCAACAAGTGCTAACTTGTAGCTCATTTTAAATAGAAAATTACTTTAAATAGAAAATAAAAGTATGCTGTAGCACTCCCATTCCACCTGTTTTCTTAAATGGATCTAAAGCAGTAATTATGTATATTGCTTATATACACAAACAAAAGATTGTAAAATGCTTACAGTATTGCTTTCTGATCACCAAACAATTGGAGTAGTGGTTAAAAAGCAATTGCATTGCAAGCAGTAATACATTGCACTTTTCTTCTTTTGGCACTCTTCAGCTTTTACAAAAGTCTGTGTAGGGTCTGACATTTTAACAGTTGTATTTGGACTCACTGAATTTGATTACATTGTTTAATATGTTGTAATGAGATTTAGGGATATAAATGTAAAACCTTCCTATGTAAACAGCCAAAATAATTTGTGCAGTAAGATACATATGTTTTATGAAAGCTGGGTATTAAATATCAAAAGACATTCCACCACAAAACGTTAGCCAGTGAGATGTTCTGAGGGCTATGATTATGGATGACTCATTTTAATTGTATAGTCATTAATTGATTAAATTCTGGTATTGGTATGTTTACAATCATTGGGTAGTTTGTAGGAGCAGTCAATTTTACACTGCAGACATGCATGTGCTATTTCATAATGGAGTTAGTTCCTTCTCTACCTCCATTTTCCTTAATCTCCAGAGTCCTTCAGCCTACTTACAAAATAGGAGCAGTGCATCTTGTGATTTTGTTACTTTTGTTCATCTTTGGGTATCTGGGGCGAATTGGATACATAACTCTAAGGAGGAAAGTTGGAACCAGGAACTGCCGCTACATAGCATTTCACATAAGTTTTCAGTAGCAAACCTCTATTTGACCGACGGTACATAGGAAACATCAACAAATCACATTTCTCAGTATTGGTAGATTGAAATAAAGCACAAACATGTCCTGTTGGTTCTATTTCTCTGGGGGAACCCTGACTAATACACCAACTCATGGAGACTAAAGGCTCAAACACAGGAGTTATCTGAGGTTAGTGACTGCATGTCCATGGCAAAAAGCCTCCAGCCAATGTCAATAACCACCCAGTAGTTTGATAGGATGAAATATCATCATGCTTGAATAAATTTCCCCAATTCATAAACTATTATAATAACACGAAAATGATTTAAAATAGTTTTCCCTTCCACTTAAAGCAATTTTTTAAAGATTACAATAGACAGTGATGCTTCCTGTAAGGCCAGAGATCTAAGTTCCTTTATGGTTTTAAAGAGTGGGTTGTTTCAATGTAGAAGGAATAGCATGTTTTGACAGACTCTGCTGAACTACTCTAGGCTGAAGGCTGTCATATCACGTAGCTTCAACAGATGATCGCAAGGCCTGACACATAGAATCCATGTGCTAAATCTTTCTAAAGTGAATGAAAGAAGATTGTGGCAATCTAGGGATTGTGGAGGTTATGGAGCCAATGTTGTTTGATGAAACTTGTCTCTAGCTTATCTCAGAAGCTACTTCCTGAGCTTGGCTGTTCAAAAATGTCAAAAATATACCCCCTATAAATGTAAACATTTTACATATTTGGAAGAAATGGGGTGAATGTGGGGTTCTGAATTGCAAAAAGTTGATATTACAGATTTTAAAGAAACTTTCAAGAGTAACTTGGGTTAGGACTAGCTCATATGGAGTTTCCTCCTAATAGATGATGGGGCTGGGTTGCTGGGGGCCTCAGTGTAATTCAGGGAATTTAATCGGTTTCTGTGGTTGTTTTGCTATGGTTGATGACCAGTGAAAACTGCCGGATAATACACAGAGTGGTGGCAATTTCCTTTCTTCTCCAACAATTGTCCTTAGTCTCCATCAGAGCCTCCCAGAATGGGGTCATTACCCTTCTTTTCTGCAATACTTTCTAATTTCCCCATGTCAAACATCTAACAATCTAGAAGGCAGATATGAAAAGTTATTTACTAAAGGGTCAGATGTACCTCAAAAAGAGTAGTTCAGTGAAGAGGGAACCATACTTATAACTTATTGCATGCCCCTGTGCTACATAACGCCTTATTGATTTAGGCATTTGAAAGCAGAGTAATCCAAAAGGGCTTTCTCTCTCTTTCATCCCTGCTCCTCTTTCTGGGGACTTCTACTAAAAGTATAAAAAAAAAAAAAAAAAATTAGCCAGCCATGGTGACGCATGCTTGTAGTCCCAGCTACCTGGTAGGCTGAGGCAGGAGAATGGCTTGATCTCGGGAGATAGAGTTTGCAGTGAGCTGAGATCATGCTACTGCACTCCAGCCTGGGTGACAGAACAAGACTCCATCTCACGGGAAAAAAAAAAAAAAAAGGAAAGTTTTCAAGATGAGAAGTGACCAAACATCCTCTTCTCTTTGTTATGATGAGAGACTACTCCTTCCTTATCAGTGCAACTTCACCTCTACTTTCTTATTTTTTTCTAGATAAGAATCGTTAAAGATTCTTAAATATAAAATCCCACTCACTTCCTGAAAGCACTAAATACTCAGCAAAGTCTCACTTCCTTACACTCTTTTCTTTTCTTTTCTTTTCTTTTTTTTTTTTTTTTTTGGGACGGAGTTTCGCTCTTGTTACCCAGGCTGGAGTGCAATGGCGTGATCTCGGCTCACCGCAACCTCCACCTCCTGGGTTCAGGCAATTCTCCTGCCTCAGCCTCCTGAGTAGCTGGGATTACAGGCACGCGCCACCATGCCCAGCTAATGTTTTTGTATTTTTAGTAGAGACGGGGTTTCACCGTGTTGACCAGGATGGTCTCGATCTCTTGACCTCGTGATCCACCCGCCTCGGCCTCCCAAAGTGCTGGGATTACAGGCTTGAGCCACCGTGCCCGGCCTCCTCTTTTCAAAATTACTTACCCTCAGCCCAAATCCTTTAAGTCCTTTCTATTGCCCTCTTAATAAGAAGACCCATGTCCTTCATGATAAGCATTCTCCCTCCTTGTAACAAATCAATAATTCCAACATGCTACAAGGATGTTCTTGGTGGCCTTTGGCTGAAGGGAATTGCCAATACCCTTGCTCTAGGCTTGCAGGTATTAGGGGAGGTTCTGCTTGCAATGTAGATTCTGATTCCAGTTTGGCTTCTCCACCAGCTGGAGTTGTTACTGCTTCCTCACTAGTCACTAAAGGACCAAGCACACATCTCCAAGATCATTATTAATCTCATCTCAGACAGTACAAGAGAAAAGGAAATTCTGTCTGTTAAAATAATTTTAACTCTGCTCCTTTCCTAGTGAAATGATAATGTTGGTGTTACTTAATTGTTCCTGGGAGAATGTAATAAATAATGCACCAATAAAATGTTAGTCACTATTACAGCTGTTGAGGATATAGTGATGAATAAATGGACAAAAATCCCTGTGTTCATGATGCTTATATGCTTTGGAGTGTTAGGACCCTTTCCTGCGTCTGGCTTATACTGAGTCTCTACAAAGGGCTGTGCCTTAGTCATTTGGGATTGTAACATCAACTGAGTGACAAGTATTCTGATGACCAGTCCTCCTTGTCCCATCCTCCTCCCCTTAGTTCTCCACCTTATTGAAGATCGGGGAGGGGAGTTTAAGTTTCAGACATATAAAGTAGAAGTGTACATCTCTAAATGTAGATGGATATTTTGTCTTTATAGTAGTAGAGAGTTTGCTATCAGCAACATGTGTTTGCACATAAATAATTTATTAAATTAAAAAATTGCTTTTAAATTAAATGTGCTCACTTTAATCTCCAGCATTTTGATGGCACTATCTAAGGAAATCAGTTTTTCTTTGTAGTTAGAAAAGATAACTTCAGTATTAGCACCAGTAAGCCTATCCCAAAAACTAATATAATAAAATCCAAATTTAATTCAATGTGACAAATTTGAATTGACTATCTTCTATGGGGAAATATAGTGTCTTTCTTTTATGAATGTTAAAATACTTTGCAAATATTAGTGGGCATTTTCAAGATAATGTTTAGATCTGATCTCAATAAACTTGTAGCATACCGTATATATAGCTTACTATACAGATGTACAGAAAGCAACATTTTTAGTGATGACTCATGTTTAATAGTGTCTGCAATGTGGTTTCTATTAGAGCCCTAGTCCTCATCTGCTAGTAACTTTCTCCCAGTTTAATCTTTTGGCTTGAAGTTTTCCATGTTTTGTTTAAGCTAAAAGGTATTTAAGAATTATCTTTTAGTTTCAGGGCAATTCTTGCTATCACATATTCCTCTTCTAATTTCAATGTAGGTGAGAGAAGAAAAAACAGGGAAGATCGGAATAAATGGTTATGCTATTTGTATGTTCAACGAGAACCATAAAAAGGCCGTTATAGCCTACACCTAAGATCCTGTCATCCAGCTCATTTCCTAAAGTGACTGGAGTACCACACTTGCTCTTATCTGGTATGCTTTTGTTGTTGCAGGAGCTAGTCCTCTGCATGGAAACAGAAGATAAAAAGATACTTAGAGGTTAGATTCCCATGGCATTGAAAGATGTGTGTTTAATTATTGTGAGGAATTGCACACAATGCCCTGTTTCTGAGGCTCTTGGGATGGGAGTTCAGGCCCTCATCGTGTTCTTTTCCTCCATCCCTTCCCTGCCCATGGAGCAAATTAATATTATTTTAGAAAATTAAAGGTGGTTTTTATTGGAAAATATGAATAATTTATAGCCTTATAAGGTGTTTATATTGGAAAAGATGTCTCTCTGGATTTAGTTCTGATAGTCACATTGTCAAAAGAGTCTCAGAGGTGTCCTACAGATAATTATTTTTTTCATAGCAAATCTAGAATTGTAGTTGTAAATGCGCCCTTCCCCTCTTACCAAAAAATAGTGAGTATGCTGCCCTCATCGAGGTCTTTGGCAGCCAAAGTGTGTTGTTATGTAAGAATAAATGGCCTTCTTGGGGTCAAAAAAAATTAGGGGGAGGTAGAAATAGGAATTCTTTTTGAGACCATGCAAGAGAAAATGAAATACCCTTTATCTTATACTTTCATGTATCATAAATCTTCACCTCACACTTAAACTTGATTCCCATCTTAAGTGTCTTTAGAAAGTCATCACTTTGGAAATTCTCTTGTTTGATCTTTATCTAAAAACAAAACCAAAAACCCATCAAGGTATCTAGAGGGCCTTTAAAAAGATGATATCTTAAGTAAATCCTCTTTCTAAAAGCATACCTATATATGTGTATATGCATAACTGGTTTGTGTACCTGTCTGTTCTTTTTCTGTGGCTCTTCCATGTAGACATATACATATACATCCGTGTAGATTCATAATTTCCCAAAAGGAACAAAGGGAATCTCATAATGAAAAACAACATTTTTCATGGACCCACGCCAAGGTACCGGATCCTTGTTCTTTTCCAGTTGATTTATCTTAATGATTCTCTGTCAGGCAAAAGCCTTTATGAATTCTGCATAATGTCCTATTCAATTGCAGCAGCATGCTTGCCTCGGGTTTGCAAGGTTAAGCTTGAGATGATTTTTCCTCTAAGAATCTCTCCCATATTCAGTGACAAAACGAGATCAGTTACTGTTAGAGGAACATGATTAACAAAATACTTTTACTTTTTAGGACTTGTGCTTTAAAAAATTCTGTCTGGACATGTTTTACCAACTTTGTTTAAAATCCATACCTAGTTTTTCATTCATAGGTTTTAGAACTGTGCTTTGAATTAGTTTTATGCTTAAGCATACAAACTACATTGTCAAAATGTTCTCTCTCAGCCTCATTTTTCTACAGAAAAGCATGGACAGAGCTCTGGATTGGTCTGTAAATGCACTGTCTGATAAAACTTTCTGTGATAAAATATTCTATAATCGTTTTGCATGATATCTCTATCTACTGCAGCTGCTGGGCAACGAAAATGTGGCCAGTGTGACTGAGAAACTGCATTTTGAATATAATTTAAAGTTAATTAATTCAAATTTATGTAGCTACATATGGCTAGAGGCTACTCTATTTCACACTGAGGTCTATAGAATTAAATCCATTAAAATTTATTTAAAAAGTTTAATTTATATATAATAATTGTACATATTTATGGGATTTTGTTACATGCATATAATGTGTAATGATCAAATCAGGGTAATTGGGATATTCATCATTCCAAATATTTACCATTTATTTGCATTGTGAACAGTAAAAAATCCTCCCTTCTAGCTATGTTGAAACATACAGTACATTATCGTTAACTATAGTCACCCTATAGAATACTTAAACTTATTTCTCTTATCCAACTATAATCTTATGCCCATTAGCCAGTCTCATTCTAGCTCTACCTTCACAGTCTCTGGTAACTCTTTTAGCTTCCACATATGAGTGAGAACATGTGGCATTTGTCTTTCTGTGCTTGACATAGTTCCCTACATAATGTCCTCCAGTTTCATCTGTGTTCCTATGAATGACAGAATTTTGTTCTGCTTTTGGCTAAATAGTATTTCATTGTGTATATATACCACATTTTCTTTATCCATTCATTTGTTGATGGGCATTTAGGATGATTCCATATCTTGGCTATTGTGAATAGAGCTGCAATACACATGGGAGTGCAGAGATCTCTTTGACGTACTGATTTCCTTTACTTTTGACAGATGCCAGTAGTGGGATTGCTGGGTCATATGGTAGTTCTCTGTAGTTTTTTGAGGAACCTTCATACAGTCTTACATGGTTGCTGCACTAATATACATTAACAGAGTAGGAGTGTTCCCTTTTCCCCACATCTTCATTTTTGTTGTTGTTGTTATCTTTTTGATAATAGCCATTTTAACTTGGGTGAGATGATATCTCATTGTGGATTTTTATTTTCATTTTCCTGACGGTTAGTGATGTTGAGAATGTTTTAATATCCCTGTTGCCCATTTTTGTGTCTTCTTTAGAGAAATGTCTATTCAGATCATTTTCCCATTTTAAAAAATCAGGTATTTTTTTTGTTTTTTTCTTGTTTTTTTGCTGCCGAGTTGTTTTGAGTTTGTTATATAGTGATCATCACATCTCCCCTGCTAGGTAAGGATGAGTTCTTTATATTAATATATTCTGGATATTAATCCTTTGTTGGACAGATGTTTGCAAACACTTTCTCCCATTATGTAGATTGTCTCTTTCCTCTATTGATTGTTTCCTTTGTTGTCCAGAAGCATTCAAATTTGATACACTCTCGTTTGTCTCTTTTTGCTTTTGTTGTGTTTGCTTTTGAGGTCACACTCAAAAAAAATTTTTCCTCAGACCAGTTGTGAAGCATTTCCCATTTTCTTCCAGTAGTTTTATAGTTCAGATCTTAGATTTAATTATTTAATCCATTTTGAGTTGATTTTTGTATATGAAGAAAGATAGGGGTCTAGTTATATTTTTCTGCATATGGATATCCAGTTTTCTCAGCACTGCTAATTGAAGGGACTGTTCTTTCTCCAACATATGTTCTTGGCTCCTTTGTTGAAAATCAGTTAGCTGTAAATGTGTGGATTTATTTCTGCATTCTCTATTCTGTTCCATTGGTTGGTGCATCTACTTTTATATCAGCACCATGCTGATTTGGTTACTATAGCTTTGTAGTATATTTTGAAGTCATATAGTGTGATGCCTCCAGCGTTATTCTTTTTGCTTAGGATTGCTTTGGCTATTCAAGTTTTATACAAATTTTAGGATTTTTTTTTCTATTTCTATGAAGACTATCACTTGTATTTTAATGTAATTGCATTCAATCTGTAGATTGCTTTGGGTGGTTTGGACATTTTAGCAATATCAATTGTTGCAATTCATGAACATAGAATATTATTTTTTATTTTTTTGGTGTCCTCTTCACTTTCTTTCATTAATGTTATATAGTTTCATTGTAGAAATCTTCTACCTCTTTGGTTACATTTATTTCTATGCATTTTATTTATTTTATAGCTATCATAAATGGGATTGCTTTCTTGATTTCTTTTTCAGATCGTTCACAAGTGACATATAAAAATGCTACTGATTTTTGTATGCTGATTTTGTATCCTGCAACTTTACTGAATTCATTTATGAGTTCTAGCAATTTTTTGGTGGACTCCTTGGGTTTTTCTAAATACAAAATTATGTCATCTGCAAATAGCAGCAATTTGACTTCCTTTCCAATTTGGATGCCCTTTATTTTTTTCTCTTGCCTAATTGCTCTGACTAGGACTTCAAGAACTATATTGAATAAAAGTGGTGAAAGTGGGCAGCCTTGTTTGTTCCAAATCTTAGCAGAAGGGCTTTCAACTTTTCAACATATAGTATTATGTTATTTGTGGGCCTGTCATGTATAGCCTTTATTGTTTTGAAGTATGTTCCTTCTATGCCTAATTTGTTGATAGTTTTTGTCATGAGGAGGTGTTGACATGTGGTCAAATAATTTCTGCATCTACTAAGATTCTCATATGGTTTTGCCTTTATTCTGTTGATGTGACCTATGATTATTAATTTGTATATGTTGAACCATCCCCACATTCCTAGGATAAATCCTCCTTGATCTGATCATGGTTTATCATCATTTTGATGTGCTGTTGGATCCACTTTGCTAGTTTCTTGTTGAGGATTTTTGCATCTGTGTTTATCAGGGATATTGGTCTGTAATTTTTGTTGCTGTTGTTGTGTGCTTGTCTACTTTTGATATCAGGGTAATGTTGGCCTTGTAGTATAAGTTTGAATAAATTCTCTCCCATTCAATTTTTTTGGAATAGTTTCAAAAAAATTGGTATTAGTTTTTCTTTAAAAGAAGTTTGGTAGAATTCAGCAGTAAAACCAGCTGTTCCTGGGCTTTTCATTGTTGTGAGATTTTTTATTCCCGATTCAATCTTGTTACTTTTTATAGGTCTGGTGAGGTTTTCTATTTATTTTATGATTCAATTGTGGTATGTTGTATGTGTCCAGGAATTTACCTCTTTCTTCTAGGTTTTTCAATTTGTTGGCTATAGTTGTTTATAATGGTCTCTAGTGATCTTTTGTATTTCTGTAGTATCAGCTGTAATGTCTCCTTTTTCATTTCTGATTTTATTTGTTGGGTCGTCTTTCTTTTTTCTTTAGATAAAATCTTCTTGATTTTGTTTATATTTTCAAGAAACCAACCTTTCATTTTGTTGATTGTTTTTCATTTTTTGTCTCTGTTTTATTTCTGCTCTAAGTTTTGTTATTTCTTTCCATCTACTAATTTTGGACTTGATTTATTCTTGCTTTTCTAGTTCCTTGAGGTACATTGCTGTATTTTTAATTTAAAATATTTCTACTTTTTTGACATAGATATTTATTTCTATAAACTTTCCTCTTAGTACTGCTTTTGCTGTATCTCATAGGTTGTGGTATCTTGTATTTACATTTTTATTTGCTTCAAAGCATTTTTAAATTTACCTCTTAATTTTTCTGTTGACCCAGGAGTTATTCAGGAGCATGTTGTCTGTGTGTCCTTACAGGTGAGGTGAGTCTTTTGTAGGCAGAATGTAGTTAGGTCTTGGTCTTAAAAAATCAATTCAGCCATTCTATATCTTTTAATTAGAGAATTTAATTCATTTATGTTCAGTGTTATTATTGATAGGTGTGTACTTACTCCTACCATTTTGTTAATTGTGTTCTAGTTGTTCTGTAGATCTTTCATCTTCTTCTTCCCCTCTTGGTTTCTTCCTTTGTGGTTTGATGGCCTTTTTATAGTGGCATGTTTTGACTGCTTTCTTTTTATCTTTTGTATATTTTTTATAGGCTTTTGCTTTATGGCTACCCTGAGGCTTACATAAAACAACTTACACTTATAAAATATCAACTTAAGGTGAAAACAGTATAGGATTTAACTTTGAAAATTGCACTGAGATTTTGGCAAAATGCTACCGTTCTTACTATTTATTAGTATAACAAACCACCCCAAACTTAATGGCTTAAAATAGCAATTTATTATTATTCATGATTCTGTGGGGTGAATGTTCTTAGCTGGGCGATTCTCACCTAGGCTCCCTCATGGTATCAAATGAGGATGGCGTCATCTGAGAGGTCAATTGAACTGATGTTCAAGATAGCTTTTTATTCCATGTCATGTGCATGGGCTAGTTTGACTCAGTGCTCTTCAGTGAGCATCTACACATGTCTAGCTTGAAGTTTCTCACAGCATGGGAATCTCAGGAAGCTGAAATTCTTACATGGTATTTGGCATCCCCTAGAGTAAGTGTTTGAGGAGATAGGAAGTTGGAGTTTCCATGTCTTTTAGACCAGAGACCAGCCCAATGTCACTCCTTCTGTTATCTGTTGATCCATGCAGTTAGTCTTCCCAGATTTAAAAGGAAGTGGCATGGATGGGAAGAAAGCTAGATTATTTGTGGCTATTTTTTTCCACAGCTACTCTGTAGAGTGACACATTCTCCTAATTGCAACCAGTGAAAATGTAAAAACAAATGCGTGTACCTAATCAATAATTTCAATTTCCTATCTTGAGACCAAGAAATGACAAGAAAAAGTAATGCTTTTGGTTTTGTCTAAACTGTATTGGGGAATTTGAACTTGAGGAGGAACTTAACCTAGGATTGATTTTCATGAAAGGAACAAATACTGTTTTATGTGGTTAATTTCATGATTCTCAAATGATTGAGAACATGAAATTCTGGCTAAAAGTCCTCTCCACACGGCATCTATATAGGTGCTATTTTTATTTTGGATTGTTGAGATTTCTTGTTTAGTTAGGGAAGCTTAAGTGATTGGGGTTGTTTTTTTAAATTAAACTTTTTTTGGTACTATAACATTCAGCATCATGCTGATTTTTTCTTACAAAAAATAATTAATAATCCCATGTTAACAAAAACTCATCAGTTTCTATAAGCAGTGCATAAGTGTATAAGATGGGTGAATCTGGATTTTTCATATCTAGGTCTCTGCATTATATGGAGGGTTAGCACTTTCATCAAATGGAAGGCCTTCACTTAGTCTTGGGATTGGTCCCATATCCAGCTCCCACACTGTCAAATGGCTTCCCAATGAAGTTTTTTGGATTGTTTTGATTTTTTTTTTTTTTTTTTTACTTTCTTAGATCTTTATAACAGAGAGTGTTTTTTAGATAATCAAATTCAATAAGGCTTTAAGACCTATTTTGCAGAAGGAAATCTGGCTGTGTAGGGCTTCCTAGGCATACACTGATCAAAGGAATGCTCTTCTTATCACTGTTTGGGGAACAGATAAGGGGCGACTGGTACCCTGCTGATTCTTTGTTCTGTTGACTCCTTTCCTCTAGCTGCTGTCATCTCTGTTCTGATCCCACAGTAAGTAACATAATCCTGTTCCTTTAGGCCTTGCCTTCGTCTGCTTTAGTTCCATTTGCTCTGGCAGCTGCAGCTGAGGCTCTGGCCTTTTTATTATCAGTAGCCATGGTGGCTGGTACCCGGCAGGGCCTTTTCAGCACAGATAATTAGATGAATAATGACTGTGGTTTCAGGGTTGGAGATGTTTGGCAGAACTGAGAAATCAGTGCCTGGGAACTGAAATGCAATTTGTTGTTCCCACACTTCAGAGGATCACAACATTTCTCCATCCACACAGTTACTGTCTAGTCCAAACCATCAGCAACTCATCCACTCTTCCTCCTCTTCAGCACATTTTCCAACTATTTCCAGAGTGATGGTTTGAAGATGCGTACCTAATCAAGTCAGTCCCCTATTCCCATTGCTTCCCATTTGACTTCAGCATAAAGTCCAGTACTCTTACTGTGATCAGAACAGTGTCCACTTGTCAGACTGTTAACCTGAAATGACTTTGTAACAGATTTGATTTTTATAGATTTATCATACCTTGTGCCTTTAGTTTCAATGTTTGTGATAAAGTGTGATCTGTGGAACACAACTTTTAAATTCACAGTGGTGACAGTGCCTTAGATGTTTGTAGCAGTTATTCTTAATGCCTAGGTACAAAGAAGGTCATAAGTCAAAAGTGACAAAGAGAACTCCTTTTTTGTAGCAAGCCTTGATCCTCATTTCATATTGCTGGCCTTTGCTTCCTGCATATGGTATCCAGCCAACCCTAGCTTTACATGAAAGGGCTTCATCAGCTTTTAACAACCATATGGTAAAACCATCTACACATATTTCTTCTGATACCTTCAGGCACTGCTAAGGCAGCTGGTATTAATGAATAAGAATGGCCAGTGAAATTATGGCATGTTGTTGCTAGGAAGGAACAGTTTATAGACAGGAGAATTACAGATTACTAGGCAAGAACACACAGGAATAGAAGGGATGTGTGATTTCTGCATTTCATCTAGATGTGGCCACCTGTACTGCTTAAGGCAAGTACAGTGCTTGGCTGATTAGCAAGGATTAATTCTATTCCTACTGATGGTGGTCCCAGGAGATGGAACCAATAGTTTCAATACCTATCAAAAGTGTTTCAGGGCCAATGTCCCTAGCTGAAGCCACTGGGCAAACTTTAAAAAAAGGCCCCGGTAAAACAACAATAATGGCAACATTTTATAATGTTGTTTTCTAGATTTTTCATCTTTTCTTGCATAAAACATTTATTTCCTCTCACTACATATGTTAAAATTTTTATTATGTCAGGACACAGTGTCTATTATAACCTTTTAAGAGACCCAGTTTCCACCATAACCCAGATGTAGAAATTTCTCCCTATCTGCATGGAATTCTTTTCAGCTTCATGTAAGCTTCCATGCAAAACTCAGTCTTTTTACTGGGTTTTACACACAAAAAAATCCAAGCATAGTTTTTGATAGTTTTCATATTACTTTGCATTTCACTTTGAAATATCCCTATTACAATAGCTCAAGTGTTTGTTTCCTTCAGAGCCCTGGCCTCCAGCATCATCTTTTCCCTTATCCTTTGCCCAGTATTGGTGTTGGTTTTTTTGACTTCTCTTTTTCTTCTCCACATTATTCATAGTAGGTTCCCTTTTTATCTGGAAACCTGGCTGACTTTGACTTAAGAAAAATGGTTTACAGCAAAGTTTGTTGACCAAAATGGATATGATAAATTTTCTCTGATCCTTACACTGTAGCATGTTGGAAGTGTCCTTTTCTTTTTTCTATTCCATCTCTTTTTTTCGTACCTTCTGTTTGATGCCAATTTATTTTTATCAATTATTTGGCTCAAATGACTTGTTTTCATGTTTCAAAAAAAGTAAAATAATTTCTCTAAAGGGAATTTGAGTGTGAACTTTTCTTTCTTAATAAAGTGCTTTGTATATAGCTGGCCAAAGTTATAGTATAAAGCAAGTATATTGAAAGTACTTAAGCTGGTCCTGCACACATGTGGGAGTGGGGGTATCCCCGCTAATCCTACATGCAGCTGTCAAGAGTTTCACCTATTCCTTTGGAACTTAGGCTGTTCTAGGATACTGCAAAAGGATTATTCAAAATGAATGGGAAAGATGGGGGCCAGATACATTCTTAGAGTTTGGACAGATATAAATTCCACTGGGCAGCTTTCAAGCTAAGTCCTAAGTGCTGCTGCAGGGAATTTCTTATCAGATATGAATGGAAAAGACAGTTATCTTGGGCATCAAATGGATGCCATGAAAAGTGCTATAAATCTTTTATAATTTATTATCATGATTATAAAATATAATAAATTTTTGGACACATAGCCAAACTAGAATTCAAAAGAAATCCATAAAGTTAAAGGAGTATGTGGGAGTTGAATTTAAATTGGATGATGGAGTTACAGGAAGTAGAAAAAGGTTTAAATGGCCGTGGCCTGGGATTTTGACATCAGGGGTGGAAGAGAAGTTTAGGTTGAAGGTCCTATAAAAATGAGAGCTAGAGTTGAGTATCCAAAATATAGGATAGTGATAGCTGACAATTAGTGAGTGCTGCTATGGTTTGAAAGTTTGTGTCTTACCAGATTTAGATGTCAAAACATAATCACCAAGGGGATAGTATTAGGAGGTGGGGCCATTGAGAGGTGATTAGGTCAGGAAGATGGAGCCCTCATGAATGAGATTAGTGTCCTTATAAAAGATGCCCTAATGAGCTGCCTTGTCCCTTCCACCAAGTGAAAGCACAGGAGAAGGTGTCACTATGAACCAGGAAACAGACATTCACCAGACACCAAACCTAAAGGTGCCTTGATCTTGGATGTCCCTGCTTACAGAGCTGTGAGAAATTGCTGTTGTTTTATAAGCTAACTAGTGTATGGTATTTTGTTATAGCTGCCCAAATGGTCTATAACAAATACCAACTATGTACCAGAACTATTTGAAGCACTGTAGCCTTTTAAAATTCTTAATGCTTCCAATAATCCTGTGAAGTACATACTATTGTTATCTTAAAGCCATTAGTCATGAAATAATAACTTGGGAAACAATCTCCAATGGAGTGTAAAATGTTAGACTAGCCACAGTTGAAAAGAGGAGGAATAATTCACAAGATTTATCTGAGAATATTACACAACAGAAATACACAGAGAAAATAAAAATTAAAGAATGTAGAAGAAAAATTATATAACACAAAGAAACAAATTAAGAGACATGGAAAGCAAAATGAGAGAGTTTAATAGACATATAATAAGGGGTCTAAAAGGAGAGAAGGGAGAGAAAAGAGGAAAAAAACATTTAAAGGGATAATAGAGAGTTTTGGTTGGCTCTAGGAAAATGGTGGTCACTTAAATCTAGACGTCTCCAAAAACTCTCCATCAAATCCTGAAATTAAAAATGAACCCAAAGGAGCCGCACATGATGTACACCTACATCCCTAGTAGGAAACAAAATATTACAAATTCCAAATTACCTGTAAGTAGGGAAATACCAATTCATACGGAGTTACCATTGCAGTTCTCACTGCTACAGCTGGTCTGTGGGTGCCTGTGGTGGGAGAGAGGAACATAGAGGCCATAGATGTAGCATAGATTAAAAGAACAATAACCAAAATCTACCATACCAAAAAGCCCTAATTTATTAAATTGAGGTCTGGGACTTAGTTCACAGCACCAGCTACAAAGGGGAGTCTGGGATGTGAGTGAAATTGGAGGCAGCAGGCTGAGAGAAGTATTCCTTTTGAGGGAATAGCAGGTAAATAGAAAAATATTTTCCTTTGGGGAAGAAACACGGAAGGAAAGGAAAACAGTGTGAGGAAAATTAAGAATCATACAGAAAAGAAAACTCTTCCCTTCCTCCTGATAAAAGAAAAACTTCAGCTGAATTAAATTTGAAGGCATTTAATTGAACAATGATGACTTGCCAATTGGGCAGCCATCTGGGCCAGAGCAGGCTCAAAGACTACAGCATAGTCATGTGGTGGAAGAAGATTTATGGACAAAAAAGGAAGTGATGTACTGAACAGGAAAGTGCGATAGAGAAACAGCCAGATTGGTTACAGCTTGATGTTTGCCTTATTTGAACACGGTTTGAACAGTTGGCTGCATTTGATTGGCCAAAACTCAGTGACTGGCATAAGCGTAAGCTATGGTCTGTTTACCCTTCCACTTGTTATAGTTCCCAATGTACAGAAAAACATTTAGGCAGAACTTAAAATATGTAAGGCGGCAGCTTTAGGCTAAATTTGATTTAACACTCCCAACAACTAATGTTATTCATTACAGAAACTGTGCTTCACTATTTTGATGGAAGGGGATGATACTGAATTAGAAATTCTTATGTCTAACACAGAAAAATCAGACTAACTCCATAAAAGGTACTAGAAAAAGAAAATAGAAAATAAAAAGAAAGTACTTCAACCGATGAAAATTTCCACCAAAGAATCAATCATTAAGCTGAATCATACTCTACAGTGAATTTAATATAATCAGGTAAACATTTGAAGCTATTATAAAAACAAACAGAATAAAACATTCAAATAATAAGAACAGAAACTGTTTTTAAAAAGTAAGAAATGTAATGAGGGTTGATTGAAATTGGAAATAAATGGAAGGGGTAAAAACAATCTCAGAAATGAAGATTAAATAGCAAGGTATCCAATGGACAGTAGATGCAAATGGCCATTCAATAAGAGGCATTTTAAGAAGACAGAAAAACAGCTAAGATTAAATAATATAAAAAAGAAAGTAAAAGGGTAGTTAAATTAAAAAGACAATAAAAATCCAAATTAAGTATAATTGGAGTTGCTTAAAAACTAAAATGAAATAACAATGAAATAGAACTAATATTTAAAGCTGTAATCCAAGAAAACTTTATAAAAATGAGGGAAAGCTTAAATCTAAATATTGAAAAGACCTATGGTGAACCTGAGAAATTTAATTTGAAATAATAAACTCTAGTAAAGTTACTAAATTCTAAAGACTAATTCAAAATCCTCAGGTTCAAATTATTAAAAAATTAAATTGGTATCAGATTTATCTAAATAAGGTAACAGTTGAGCAGCACTTTGGACAACTCAAGAAGAATGAGAGATAAGTGTTTTTATATTCAGCCAAGTTATATCTTAAGTGCTGTATTGGTTTCTTAGGGATACATTAACAACTTATTACAAACTAGGTGGTATAAAACAGAAATGTATTCTCTTACACTTCAGAAATCAGAAGTTTGAATCAAAGTGTTGGCATGGCCATGTGTCCTCTGAAGACTCCAGGGAAAAATATTCCATGCCTCTTCCTAGGTTTTCTGGTGGCTTCTTACAATCCTTGGCATTTCTTGGCTTGTGGCTGTATCATTTCAGTCTGCTTTTATCTTCACATGGACTTTTTCTTATAGAGAGAAATTCTCACTCTCTGCGTGTGTATGCCTAAATCTACCTTCTTTTTGCTTACAAAGACACGAGTCATTGGATTTAGAGCTCATTCTCAATCTGGGATGATTTCATCTGAGTTCCTTGACTAATTACATGTGCAAAAACCCTGTTTCCAAATTGGATCATGTTCAGAGATGTGGGAAATTATGACTTGGACATATCTTCTTGGTGGTCACACACAATTCAACCCACTACAAATGCCAAAGCAAAAATTTATATATTTAATAAATATATAAATATATATATTGTATTTATACTTATGTATAAATTTAATACTTATATATATAAGTATTAAATTTATACAAACAATAGTTAATATTTATTAAATGTATATTTACTAAATATATATTTATATAAATTTAATACTTAATGTTATTTATATAAATATTTATATTTACTAAATATATAAATATTTATGTTTAATATTTATATATTATATACATTTAGTAAATACTAAATATTTACTAAAATTTACTATTTTTTACTAATATTTACTATATATAATATATATTTAATATATTTAGTAAATATACTTATATAGTTATATACTATTTTATATATTTATATATAATTATATATTTATATTTTATATTTCAGTATATAAAATACTAAATATATAAATATTCATATATTTACTGATTATATGTAATATATATTTACTAAATATATACTTAGTAAATAACATATTTAGTAAACATATAAATATTTATATATTTAATAAACATACATATTTTTAAAAATCACAAGAACTCAGAAAATACTGACAAGCTATTTCTGAGGAATCTAGCTTTATTTAACAGAGAAATAACATTTAAGAAATCTAACTTCATTTCACTCAGCTTATTTAACAGAAAAATGATAGGAAAAGCTTTAGCAAGAGGACTAATGTTGAATATTTAATAAATTAGTTGTATACCTAAGACTAAAGGAGGCTGGTGGTGTGGGTGAAAGGACGGTATTTAAACATTGTATGGAGGAGGAAGAATACAACTAAATATGGGAAGAGTGGGGTGAGAGAAAGGGAAAGTGGAGTAAGGTCATTGACCGCTCTATAGATAATAGGTGGGAGTCAAGGGATACCATTTGATAAATTGATTACTGATGGTAAGAAAAAGTAAGAGGGAATTAGAACGTAAGTACAAAGGCAACTACTAGAACAAAATTTAAATCATCCTACATATTAGGAAATTGAGAACAAATATTAAGAAACAAAGTAAATAAGACATGCTATATAGAAGATACACGGTCAATTTTACATAAACTTTGCAGTAATTGTAACATAAAGTAACATGATTGTGTTTAGATCAACTGTGTCAATAAATGTAAATAGACTTAACTTGTCCATAAACAGAAAAAAGCTTATTGTCTCATGTAGCAACCCTAAATCTGTGCTGATTAGAAAAGACATACCTAAAGCAATGTGAGTTAAAAAAACTAAAAATAAAATGATGGGCAAATTTATACTAGGCTGATATAAACCTATTATCAGACAAAACAGATTTCATGCCAGAAATAATTAATCAAGATTAAAAAAAACACTTTATAATACTAAAAGCCACAGTTTACAGCTAAGAAATAATAGTTATGAATTCCTATGTTTTAAACAGCACAATTATCAGTATTATTAAACCAGAGACTACAAAAGATAAAGGGAAAATACATAGAAACGTATTAATAATAAGAGACTAGAATTCACCACCCATAATACCAAATAGATGAAGTAGACAAAGGAAAAGGTAAGAATATAGAAGAGCCAAAGAACATAGAAATTTTAAAGGAGTTCAAAACCAAAAACAATATTTTATGTGGATATTAGAAAGCCTTTGAAAAAAATAAATCTTGGGTGAAAGGGGAAATGCAAACGTCATTTACAGAATTTCTGAAAAATAATGATAAAACATTATATAAACACATCTGTGAGACATATTTAGAGCAGCGATCAGACTGAACAATTATTAAGAATAGTCCCGAACACCTGTATCAATAAAAATGAAGGAATAGAAATAAACACATTAAATCCTAAGTAAAAAAATCCAGAAACAGAACAATAAAGCAAGCAAAAAGAAAGCATCCAGCAGGATATAATGAATTCTTTTCTTTTAAATTGTACTTTAAGTTCTGGGGTACATGTGCAGAACATGCAGATTTGTTACATAGGTATACATGTGCTATGGTGGTTGGCTGCATCAATCACCCAGTCATCTACATTAGGTATTTATCCTATTGCTATCCCTCCCCTCGACCCCCGCCCCCTGACAGGCCTCAGTGTGTGATGTTCCCTTCCCTGTGTCCATGTATTCTCATTGTTCAACTCCCACTTGTGAGTGAGAACATGTGATTGGCTTTCTGTTCTTGTGTTAGTTTGCTGAGAATAATTGTTTCCAGCTTTATCTGTGTCCCTGCAAAGGACATGAACTCATCCTTTTTTATGGCCTCATAGTATTCCATATATATGCCACCTTTTCTTTATCCAGTCTATCACTGATGGGCATTTGGATTGGTTCCAAGTCTTTGCTATTGTGAACAGTGCTGCAATAAACATACATGTGCATGTGTTTTTATAATAGAATAATTTATAATTCTTTGTGTATATACCCACTAAAGGGATTGCTGGGTCAAATGGTATTTCTAAGTCTAGATCCTTGAGGAATTTCCACACTATCTTCCACAATGGTAGAACTAATTTACACTCCCAGCAACAGTGTAAAAGCATTCCTATTTCTCCACATCCTCTCCAGCATCTTTTGTCTCCTGACTTTTTAATGATTGCCATTCTAATTGGTGTGAGATAGTATCTCAATGTGGTTTTGATTTGCATTTCTCTAATGACCAGTGGTGATGAGCTTTTTTTCATGTTTGTTGGCTGCATAAATGTCTTCTTTTGAGAAGTGTCTGTTCATATCCTTTGCCCACTTTTTGATGGTGGTGTTGTTTTTTATTTTTTTCCCTGTAAATTCATTTGTGTTCTTTGTAGATTCTGGATATTAGCCCTTTGTCAGATGGCTAGACTGCAAGAACTTTCTCCCATTCTATCATTGTTCACTCCAATGATAGTTTCTTTTGCTGTGCAGAAGCTCTTTAGTTTAATGAGATCCCATTTGTCTATCCCATTTGCCTATTTTGGCTTTTATTGCCATTGCTTTTGGTGTTTTACTAATGAAGTCTTTGTCCATGCCTATGTCCTGAATGGTATTGTCTAGGTTTTCTGCTAAGGTTTCTTCTTGTGCCAGTTTTCAAAGGAAATGCTTTCAGTTTTTGCCCATTGAGTATGATATTGGCTGTGAGTTTGTCATAAATAGCTATTATTTTAAGATATGTTCCATCAATACCTAGTTTATTGAGAGTTTTTAGCATAAAGCATTGTTGAATTTTGCTGAAGGCCTTCTCTGCATTTATTGAGATAATAATGTAGTTTTTGTCTTTGGTTCTGTTTATATGATGAATTATGTTTATGGATTTGCATATGTTGAACCAGCCTTGCATCCCAGGGATGAAGCCGACTTGATCATGGTGGAGAAGCTTTTTGATGTGCTGTTGGATTCGGTTTGCCGGTATTTTATGGAGCATTTTCATGTCAATGTTCATCAGGGATATTGGTCTGAAATTTTCTTTTTTAGTTGTGTCTCTGCCAGGTTTTGGTATCAGGATGATGCTGGCCCCATAAAATGAGTTAGGGAGGATTCCCTCTTTTTCTATTGTTTGGAATACTTTCAGAAGGAATTATACCAGCTCCTCTTTGTACATCTGGTAGAATTAGGCTGTGAAACTATCTGGTCCTGGACTTTTTTTGATTGGTAGGCTATTAATTGCTGCTTCAATTTCAGACCTTGTTATTGGTCTATTCAGGGATTTGACTTCTTCCTGGTTTAATCTTGGGAGGGTATAAGTGTCCAGGAATTTATCCATTTCTTCTAGATTTTCTGTTTTATTTATGTAGAGGTGTTTATAGTATTCTCTGATGGTAGTTGGTATCTTCTATGGGATCGGTGATGATATTGCCATTATAATTTTTTATTGCACCTATTTGAAGATTCTGTCTTTTCTTCTTTATTAGTCTGGCTAGCAGTTTATCTATCTATTTTCCAAAAAACCAGCTCCTGGATTCATTGATTTTTTGCAGGGTTTTTTGTGACTCTATCTCCTTCAGTTCTGCTCTGATCTTGCTACTTCTTGTCTTCTTCTGGCTTTTGAATTTGTTTGTTCTTGCTTCTCTAGTTCTTTTAATTTTGATTGCAGGGTGTCAATTTTATATCTTTCCTGCTTTCTTTGTTGGGCACTTAATGCTCTAAATTTCCCTTTACACATTGCTTTATGTGTGTCTCAGAGATTCTGGTACATTGTGTCTTTGTTCTCATTGATTTCAAAGAACATCTTTATTTCTGCCTTCATTTCATTATTCATCCAGTAGTCACTTAGGAACAGATTATTCAGTTTCCATGTAGTTGTGAGGTTTTGAGTGAGTTTCTTAATTGTGAGTTTTAATTTGATTGCACTGTGGTGTGAGACACTATTATGATTTCCGCTGTTTTGCATTTGCTTAGGAGTGCTTTACTTCCAATTATGTGGTCAATTTTAGAATAGGTGAAATGTGTTGGGAAATCCACTGCTCTCTTCAGAGCTGCCAGGCAGGGACGTTTAAGTCTGCTGAAGCTGTACCCACTACCACCACTTTTCTCAGATGCTCTGTCCCAGGAAGGTGGGGGCTTTATTTATAAGTCCCCGATGGGCCCCTGCCTTTTTTCAGAGATGTCCCGCCCAGTGAGGACATCTAGTGAGACAGACTGCCTGCAGCCGCTGAGCTGTGTTTGGCTGTGTCCCGTTCCCGGCAGCTTTGCTTACACTGCAGGGTTGAAACCGTCTATTCAAGACTCAGCAATGCTGACTGCCCCTCCCTGCACCAAGCTCAAACTTACCTGATCAAGCTCAGACTGCTGTGCTGGCTTCAAGAATTTCAAGCCAGTAGATCTTAGCTTGCTGATCTCTATGGGTGTGGGACCCACCCAGCCAGCCCACTTGGCTCTCTGGCTTCAGCCTCCTTTCAAGGGGAGTGAAGATTCTGTCTTCTGGTGTTCCAGGTACCACTGGGGTATGAAAAAAAAAAAAAAAAAAAACTGCTGCAGCTAGCTTGGTTTCTGCCCAAATGGCTTCCCATTTTTGTGCTGGAAACCCAGGGCCCTGGTGGTTGTATAGGTACCAGAGGGCATCTCCTGGTGTACAGGTTGTAAAGACCACAGGAAAAGTGCAGTATCTGGGCTGGAATTTAGGGAACAGCCCCTAATGGCTTCCCTTGGCTAGCAGAGGGAGTTCCTTGGTCCCTTGCACTTCCCAGGTGAGGCAACGCCCTACCCTGCTTCGGCTTGCCCTTCTTGGGCTTCACCCACTCTCCAACCAGTCCCAATGAGATGAACCAGGTACCTCCTTTGGAAATGTAGAAATCACCCGCCTTCTGTGTTGATCTCGCTGGTAGCGGCACACTAGAGCTATTCCTATTTGGTCATCTTGCCCAGGGACCAGCATATAATAAATTCTAAGCAGAATTTAATGAGGCAGAAAACAGAAATAGCAGGACAAATTAATAAATAAAAATTCTGATTCTTTAAAAAAAATCATATACAATCACCAATAGCTAAATTAATCAAGAAAAATATACAGATATACAAATTAAGAAATGACAAAAGGAAAATAACTATTAATAAAGAGGAAACATATATCTTAAAAGAATAATTTGCATATCTCTATGCAAATAAACTTAACAGTAAATTTACCAAAATTGATTGTAGTAGAAAGAGAAAGTTTCAATAGAATAATCTTAGAAGAAAGAGAAAAAGTTATCAAGGATCTAACACACAAGAAACCACCAATCCTAGAAGTTTTCACCGGGGAAATGTAGCCAAATCTTAAACATCAGGTAAATTGATGCTATGTAATTTGTTTCAGAGCACAGACAATGAAGAAAATAAGGAACACCATCCAAATTCTTTAAAGTGAGTAAAGCATTGATCTCTAAGTCTGATAAAATAGTGGTACTATATCACTCATGAATATTAATGTGAATTATTTAAAAAAATTAATGAATAGAGTCAATTATCATATTAAGACAATAAACCATGACCAAATGTGATTTATATAAATAATGAAAAGATGATTTAACATTAAAAAATTTATTAATATGATTTGCTATGTAATAGGTCTCAAGACAAAAATGTGGTGCTGAGAAGAATATATTGTTGATTTACATTGGAGGGTTCTATAGATGTCTGTTAGGTCTGCTTGGTCCAGAGCTGAGTTCAAGTCCTGGGTGGATATCCTTGTTAATTTTCTGTTTTGTTGATCTGTCAAACATTGACAGTGGGGTGTTAAAGTCTCCCATTATTATTGTGTGGGAGTCTAAGTCTCTTTGTAGGTCTCTAAGAACTTGCTTAGAGTTAGAACTTGAACCTGGATGCTCCTGCATTGGATGCATATATATTTAGGATTGTTAGCTCTTCTTGTTGCCTTAATCCCTTTATCATTATGTGATGCCCTTCTTTGTCTCTTTTGGTCTTTGATGGTTTAAAGTCTGTTTTATCAGAGACTAGGATTGCAACCTTTGCTTTTTGTTTTTGCTTTCCATTTGCTTGGTAAATATTCCTCCATCCCTTTTCTTGAGCCTATGTGTGCCTTTGCATGTGAGATGGGTCTCCTCAATGCAACACACCGATGGTCTTGACTCTTTATCCAATTTGCCAGTCTGTGTCTTTTGACTGGGGCACTTAGCTCATTTACATTTAAGGTTAATATTGTTATGTGTGAATTTGATCCTGCCGTTATGATGCTAGCTGGTTATTTTGCCCATTAATTGATGCAGTTTCTTCCTAGCATCAATGGTTTTTACAATTTGGTATGTTTTTGCAGTGGCTGGTACTGGTTGTTCCTTTCCATGTTTAGTGCTTCCTTCAGGAGCTCTTATAGGGCAGGCCTGATAGTGACAAAATCTCTCAGCATTTGCTTGTCTGTAAAGGATTTTATTTCTCCTTTGCTTATGAAGCTTGGTTTGGACATGAAATTCTGGGTTGAAATTTCTTTTCTTTAAGAATGTTGAATATTGGCCCCAGTCTCTTGTGGCTTGTAGCGTTTCTGCAGAGAGATCTGCTATTAGTCTGATGGGCTTTTCTTTGTAGGTAACCCGACCTTTCCCTCTGGATTCCCTTAGCATTTTTCCTTCATTTTAACTCTGGTGAATCTGACAAATTTGTGTCTTGGGGTTGCTCTTCTCAAGGAGTATCTTTGTGGTGTTCTGTGTATTTCCTGAATTTGAATGTTGGCCTGCCTTGCTAGGTTGGGCAAGTTCTCCTGGATAATATCCTGGGGAGTGTTTTCCAATTTGGTTTTACTGTCTCCTTCACCTTTAGGTACACTGATCAAATGTCAATTTGGTCTTTTCACATAATCCCATATTTCTTGGATGCTTTGTTCATTTCTTTTCACTCTTTTTTTCTCTAATCTTGTCTTCTCGTTTTATTTCATTGAGCTGATCTTCAATCTCTGAGATCCTTTCTTCCACTTGATTGATTCGGCTATTGAAACTTGTGTATGCTTCACAAAATCCTTGTGCTGTGTTTTTCAGCTCCATCAGGTTGTTTATGTTCTTCTCTAAACTGGTTATTCTAGCTAGTATTTTGTCTAACAATATTTGATATTCTGCAGCCTCTGCTGGTGATTCCCAGGCAAACAAGGTCTGGAGTGGACCTCTAGCAAACTCCAACAGACCTGTAGCAGAGGGACCTGATGTTAGAAGGAAATCTAACAGAAAGAAAGTTTCAACATCAACATGTTGAATATTGGCTCCCACTCTCTTCCTTCCTCTGATAGCTTCATCTCGGAGGGGTACCCGCCAGATGCCAGCCAGAGCTCTCCTGTTTGAGGTGTCTGTCAGCCCCTACTGGAGATGTCTCCCAGTCAGGATACACAGGGACCAGGCAGCCACTTGAGGAGGCAGTCTGTCCCTTATCAGGGCTCAAAAAATTATATGAATATTCCCATAGATGCTGAAAAAACCTTTTCACAAGGTTTCATTCTAACAAAAACACTTAGAAAAAATTGAGAAAAATGAATATTTTCTTAACATAATAAAATAACCGATACTTACATCCCACAGGGACCAGATGATGTGTAAGTCCACCATCTTCAATATTATTTAATATTGTGTTGGAAGTATAAGCCAATGTGATTAAAGAAAGAAAAAAAATCAGAGAAATAAGAATGAAAAAAGAAGAATCAACTAGTTGCAGACAGTAACTTTAAAATATCCTAGAGAATGAATAATAAAACCAACTCAAACATTAAAAGACATTAACAACGTAGTGGACTATAAAAGTAACAGGCTAAAATAAATAACTTTTATGTATATAAATAACCATTTAGCAGTTATAATGGAAGAAAAACTCCATTTATAATAGTCATAAAGAGATAACTAAATAAAATGCTTAGCACAGCTTTAAAAATGTGCAAAATCTATATGAGAATCATAAAGTGCTCCTAAATAACATGAATGGATACCATTCTTTTTTTCTTTGGATAAAGTGTCTCAATTTTATTCTCCTTAAGTGATACGTACGTTGGTGATCCGAACAAACATACCAACAAGATTTCTACCTGAAGGAAATCAAACTGATGTTGAAGTTTATACCAAAGGAGAAACACGTAAGAAGAGCTAAGAAAAGACTGAGAAGGAAGCATTATGGATTGGTAGGGTAGGGGAGGACTAAAATGGCTCTCTATAAGAAAAGGTTTTTGATGTTAATAGTAAAGATAATCAATAATTAAAATAATAAGGTGCTGGTGTGTGAAAACTAAGACCAATGGAATAAAATAGAAAATTCAAACTATACTTAAGTGACAGAAATTTATCACAGGATAAAGGTAGTATCTGAAATTGCTGGGGCAAAGATGAATTTTAAAAAATAAGTGGTGCTGGTAAAACCAAATAATCATTTGGAACAAAAAAGTGAGATCTATTCCTCACACCAAATACAGGAATAAACTTCAAATGGATCAGCGATCTAAATGTGAAAATTATGCTCGAAGAAAACATGGGCAAATTCCTCTATAATCCATATATAATAAAAGCCTTCTAAATATGTGTTAAGAGACTGAAAAATTTGTCTACATTAAAAAAAAACTTTTTCATGAGAACTAACACGGTTAGCAAAGTTAAAAGACAAATGACAAGTTGTGAAAAAATATCTCAACATGTATCACAGATAAAGTGCTGACATCCCTAATATATATAAAAATATTAATAATTAAGGAAAGAAGACCAGAAATTCAAAAGAAAAATGGGCAAGATGTATGAACTGACAGCACAAAGGTGATATAAAATGGCTCTCAAATATATGAAAACACATTCAACTTTTCTCATAATAAGAAAAATGCAAATCAAAACTACATTGAGATAATATTTCTCAGGTTGGCAAAAATTAAAAAATATAACAACACATTCTATTGGCAAGGCTGTGAGGAAACATCCCATCTTCTCCACTGTAGATGGGAATACAAAAATGAAAGATCCTCTATGGAGGGGAATTTGTCAATATATAACATAATTACACATATATTTACTCTTTGACCCAGCAACCTCGTTTCTAGAAATTTACTCTGAAATTAGCCTCCCAAAATATAAACAATGTATGCATAGAATTATTTCTTGCAGCATTATTTGTAACTGCAGGATGCTGCAAACAACCTAAATGACCATACATTAGAGATTAGTTGGCTAAACTATGGCACATTCACACAATGTAGTACTATGTAGCTATAAAAAAAGATAAGGATCCTGAGTTAAGATTCTACTGTGAACTTACATGGAGTAATTTTTAGATTACATTGTTAAATAAAAAATTAACACACACTTTGTGTGTGTGTGTATACACACACATTTCTGTTAAGAAAAGGGAGAAGTAAAAAACATACATGTATCTATTTATACTTGTAAAAAGAAATACAGGAGAAATAAAAGAGGAACTAATACAATTGCTCACAATATGAGTTAGAGGGGATTACAGATAATAGATAAATAAAGCAAAATTTAGTAAATATATAGAAAATTTTAAGGATACAATTAACAAGCTTGATTTAGAGAACATTTAGATACCACTGAGCTGAAAAATTAGAAAACACATTTTTTTCTAAGTACAACATGAATATACATAAAATTTGCTCAACTATTTGATTTCATAGAAATAATGTGGTTATAGTCTCTGTCCAAATAAGCTTTGATTATAAATCAATAATAAAATATATTTAACCAATTACACATTTAGAATTTAGAAAGCATAACAGTAAAAGTTGAAGATGAAATAAAAATTAGAATTTTGAAATATTTGTAATAGATGGCAATAAAACTACTGCATGTTGAAATTAGCAAGATACAGCTATAGCAGCACTCAGAGGGAGGTTTGTAGCCTAAGATGCATTTCTTTAAAAAAATTAACATAGACATATTAAATATTTAGCTCACAAAGCTATAAAAAGAACACAGAAGAAACACAAAAATGGTAGAAGAAAAGAAAGAATAAAGATGACATAAAAAGCAAGCTTGCTTGCAAGTAAAAACCAGCAGAGATGATCATCAAAACCAAAATCTGGTTCTTTGAAAAACTTAGTTATGTAGTTCTGGAAAGATTCACCAAAGGAATAAGTCAGTCTTATTAAGGACACCACAAGCAAAAGTACTATAACTATCATACAGGGAAGAATGACAATGTTAAGGAGTGGAGGTCATGTTCAGCATTCACTCAAGTGGAGCCCAGATGCTGACTGCTTTCATGATGGGTTCTGTATTTCTCTCTGTGTGTCCTTTTAGGTTCAGCCTTTTAGCCTGGCCACTCCCTTCACTTTTTATATGTCTTTCACTTCCTTCCGCACTCACTTAGAAACCTTACCTGTTTAAGCCCCTAATTTAAAATCCTTTATATTTTTATTTTTTGGTTCTCCTAAATTCATTGTTTTTAAAATACAAAGCCAAGTAGATCCTCCCTTTAAATCTCTTCTATTGTGTTTTAGCCTTTCACTTTACAATAAGCACAGGTCAGTATTGCTTTTGTATGTGATTTGGGAAGGGAAAAAGTAAATTTCTAAGGGGAAAAACAGCATTAATGAACAACTGAAAATATTCTTTTCCACATAGGTTTGTACATGTAGATAATTTATTAATCATAATACAATAGCTATCCTGAGCTGAATTTCAGCCATGGCTGGAAGGAAAAATATTAATCTTAACCTCATTTTAGAATAACATTTCTTTTTTATAATTATACATTTAGGTGGTTAGCTTAAACTAGAACACTATAAATGTGGAATATACTAGACTTTTGGCAGACATGATAAATGGAGATACCTAATGGTGGTGATCAAACTCTTAAGATTTGGTACTCACTTCTGTAAGCCTTTCAATTAGCATAAAGTCAGCTTGTTTTCCTCTGTCCTGTGACATTTTCTTTCAAATGTTTGAATTTGGTAAACTTGCAATGTGTCTTATTGGACACTTTTGCCTGTAATTCTTTAAAGCCATGTGTGACTTAATCCATATGCTTTTCATTCATTTACAATCAAATCATCAAAATGCAGCCTTTACAGAGCTATTTGATTTCAAAGAACATTTTTAAATAAGCATGCAAAGCCCTTTGAGAATAAAAAAGGGCTGCCACATTTTTCTAAGAGTAAACATAATGCAACCAAAAACACACTTATTCCCAGAGAAATCCAAGCTTCTGCATTTTAATTCTTCTCTATTTCTGGTTAAATGGACCATCCGTATCTCCCTTTAACTCCTGGTGATGCATGAAGTGTTCTGATATAAGGAAGTAGTATTTCTCAAATTACTATTTTAAAATAGATTTAGCTACTATTTGGGCAGCTCATAGTAAGACCCAATGTCCAAGAGACCCAGAGGGGTCTAAGGGGAGAGCCTGGAACACCAGCAGCCCCTGCTCTCCTGAGTTAGGATTCCACTGATTTCACCAGTGTCACTGTAGACATGTATCAGAAATGCCTACATGGCTTTAAAAGGTTGCATGTATGTATCTGTGAGTTCTGGCCACTATACTTGTGGAAACAGTTGTAAAATAAGATGAATTTCTTGGCTTCTGGAGCCTTAAGTTGTATTGTGATGCTCTCATGCTTGGGGAGACAGTCCATTGCTTGCCTCCATGTACAGTCATACATGACTCTCATGTTTCACTGCACTTTAGGAATGCTCTACTCTGTACATAACAAAGGATAAAAGAAGTCTGAAATATTTGCTTGGAGGTTCAATTTTGTTTGAGTAACTTTGTAAGGAGTTCATCATAACATCAATAAAGGAGTATCACATGGCTTTTGTGGGGGTTGTCTAGTTATTAAGTAGAGATAGCATATGCTTCCCCTTACTCCCTAAGTTTTAGAGAAATGTTTGCCTGAGGTTGCAGAGTGGATCATTTGGGTGGCAGAAATAGAATGTGGCTGTCAAGGACTGTGCAAAGATACTTTCTTTAGTCTCTTTAAAAGCCATGGGGGTAAGAACATATCGTTCACTGGTAGGTAAAAATGAGAAAGACTTCATTATTTAAACACTAATATGAACTTTTCCTCATCCCTACATTAATACAAAACCAAGTCCTGATTAATTTTATCTCCAGAACATGTCCTGTATCTGTCATATTTCCCCAAGTTCATTTGTATTCTTAGGATCCTCCAGAGAAACAGACCAATAGAAAAAAATGGAAAGTTTATCCTAAGGAATTGGTTCACATGTTTATGAAGGCTGACAAGTTCCAAGATGGGTTGGCAACCTGGAGACCCATGAGAGCCGAGGTGTAGTTCCAGTCTGAAGGCTGGCAGGCTGGAGACTCAGAAATAACAGATGTTTCAGTTTGAGTCCAAAGGTAGAGAATACCTATGTCCCAGTTTGAAGGCAGTCAGGCAGGTGGGGTTCTTTCTTATCTGAAGCCTTTTGGTTCTATCCAGGCCTTCTTCAACTGATCGGATGAGGCCTGCTCACATTAAAGAGGGCAATTTGCTTTTCTCAGTCTCTCAATTCAAATGTTCACCTCATCCCGAAACACTCCGCAGACACACTCAGAATAATGGTTGACCATATGTCTGGGCACTTTGTGGCCGACCTAGTCAAGTTGATGCATACAATTAATTAACCATCACAGCACCGTAATCAACACCATCATCCTATCTTGTCTATTGCCATAGTTTCTAATGGGTCTCCATGCCTCTCCTCTTGTTCCTCACAGTTCATTTTCTACACCACAGCGAGAAATATATTAGGTTATATCTCAGAATAACTTGCTCATTTGTAACTTCTCATTGCATTTAGAATAAAATCTAAACTCCTTGCTCTGGGCTTGATGTCCCTTGCTGACCTTTCCAACCTTTTGTGGTACATGACCTGTGCCTTGCTGGCCTTTCTTTCTGCTAATGGAATACTCCAAGCCCTTCTCATGTCAGGGTTTTTGGTACCATTTCTCCTTATCTCCCAATGGGGTTGCCTGCTTCTCTTCTGTTAAGAATGTGTTCAGATATCACCTGCTCAGAGAGACTTTTCCTCCCTACTAGATAAAAGCAGCCCTTATGTCTTTTCTTCTCTCCTATTCCAGCTCTTCTCCATCACTCAGCTTATTTGTTCATTGCATTTATTACAATCTATACTTCCTCATTTATCAATTTACTTATAGAGTATCTGGATCTTTGCTAGACTGAAAGCTTCTTGAAGTCAGAGACTGGGTCAGTCTTGCTCTTCACTGGCTGTCTTATGCCCAGCCCACACTTGGCCCACGTACCCTGCATTGAATAAACACTTATTGAATGAACAAATGAAGGTGTCTGCTTTTACTAGGGTATTCTGAAGTTGTTTTTGGTTTTGCTCTTGCTTCAGGTATCCAATAAATATTCTGCCAACTAGTATTTAGTATTGGAATGAGCAAATTTGGAGAGAGGTGAAACATAAAAGACCAAGAAAGAGGAAAAGATAGAGCTATTTTTAGAAATAAGAA
The DNA here is from genome assembly GCF_009761245.1 of Sapajus apella. Taxonomy (NCBI): domain Eukaryota; kingdom Metazoa; phylum Chordata; class Mammalia; order Primates; family Cebidae; genus Sapajus; species Sapajus apella. Next base: position 4,992,285 of record NW_022437027.1, read on the forward strand.
ATAAAAAGTTCATACAAAATTTTGTTTTCTATTTTATTTGTTCCAATTACATCATTCATCTTTAAAGGAAAAATTTTCTATATTGTCAAAATCCAGACTTGTCAGGAATATGTTATGTTTACGTAGGGTCAGTCCTTCCCTGGAAGAAGCCTTAACTGACTTTACTTGTGGTTGTGCACTCCATGGAGGGTTTCCCTACTCTCATATTCATGAGCAAGAAAGAATAATGTTGGTCTCCGGTGCTTCGATGAATGACTATCAATTATCTGATGTCTCCTGACCCATGAATTTTTGCAAGTTTTTTCACATTAAAAATTGGTAATAATTAGAGGATGACATAGTTCAAGCTGTAAATAGTAAGGCCCATATTATAAGCTAAGCTCATCTCAAACCCATTTCTCTTTTAGGAGCAGTAACAACAATTTCATAGGCCTTCTGGAGTAGTGCTCTCTCTCCCCTGATGAATTTTACTGCTCCTTAGTCCTCCCCCTTGTCCTTCCTTCGAATGTGAGGAACAGACAACTATGGACGCAGTTGGCACCTGGAATTGCTGACAAATGAGGAACTAGATGAAACAATTTATGCCTGTTGTTGGCACGCTGCAGGGCACTGTGACTCAAAGATATGCAGGGAGGAGATGTGCCCAGTTTAGAAAACTGAGTAGGCCTCGGAGGTAGAAAAAGAGGCTTCAGACAAACGACAACTTGAGTGTGGGTCAGAGCCCCAGGATTACTCAGGGTGATAATTTTCACCCATTTAATGCAGGACAAGACCAGCACATATCTACATGGAATTTGAAAGTTTTTCTGGGACATCTGCATTTGGCATCTTCAGAAACACAACCTCTGCTTCAGTTGACTCCGGTGTTCTACAGCAGACGTCTTTTCAAGTGTAGTGCTGGGACTAACAACATCAGAAGCACCTGGGAACTTTTTGGAAATACAAATTATTTGCCTTATTATGCAAAATGTACACAATTGGTAATGAGGGCAAAGCCCAGCAGGCTGTGTTTAACAAGCTTTCCGGGTGATTTGGATAGACACTAAAGTTTCAGAACCACTGTTCTAGAGCCCCGATTCACTCTTCCATCTCAAAGACGTGTTTTCAGAAGAGATGTGAGCTGTCACTCATATCTTAGTATGAATGAGTTTATAAACTCATTATATAATTATGTGTATATACACACACACAATTTGTGTGTGTACATACATTTTATATACATGTATATACACACACAACTAATTCATACTAAGATATGTTTGGTCGCCCCAATTAAGGATTGAAAAATTTTAGTTGTCAGAAGGAAATTTCATTTTTTAATTGTACTTTGGGCTCTGGGGTACATACAGGATGCAGGACGTGCACATGTACCCCAGAGCCCAAAGTACAATTAAAAAAAAAAAAAGAAATAGATAATTTTTCCACTGCCCCTGAAACTCAGCCACTGGAATGATACCTCTTTTCTTACAAATAAGAAATATCCCTGAAGAGTTTTTTTTTTGTACTGAGATTGGGAGCTATAAGCTTTTTGCCAGTCAGATTAGAACCCACAGCTTATGATTTGTTGATGCTAATTCATGTTATGAGCACTTTGAGCGTTTAAAAAATGCTATTTTCTGGTTAAAGCCTTTTATTTCATGATGGGATATTAAGACGATAAGAAATTATAAAAGTGAAGTATACTGTTATAAGGTTTTACTAGATATTTGTTTCTTATTTTAGACTTAATTGTAATTAGAGGTGACTTGGGAACCAGAGAAACCAGGGTCCAAATATTACCTTTTCAACTTACTGAGCAAACTTGCTTAGTAAGAAGTTGTTTAACTTCTCTACAAATTGGTTTTCATGTTCCTCATCTATCATTTCCCAGCCAGGGGCGGTGGATCACACCTGTAATCCCAGCACTTTGGGAGGCTGAGGTGGGCGGATCACTAGGTAAGGAGATCAAGACCGTCCTGGCTAACATGGTGAAACCCCATCTCTACTAAAAATCCAAAAAATTAGCTGAGCATTGTGTCACGGGCCTGTAGTCCCAACTACTCGGGTGGCTGAGGCAGGAGAATCACTTGAGCCAGGTAGGTGGAAGTTGCAGTGAGCTGAGATCGAGCCACTGCACTCCAGCCTGGCTGACAGAGTGAGACTCCATCTCAAAAAGAAGATTTCCGTTCTGGGGGTGTTATAAAATTTAAACGATATAAAACATGGGAAGCATTTGACTGGTGCTCAATATATGATCATTGTTATTATTTGGTAGAATTGGGTAGCTAGTGACTTAAGAATGTGTGTGTGTGTGTGTGTGTGTGTGTGTGTTGGGGATAGTGCTGACCATTCAGTACTTTAAAAAGAGAAACAGGATTTTGTTCAGAAAGTGACTTGCCAGGAAGCCATTTTACTCTTAATCATCAGTTTTTTTAGCCCACAGTACTTATTGCTATTTCGTTTTAACAGAGTGATGCCTGGTATAGCTTTTAAAATAAATTATCACTAGTTACACTCTATCCTCCTAAACTTTAAGATAGATTGTCAGCGAGATTGGCAGACCAGCTGATTAATTTTCGACTTTGTTTACAAGCTGAGCTGCCTGGAAATCTGATTATAAGAATACAAAAATTTCTTTCCTCCACTTCCTAAGATATGCCTATGTAAGGCTGATTGACTCCCTTGAGCTTTAGCTGAACAGAGGCACTTTTGAAACTCCTCTGTGATTACAGCGATCTTGCATAATAGTATTGTGCAACCCGTAATAGTGATTGACTTAATTGTCAATCATACGGTCGAATTAGTGATTAAATGTAGCCATTGGTGGGATTATGTATACAAGCAGAAAATTCAGTGAGTTAACATGAAAAAGCAAAAGTTGCATGACTGTTCTGAGCATATGTTGAGAGAAGAAAATAGCTTTGACTGGATGTGTCACCAGAATGAGCCTTTTGTTGCCTCCTGACCCCTTTTTTTGTATGGTTAGATCCTGGGACTCCTTGAGAAAAGAGCTCTGAATTGAGGAAATCCATCTGCCTCTTCTTAGAAGCTTACCCATGAGAATCTGCCCTGTTATTAGTTATCTCAAGTCCCAAGCTCGCCTTCAGAGTACTGTGGAGCTGCCCACACTGAAAGGAAGTGAATCGAAAGAAAACTCTTCAGCCTTGAAAGTCAAGAATGGTGATTCTGGGATTATTTTTATAAAGAACCGGCTGACTGAGCATCCTGGATCCTGGGTCCAGGCTTCACATGATAGCTTCTTTTGTCTGTCAACTTGCTTCAAAGGGCTGTGGTGAAAATTAAAAAAAAAATTTTTTTTTAATCTTGTTTATAATGACCTTGCAGAAACTGGAAACTTTTCTTTGTACCAGTTTTGTCCTTTTCAATTTGGCAAAGAGGGATTTCTGTATTTCTAATGGAACTTTTAAGTTTTAAAGAAACACGATATTGACAATTTCAGTAGTCATGAAGACTTAGTTTTTGATTCACTATTCATCTATCATTTACTGAGGGCTTGTCAGTCCACTTTGCTTATAGTTAACCGATAACTGTGTTAAATGAAGGCACAGATTGGTGAGGCTGAGGGACTGATAAACTTATCAGAAAACACGGTCTCTTAATGCAAAGGAAGATATTGCTCAAAAAAGGAGGGTCTCTGAGAGATGTGTAAGCTTGAAGCCAACTCCCGAAATTGAATCTTTGAATGATTTTTAAGGAGGAATGTCTAAAAAAAAGTTTAAGTACTCTTCAGGGTATACAGATAGAAAGTGGATTGTGAAGGTCTTTAGGGTCATATAATCATAGTTTTTGCATCATACTAAGGTACAGAAGTTCATTGATACTGAGAACTTCATTGAGCTCTGAGTCTGTTGGGCCTACCACAGTTTGTGCCTTGGAATTTTTCAGATATTTCTGAGGTCAAGTTTAAATAGAAAATCCCATATAGCATTGATGAGAAGTAGATGTCATTGTATTAGAGGAGAGATGTGTATCAAGGCTACTTGGTAGAACTGGGGTATATTAAAATAAAACTATAGCTTAAGGATTGAAAGCCACATTTGGATGAGGTAGAAGGGTTTTATGAAGGACGTTAAAGCTGGGTTCTCAATTTTAGTTTCACATCGAATTAATACTCAAGTATATTGGGCTGGGGATTTTGAGTGGAAGTACCTTCAGGAATAAGGAAAGTCTGGCCTATGAGATATAGAGAAAGTGTTCTGCTCTGTTTCTGGGTACTTGTACCCTAAGAATGAGATGAGGTTTCTGCATAGACTCAACTGTGCCTGCACTACTCTGACTTGGCATTTTCTTTTGTTAATCAGATTATGGAGAGATAATAATTATGTAAATACATGGATTAATATTCAGGAAAGATGCAAAAACCTGATTAGGTTCCTTCTACCTTGAGGGAAATTTGTGAAAAGTGATGGAAAGGGAGAAAGATGATAAATTACAGGGTATGGGCCTGCGTTGTATGTTATAGGACTTATTGAGTCAGTGGGTTCAAGTACTTCTGGGTACTGTGCCTATTGCTTATTTCACCCACTGCTGAGTTGCAACCAATACACTAAATCAATGTTTGCAAATATGCATGGCTTCACTGGTTCTAGCTGGATGCATTGTTTCCTGGAAGGAGCTTCACATAAGAAAGGGAGTTTATTCTCCTGGTAAGCTGGCTTCTGACTGGAGTCCTTATGGCTGCCTACTGCTTAGATTGAGCTGCTTGTCCCTTGTCATTGTCCAGGAGGGTTAAACCTAGAGGAGAATACTGGAAAGAAGGGTAAGTTTCTGTTAGAAGCCATCACCTATAAAATGTGTATTAGAGAGACAGGTCTGCCTTAAAGCCCTAGCTCTGCCTTTTAGCAATGATGTGACCTTAGGCAAGTTAATTTACCGAAACCAGTTGCTTCACCTTTAAAATTATAATATTATCTAATATTTATATATTCAGTGTTCCAGGTACTGTGTTAAGCACTTGCCAAATGTTACTAATTTAAGATAAAAATTATTATTATTCCCATTTACAGATGAGGAAGAAAAATGTTGGAGAAGTTAAATAACTTGTACCTGGTCATGCTGCTAGCGGATATTAGAGTTCAGAGCCTGGATTTGTACCCAGGTGCTTGGACTCTAATGTGTATTCTACTGACCACCATAGTATACTTCATGGAATTGTTGTTTACAAGCTTATGTCTTAAAATGTACAGATGTGCAAATGGTCTAAAGCATTTTACCATAGCTCAGTGTATAACACATGGTAAACACACGATCATTATTAACCATTATTACTATTGCAAATCAAGCGCTATATATATTTTAATGTACACAGCTTTTATTCTAAAATTAGAATTGTCAGATATCGAAACTAGGAGTCAGATGGGTTAAGTTCATGTAGCTGGTAAGAGATTTAACCTGTGATTTAAACCAGGTTTTTCTAACTCTGGAGACCATGCACTTCCTCTTCTACCAGCAGTTTGTGACATGTAGTATGGTGATTTCTGAGGACTCAGAATTAGTAAAGAAGGCTGTGCAAATCTGCGGTTATGCTAAGCCTTGTGTGTAGACAGAAAGTATAATCTATTTCACATATATATGTACTATTTCAGATGTATAGTTTGATTAACCCACAGAAATCTATTCTTGTAATTAAGAAAGTGTAGGATCATTAATAGGACTATGTAATCCATAATGTCTTCTTGTCATTATGTATTTTTCTCAGTGTTCAAATACCAAAAGTACAGTTACTTTTAAATGGAAATGCATAGATATTTTTGAAGTTAAAAGGATCTTTATATTTGAAAAGTTTTAGATGTCATAAACAACATGAGTTCATAATCCTCCATGATTATAGGACTATGTCTATCATACATAAACTGACTTGTACATATCTACTATTCAAAGCAAAAGAGTCTTAGAGTGATGTAACCATAGCATGCTGCACAGACACAGTGGGAGAAGGAAAAAAACTCTATCAGGTATTTTGTTCATGGATACACACCGTAAATATCTTACAATAGTTTTAATGGAGAAAGAAACACCCAGAGGAAATTAAAAAGCAACAGCTTTGGCTATGAAAATGTGAATACCTAAATTGCTAAAGCCTTTTGTAGGATTTGAGAAGTGTGACTTATATTAAAAACAATGGAAATCATATGGCCCTCTCCCTGAGAAAGTGTGTGAGAATTTCTCCCTCAGGGGTTGGATGAGTTACGGGCCTTTGAAAAGAGGAAAATTTGACTTAATTTTTCAGCTTAGCATTACACTGGGGATTGTTGAAGGAAAGAAATCTGATTACTGTGTAGGATGGTATGCAAGAAAAGAAGCGAGGCAAGTTACTTGTGTCTTCCATGGTGTGGTGTTTCATGAATAAACACTTTGAAATATCTACCAACTCTCTCCTCAATGCCACTTATTTGATTTCAAGCCTCACTTCTAACTTGGACTATGCGTTGTATTTGTAATTTGATTTTTGGTCTGGTTTTAGTGATTATTTAAAACATATTTGTTGACACAGAATTATAGTGAAAAGGACTTGAATGAGTGAGGTCATGAGAATCACCATAGCCTCTAACTCTTTATTTAAAGTAAGAATTTCAAACGTTCTTTTAGCGTTGGAGCCTTTTCTTCAAGTGAACTCTAATGTAGTTTCCATGTATACACAGATGAGAGTGGAGGTACTCTGATGGAATCAGTGAACCCCATCCACTGCCAAACATCATTTCTCCATGCCCTGCCCCCATTCTGGCCTTTGGGACACTCCAGAGGAATGCCTAGGTCTGGTAAGCACACTTTAAAAACCACTGCTCTATAGCCTTTCAAGTCATTTACAAGGATACATTTCCTACGCAGTTATTTCTCAAAGAGATTTTCATTTTGGTAGGAAGTTGAATGTGCAAAGGCCCATATCATTTTCTGCCTTCTTTCTGAAAGAATGATGAGTTACCACTCAAGAGATAATGGCTTTCTCATAGTTTATCAGCATGAACTGATTGTAAGAAATGAATTCCTAATAATCGAATGCCTTATTATACACCATTGTGTTTCTGTGCAATAAAGGATATTGAGAGAAAGGATTAAAAAAAACTGTAATAACATAATATCAAAGCACACTTAGTTGAATTAATAATAAAAATCAGGGTAGTATTTATTAAGCACATGGAATATATGCCGGGTACTCTACCTATATTTTTTACTCAGTGGATTCTTATATCATCACTATGAGCTGGTAATTATTACCTCCTTATTATCTCTATTTACAAATGGTGGGATTGAGGTGCAGGGAACCCATGGGAACATGCTGGTAACTGGCAGAGCTGGGATACCACCCTAGTTCTCTCTGGTTTCGCGCCTGTGCTCTTTCCATAAAGCCACTTGTTTTTATATATGTGCTGATTTATATATTATGCCAACGTGCTTCAAATCGGTTTCTGTATATTTGTACACACACACAGACACACACACACACACACACACACACATATCCCTCCTCCAAAACAGTTCCCGGAGTAAAAAAGTTATATTAAAATCAGTTACAGTCTGATAGAGAGTCTATAAAAGCAGTCAATCATGTACAATTTGTGACTGAAATGAAATTTTTAACTTATTTTGGAGTTTCTCCACAAGATGATACATATTTTGATAATGTATATAATAATTTATGTTGTTAATACAGTATCCTAGGGAAGCAATGCTATAGGTTATGATCCAGGGTAAAGAAAAAAGATGGACAGAAAGTTAAAGAGCTGAACTAGCATTAAATGAGTCAATATTTGGGAAATTGTGTGTGTGTGTGTGTGTGTGTGTGTGTGTGTGTGTGCATGCATCTGATATGTACATATTAATGCAGTGTAATAAATGGTATAAGATTTATCTTAGTTATTGTTGATCTTGCATTGTTGCATTGTCCATGTATTATAATGTCTCTCATCTTAGAAACACACCTCTCTTAACTATCATTAGAGTTAGCCAGCAACCAACAGAATGGGAAAAAATTTTTGCAGTTTACCCATCTGACAAAGGGCTGATATCCAGAATCACAAAGAACTAAAACAGATTTACAAGAAAAAAACAAACAAACCCATCCAAAAGTGGGCGAAGGATATGGACAGACACTTTTCAAAAGAAGACATATATGAGGCCAACAAACATATGAAAAAATGCTCATCATCACTGGTTATTAGAGAAATGCAAATCAAAACCACATTGAAATACCACCTAATGCCAGTTAGAATGATGATCATTAAAAAATCTGGAGACAACAGATGCTGTAGAGGACGTGGAGAAATAGAAACATTCCTACACAGTTGGTGGGAGTGTAAATGAGTTCAACCATTATGGAAGACAGTGTGGTGATTTCTCAAGGATCTAGAAATAGAAATTCCATTTGACCCAACAATCCCATTACTGGGTATATACCCAAATGATTATAAATCATTCTATTATAAAGACACATGCACACATATGTTCATTGCAGCACTGTTTACAAGAGCAAAGACTTGGAACCAACCCAAATGCCCATCTATGATAGATTGGATAAAGAAAATGCAGCACATATTCACCATGGAATACTATGCCACCATAAAAAAGGATGAGTTCACGTCCTTTGCAGGGACATGGATGAAGCTAGAAACCATCATTCTCAGCAAACTAACTCAAGAACAGAAAACCAAACACCGCATGTTCTCATTCATAAGTGGGTGTTGAACAATGAGAACACATGGACACAGGGAGGGGACCATCACACACTGGGGCCTGTTAGAGGGTGGAGGAGTAGGGGAGGGATAGCAGGGGGTGGGGGGATTGGGGAGGGATAACATTAGGAGAAATACCTAATGTAGGTGACGGGGAGATCGATGTAACAAACCACCATGGGATGGTGTATACCTATAAAACAATCCTGCACAATCTGCACATGTACCTTGGAATTTAAAGTATAATAAAAAGAAAAGAAAAGAAAAAAGAAAAGAAAAACACCTCTCTTGATCTCATGTTCCCTTGAAGCTGATGCTCCTTTTCTTTATTTTCTATTTAGGAGAAACTCTTGGAAAGGATTCCCACCCATCTGTGGAAAGAACTCCAGGGTGCAAATCCTATGGTTAGTTTTCAGTCCCTGTTTTACTAGGTTCTCAGCATCATTAAACACACTAGATCACTTATTTCTGAAAACTCTTTTTTCTCTTGGCTTCCATGGTCTTACACTCTCCTACCCTACTGACTCTCATTCTTCTTTGTTGCCTTTCCTCCCTGTTCTGAGAGGTCACCATCCTGTTCTTGCCCAATTCACATATCTTACTATTTACCTCTCTCCTCCCACTCTCCTCCTGCAACTACACTGAACTTGCTGATTCCTCACCACACCATGCTTCTCCTCTGTGTTTGTTTTCCTCTCCATCTGATACACTTTTCCCTCATACATCTGCAAGTCTAACTCCCTCCGTTCATTTAGGTCTCTGCTCAAATATTATTACTGTATGAGCTACCCTCTACCCCAGAGTCATTCTGAAATTCCCTGTTCTGCTTTATTTTTCTTTAAAAATGATCATGCTCTGAAATTATGTAATTATTTATTTACCCATTTTCTCTGTCTACCTTGCTAGATTATAAGCTTCTCCAGGGCATGGACTTGGCCTATCTTGCACACTGCTGTATCTCTAAAGACTAGAACAATAGTGGCATTTAGTAAGTGCTCATAGATCTGTAATAAAGTAGTACATTTATGAGTTAAGCAGCTCCTTGTGGAATGACAATGTTTGTACTAATTTTATACAAATCAGGCTCACTCTTGGTCTCTAATTTTCATTTTGTTAGTTTTGCAGTGGCTACTTTAGAACTAATATATTAAATTTATATAAAAAGAAGCTAATAAATTTCAGATGTATGGTGTGATTAACACGTAGGAACCTGTTCTTGTCATTAAGGAAGCATAGCTTCATTAATAGGACTATATAATTCAAAATGTTTTATAATTTAAGTATAATGAAATTTATAAGCTTAATCCTGACTTTATAACTATGTCTTTTAATATAAGAGTCTTACTTTGAAATAAAGGGGATGTACATTCATACATATTTGAATCCACAGTGATATGTTTAGGCTAATTATGTGTTTTAGGTAAGCATAAGCACATACATACACCTTCACCAAGGCACAAAGCCCATGAAGAAATGGAAGCCAGATGATATACAAAGAAATCCCCAAAGCGAAAGCACCAATCTATTATTCAGAAGAGTTTCCACACTAACTACTAAATAGGCAGACTGGTTTCCATAGTAGCTCAAGGATAGATTTTGCTGTTCTAAGTGATAGCTAGGAAACCACTAACCCACCAACGGTGTTTTCCTTAGGCAATTAACCAAATGGGAATACATGTTAAATTAGCACTATCGAACAAGGTAATTAAATAGGTAGTTCATTTTATAACGTAGTGGGAAACTTATGTATATTACTTTCTAATAAGATAGCTAAAGTCTATCATCAGAGCTTTTCTTGGAACAAGGTCATAATTTATTGTTCAATTCCATTGGAGACATCAGTAAGCAACTGCATAAAAATGTGAAAGGAAGTATGTGATAGGTATTTCTTAACTATTTTAGAGACGAAAATCTCAGGTGTGACCATATGTAGGTATTTCTCCAAGTTAGACATGTCTGTCTAAAATAGTGGGTTTCAAACAGTTCTTTGGTTTCAGACACCCTTTGATGTGATGGTAGTAACATTTCTGTATTAAAAGTTTAAATGGCTGTATTATAATTTTTACACTGTAATGAGTGATTATCTTTATAATGTAATATAAGGTTACCTTAAATTTTTTGCAATGTAATGAGTACAACAGATATCTCTGACTATTCCTTCCCCATTCTGTTTTTATTTTCTCTAATCCTGGAAATTATTTAAGTATGTGTTACTTTTGTAAATAGAGAAAAAGCATTCTTGAGAATTGAGAGAACTGTTAGGAAACAGGTTGAAAATTTTCTGTGTGGGAATCATATTATTGTTCAAATATCCTTCCCAACCGGCTGTGCCATATACAGCCAATCAAATCAAGTTTGCATAATTAGGAAACCTCTAGACACAGAGAAATCGGTGACTGAGTTTTCTAGATGTTCAAATGTAAAACAGATGAAGTGGCTTCTTTATACAGACAGTATTGTTTATTCGTGAATGTAAAGGAGTATGCCCATTGTAAATTTAGCAGACTCTAAAATGTAAGTGAATTCTCAGAGACTGAACAGGCACTCTGCTAAGAATGATGTATGGCCTTCTCTGAGACAAGTAAGTGTGGTAAACATATAACTTCTGGTCACATATAGTTTGTCTGCCAGATGATGCCTGACCTCACTCCATCCCTCATCCTCAACCCATCCCTGACCCCACTTCATTCCAGACCCACACTTAATCCTCACTTGCTACCCCAGAGGGTGGGGATCTACAGCAGGGTGAGGCTCAATGTTGTGGGAAGATTTTAAAATGGGAAGACTAGATCTGTTTCACACATTACTTGTTAATAGAAACAGCTGAAAGTTTAACAGTTTGTTTTTTGGGCTGTGTTTAAAAATCCCCTGCATGAAATAGCTGCATCAGTGCACAGCTGTGTCAAAATAGCCTTGTCAGGAATGTTATTGTATGCACATGTTTTTCCCTTAAATTATTTGGGACAAATAACATTTTCTTATGTATTTCTCGTCTCCCCAGGTATACAGTAATGTATACTTTATAGCATATGCCTGGTAAATAAGTTTATAAAGTGTAAGGATAAAAATCTGATGCCCACTTGATACATTATTGTTTAAATTAAATCATAGTATCACTTTTTGGGACTCCATCCACCTGGGGTTATCTCAGGCCGTAGCTGTGTGTCTGAGATTTGTGGCTTTATTATTTAGAATTTAATACACAAATTTGAAAATTATTAGTTATACCTTAAGAGAGAAACACTTTGATGAGTTTAGGAGATTAGAGAGCAATTGCATGCACCAGAGCAAAAAAAAAATCAAGTTTTATTTAGTCTGGAAACATAAACTGAGTAACCAATAACCACCCTTTCTCCGCTATTTGCATGAATTCATCTTTAAATCCCTATCGCTCTTTCAAAAAGTTTTACATTAAAAAATGGAAATGAGTGCACTGTATTTTTAGTCTTCCTAGAGGGTTACCCTAACGCGATTTTAAGTTGAAGCGAATGAAAGGAGTAGAGTGGAGCTTAGTTGTTATGTACCACATTTTTAAAAGATCAGTTTGGGCCATGACTTCGATATTTATGATGAAATTTATAAGTTTATGCTTAATGCTTTTTTCATAATGTATGCCAAGTGACATGAACATGTAAAAATTGTATGACCTTGGGTGAATCATTTGACCTTTCTGAGGGTCTGCTATGGTTTAAACGTGTCCTCTCCAAAATTCAGGTGTTGCCAATGAGTTAGTGTTAAGCCTTAAGGGCTTTAAGAGGCAGTTAAGCCATGAAGGCTGCTCCCTCCTTTATGTAATTAAGGCTTTTATAAAAGGCACTTGAAGGCACCTTTGAAGAAGCGCCTAGTTGCCCTCAGTCTTCTGTTGCGTAAGGACGCTATGTTTCTCCGTTCTTTTCTGGAAGATTCAGCAGTAAGATACCATCTTAGGAAGTGGAAAGCAGCTTTCACTAGACAACTGAACCTGCCAGCACCTTGATCTTGGACTCCTCATCCTCCAGAACTGCCACAAGTAAGTTTCTCTTCTTTATAAGCTACCCAGTCTCAGAGTTTATTACAGCAGCACGAACAGACCAACACAGGGTTCACGTCCTCATCTTCAAAATGAAAATTGGAATATTTGCCACCCAGAGCCACAGAGTGTTAAACTTGGTACGTAAGGCCCTCAGTCCAGGGTAAATATTTAACCCTGCAGGGCACCTAACTTCACGTGGAGGGTCTCTGAGACCATGTCTCTATTCATGGCCTTGAGTTGAGACTTTGTGTCTTTTTCCATAGCTCTCAAGCTTTATCTTTGGTTTGCTTTGGAATGATATGACTGACATTAGGAAAGTGTTCTTGGGGAGATTTAAAGAGGCGCCCTCTTCTTCCGCAGCTGACGTAGAACCCTTGGAAGCAGCCAACAGTAGCCACCTGTAGCCAATCCCACTCAGCTCCGGGACGGCTCAGACCCTCACTTAGGCCCTTGCTTCACCAGGAGGTTCCCCAAATCCACTAGAACAGGCTTGACTTGAGGCCTGGCTGGAGGCCCAGACTGCGCCTCACCGTGACAACCTTCTAGACATCCTTGTGCTGGTCCAGGCTCCACCTGTGAGTGTGCTTGGAGGGAGTGTATAGTTACACGTTTAAAAATAAAAGCTTGAAATGCAGTTTAGGTAACATGCAGTATGAATAAGATACAGAGTAAAAGCAATTCAGAATTCTGCCTGTTCTCTTACCGAGGGTCATGTTAGGGAACGGAGTTAGGGCAGAGTGGAGTGGAAAGGTGGCATTTGGGGTTGACTTGGAGAAAGGGTAGAATCAAGAAAAACTGGAAGTTCTTTATGATTTCTGTAACTTTACTATAGTTCTGTTTATTGTCCACTAAAATATATCATGTGAAAGGGAGCTATTTCATATTACATATGGGAAAATAAAAAATTTGCTTGTTTACCCCTTATGCTTGGAGATCTTTATAGCACATTTATTTTATACCAAATTATTCTGAATTTTTGACCTCAGTGAAGGGCCCCAGTGAAAGATTAATAGTTACTCTGTTTGATATGTAACATTGATGAATGCAGTTCAGTTGAGTAAACTTTCTCATATTTGATGGCTTGTGTATCAGATAAACCTATATCAGTGTTCTCAACTTTGACTGCCCATTGGGGAGCTTTAAAAAAGAAAACAACCCTCTGCTGCCTGGGGCTCCACCTCTGAGATTGGAATTTAATTGGTCTGAGACACAGCCTAAGGAGCAAGAGTTTTAAAGTTCCCAGGTGATTCTAATATTTAGCCAGGGTTTAGAACCTCTGGTCTAGATTAAGGATTAAAGTACTTGGCCTAAGCCTATTATTTATACAACCTGGCAAAAGAAAAACAAAATAAAGCTCTCTTCTACTGAGTTGGATACTTGTGGAGAAGCCACTCTCTTTAGGGCCCTTTTCTTTTTACCCTAACTTTGCTGTTTTATGATTATTTTCTTTGCAATGATACCTAATCAGAATTCTACAATTTTATTGGTGATGTAATCCAATTCTTTTTAAATGAGAACTACAAACTAATGAGAATGCAGAAAGATTAGTGCAAACCACCTTTATTAGTAAGTATATAAATGGGGGAGAGAGAGGGAGAGAAATAAAGCATGGAAAAATTCCTCACTAGGTCATTAGACAGCATTTTATACATAGTAAGCTATGAACACTTCTATGCACACAACTGACAAATCTTCCCTCAGCGGGACTCAATATAACTTGAATCTGAATTGATGTACATAGGAAAACCAATATCATGTCATTTGTCAACTTAGAAGGCTTGTGAGAGAGCCCAGAATTTGATTCTTCTCTTCACTTTTCTCTGTGTTTATGAATTTTCTTTTTCTAAAATCTATGTTCTATTTAATAATGCATCATTTTCTTTGTTTAAAGATAATTTGCACAAATCTAAAAATTAGAAAAGAGGAATGACTTCAGATAAAAAGAAAATTAAAATAATTTTAAGATAACTTATTTAGACTTCTTCAGAATATCTAAATATGTGCAACAAATGAATAAGTTTTTTGGGAAATATAAATTACCCACATTGTTCAGAAAGAGAACAGTTAAGCAGACCATTTATCATAGAATAAATGGAGACATTTTCAAAAACAACTTCGTTTAGCTCAGATAGTTTCACAGGTGCATTTTAGGATATTTTCAAGGAATTTGTAATTCCAGAAGTCCAGAAAGACTAAAGATGCTTCTAAATTATTCTTAAAAAGCTGTTAGACTCTACAAAGATGGCACATAAAAGAAGACTCTAGATGAGTCTCCCTTATAAACATCTATGCCAATATATTAGAGTACGTACTGTGACTGAAGGCTTTCAAATATTTGAATTTATTGGATTTTCATATTTTTTATTTTCAACTTTTCTTCCTTCATTTTCCCCTTTGCCATAGAGCAGGTACTGAGCTCTATACTACTTTGCCTCTGAAGAAACTTGTGGCAACAAGGAAAGTCAAAGTTGCAAGACACTTTTTTTCTGGGTCTGGTCTCTAAAAGCTGGAGCCCACTGGGGAATTAGGTAGGAGATGTGTCTTGGAGCCGGAAGAGAGGGTGTCTAAGAGAAACTCTTGGAGGGGAAGGGCTTTCTCATAGACTTTACTGTTAAAAGGATGCTGAGGCTTGGGAGAGGGAAGTGGAGCTCTGTGGGCTCTGAACCGCAGAGGTCTGCATCTGTTCCTGGCCCTGAGGAACACCTGCATAGTATCTGTCTTGCTGCTGTTCTGCACATTAAACGTGGTGGAAGAGGAGCAGAACCACTGCCAGACATGGCAGGAGCATACAGTGCAGCGTGGTAACTGGTCCTTAACCACTCTCCCCCTGAAACCCTTGGTCCTCTGTAAGTCTTCGAGCCCTTTAGACTACTTAGGAGAGATGGTAGAGGGGACTTGGGATGAATACAGGGAGTAGAAATTAACGAGATATAAAGAAAATAAATAAGATATGTATTACTCACCTGAGTGTAACACCATTACTAATGTTAGTAATTAAACCCTAATTCACAATACTATAAAATCCCACCAAGCGTAGTTTATTTCAATAATGAAAGAATTTTCAATATTTGAACATTTAGGGCTCTAATTCACTATATAAATTAAAGATGAAAAACCGTGCATTATGATTGTGAATGACAAATCGGTATATAACAAAAATTAACACCTATAACTGCTTAACAAATATGTGATTGTATGTAAAGTATGTATTTTAAAGTGTATGTAAAGCATATATTTAACCATTATATATGTAGTATATATCTCATGAATTTATTCTTTATTTGCTTTTGCTAACTAGTATTCCTGAAGTATTTTCCATGCTAACATGTAGAGAGCTTTTCAGTCTTTTTTATAGCCATTAGATGGGATATACCAGAGTTTAACCAGCCTCCATGGATAGATATTTGTAGTAGACCCAAATTTTTGCTGTAAAATATCAGTGCTGTAATGAGTAATCTCAAATGTATATTTTCCCAAACTTTATTCCCCAGTTACCAACCTAGAAAATTGCAATTTCTACAACAGAGAAATATGTCTTTTGACTTGTTATTTTAGGGTTAGAATTGTATTTCATGTGAAGAGTCACAAGTGCATTGGTTTAAGCAACTTATACAAGATATATCTATCTAAGTCCCATGTTTATCAATTCTGCTACTTCTCTAACTTGACAGAAAGACACGCAATCTGCATACTTTAGCTTCCCTGTAAAAAAGTTTCCAAACCATGGGAACAATGCATGATTTGAAATTAATTCTCTTTCTGTGGAACTGGGAAACTCTAGACTATTCTACAACAAACAAAGCCAACTGTGTCAACAAATACCAGGGCACCTTGCTGGCTGATAGTTTTCACAATGTATTGACTGTACCTTTAATCTCCTTAATGATGTAACTTGGTTCTTCTCCAGAGAATTGGTAAATTTTGCTATTTCCAGTTGAAATAACCAGACAGGAATTTTAGGGTCGTCAATTAGAACATATATTTAAAAATGTAATATAGAAAATTCTGACTTACTATGATTCCCAACAGAATAAAATAAATGTTCACTGCTTGGCTATTAGCGTTAATGTTCGATGACTGAACTCTCTGTGCTCTATGGAAATTCCCAATACTGCATGGAGGCAATAAACTTGGTTTCTTCCCTTATGCAAATCACTTCATATTTTGGAGAGTACTAGCTATTAAAAGAGACTTTTTAAATGTGTTTCCCTAGGTGTCAAGGGATAAAAAAATATCTGATACAAACCACTAGGACTTCATGTCTGAGTTAAGTAATTTTCTTATGAGCTTAGGTTACATGTAATTAATGTTCTGAGGGGAAACAGAGGTCATTACCAGCATCTAATGTGAAATCTTCTAATGGATAATGAGGATTTTACATCTTTGAATGACTTAATCATTCTC
The DNA here is from genome assembly GCF_009761245.1 of Sapajus apella. Taxonomy (NCBI): domain Eukaryota; kingdom Metazoa; phylum Chordata; class Mammalia; order Primates; family Cebidae; genus Sapajus; species Sapajus apella. The sequence goes on from NW_022437027.1 coordinate 5,009,370, forward strand.
CAACTTTGTTTTCTCAAAGTATTTGTTCATAATTTCTTCTTGGCTCTTGGTAGTATAAAAGTTAGTGAGTCCCTGGGATATCACAAATATGAAGTAGATGATGTTTTAAAACAACTTTTAAAATACTTTGGTCTGAATTCAGACATATTTGTAAATCAAACAAATGCTCATATATTTTACTTATTATATTGCTAATACTGAATAAATTTATTTTGTACAATTCAGAGTAATCCATTCAGAGGTCTGATAATATACCCTAAATGAAATAGACCCTATTTCTATAGTACCCAAGGATTCTATAGGAGAACACCACCTACAGAATCAACATCAATAGTCAAATAGCCAAATATATTCTATGATTAAAATGGTGTGTATACCATGATGAGAAGCAAAAGTTCTAATACTCCGTGGGTTACTTATACTCCAGAAAGTGATACTGAAGCAAGGTTGAGTTACTCATTTTTGTGTCTTTTCAACAATGGCAATTTAAAAATTCTTTACTGTGTACTTTTTATATATCTTGATCATTCTCCTGAGATCTACCTTATGGTCAGTAAACTACTTAGCAGTCCAGCTGGTAACTGTATTTCTGAAGGCCATAGAATATATGGCCTTCAAAGCTCATAATGACAAAACAGATTTAGTAGTAGAATTTCCTCTGGATATTAATATCTGGCACATTATTTTACTTCTCTTGTTCCATGTGTCTTTAAATTGTTTTTCTCCTGGGTCCAGATAAAAAAATTATTGGATGTTCAATATTTAGTTGGTGTATGTATATATGCATGTTTGGGAGGAGAATGTTATATAAAAATAGCTAGCTAGCAATCAAACTAGAGTTTTCCCTCTCTCTGTGTAGCACTTGTTTTAAGTAATTTTTTTTCTCCTCAGAGGGGAGGGAATGATTATCCTATGCTTCATGGTGAACATGGCCGTGTGTGTCTGCAAATTGGACTACAGGGAAATATTAGGATCAAGAAAACATGAGCTGATTTTACCTTGTATGTACTTAACAACTTTCACATGAGGAGAGATCCTCACATTAGACAAAGGATGATTAAAGGCAAAAGTTGAGTAGAGAGGATTTAAGCTAATGCCCTCCAGAATGTGGCATAGAGAGTCTTATTTGTTGGGCTTAAGGGTTGTTTTTTCTTAAATGCATGTTAAACCAAAAAGAATTTTCCTTTCTTTTTAGTTCTTCAAATCGTATCATAGTCAGTAAATTTTGTTCTGTAGAAAAGACGCTCATCTGTATGTGGTGCTGTAATGGAAAGAAACTGAACTGGAAGCTTTTTTTTTTTTTTTTTGTATCAACATAGAGTATTTTCCACTTTCTTAGATTGGATAGGATAATACACAGAAATAATACACATACAAGAGAAAATGAAATGTTTGCTTAAAGTAAGCTAACAAATACATTAAGTGATACATAAACAGGAGGTTGGTCGGGTAGAAATGTGAAGAACAGAAGCTTCAGGGTTGTCACACCTGGAAATCTCCAAGAGGACTATGTATAAGAAGCAGAAAAATGACATTATGCTTGCTGACTCAAATCCAACTTTACAGCAATGTGGTTTCAAAGCCCTGCCTTGTCTTCCTTCTTGGCCCAGGCATAGGTAAATTTCTGAAAAGTCCTATTAAATTTCACCTTTCAACGTCTAGAGACAGTAAATGGCTTTGCCTGCTTGTCTTAAAAAAAAAAGAAACTTAAGCCTTTGTGTAGAGTGTTTGTAGTAAGAACAAACAAGGAAGATCATGAGAATGATTTCTGTTGTATGTAATAGAAAACTTCAATAAAGAAAGGGAATTATTGGCTCATGTTATTGAAAAAGTCCAGAGGTAGGAAAGGCTGCAGGTGAGGTTTGGCCTGCGCTCCTGCTGTGCTTCTCTGCGATTTACTCATTTTATCCCCATACAACTCAACTTTATTCACACATTGGCTTTGTCCTCATAGTGTCTTTCTTTGTGGTCACAAGATGGCTTCAGTTTCCAGGTCTCATATCCACATGGTATGTTTTTCCAGAGCTAGAGAGAACATCTGTCCTGGCCACATTGTTCCAAAACTCCAGGGTACACAGCTCACATGGAATATAATGTAAATCGTGGCTCCCAGAGTAGTGACAAATGGCAGCACTTGGATCTGTATCCCAGAATGCCTGGTAAAAATTATCTTCATTATTCCTATATGCAGACCAGTATAGAGCCCATATCCGCCCACAAACTGGTCACTGTGTCATGGGAGCAAAATGCCTTGATTGGTTTAGTTTTGGAAAATGGAAACCACCCCTCTAGAGAAATAGTGTAAGATTCATTTGAACCACAGGGATTTCCAGAAGAAATTGGGGATGATTTTTAAGGGACAAGGGAAGAGCAGTAGCTGTAGAAGAAACCAAGAATATACTGCTTTAGATGTTTTAGACTGGAATTGTCCCTTTTGTCCCATGAGAGCTACCTTGAGCACACAGCCTTCCTGATCCTTTTCAAGGTCCTTATTGCCCCTTTTCCTTACATTCTGCAAACTATTACATTTGATTTCTACCTGTACCATTCTACTGTAACAGCTTTTGCCTTGTCAAAAGTGGAGGCCTCCAAGTCTTAATATGCTTGACCTCTGTAGTATTTGATAACTTGATTACTACTACTTGTCCCTTGACTTTCTTTACATCATTCCTAGTCGTCATCCACTCTGATGACTCCCAGGAAACTCATTCATTATTATTTAAATGCCTAAAGTGGACTCTAATGAATTCAAAATATTTAAAAAATATTGATCATTCCCTTCAGTGTTTAAACAAAAATGTTTTCCCCATAGAAAGCAATGTGATAGAATACAGTTATGTATCATATAATTATATTGCTGCATAGTATCATGGATAATTTGGAAAGTTCAGAAATGTAAAAGGAAGAAAAGTATAGTTCTATCAGATATAAATGCTATTACTATAGCAGTCAATTAAAAAATTTGTATAAATTTATGGAGTGTAATTTTATTACATGTATAGATTTCACAGTGAAGAAGTCAGCTTTTATTCATCACTTAAATAACATACATTGTACATATTAAATAATTTCTCATCATCCACCTCCCGTCCCACCTCCTTACCCTTCTGAGTCTCTTTTTTTCTGTCATTCCACAGTCTACATCTATGTGTACCCATTATTTAGCTCTCACAAGTGAGGACATGTGATATTTGTTTAAGACTTGTTTCACCTAAGATAATGGCCTTAAGTTATATCCATGTTGCTGCAAAATACATTATTTTATTTTGTGGTTAGATAGTATTTCATGGTGTGTGTGTGTGTGTGTGTGTGTGTGTGTGTGTGTGTGTACCACATTTTCCTTATTCAGTTATCTATTGTTGGACACTTAGTTTGATTCCACATCTTTGTGTGAATACTGCTGCAAAAAACATACAAATGCAGATATCTTTTTGATATAATGATTTCTTTTCCTTTGGGTAGAAACTCAGTGAGATTGCTGGAATGAATGGAAGTTCTATTTTTAAGTTCTTCGAAGAATCTCCATACCATTTTTCATAGAAGTCGAACTCATTTACATTCCCATCTATATAGAGTTCCCTTAGCTCTGCATGCTTGCTAGCATCTGTTATTTATTTTTTATAATGGCCCTTCTGACTAGGGTAAAATGATATCTCATTGTGGTTTTAACTTGCATTTCCCTGATGATTAGTGATGTTGAGCATTTTTTCACATACCTGTTGGCCACTTGTGTGTCTTCTTTTGAAAATATGTATTCATATCATTTGCCTTCTTTTCAATGGGATTATTTGTTGTTGTTTGAGTTCCTGGTATATTCTGGGTATTAGATCCTTGTTGGGTACACATTTTGCAAATATTTGCTCCATTCTTCAGGTTGTCTGTTCACTCTGTTGATTATTTCTTTTGCTGTGCAGAAGCTTTCCCATTTGTCTTATTTGGCTTTGTTATCTGTGCTTTTGCAGTCTTGGTCATGAATCTTTTGCCTAGACCAGTGTCCGGAAGAGTTTCCTTTAGGCTTTCTTCTAGTATTTTTGCATTTTCAGGTCTTAAGTTTAAGCCTTTACCCATCTTGAATTGATTTTTGTATGTATTGAGAGAGAGGAGTCCAATTTTATTATTCTATATATGGCAATTCAATTTTTCCAGTACCACTCCTTAAAAAGATCCTCTTTCCCCAATGTTTGTTTTTGTTAGCTTGGTCCAAGATTGGTTACTGTAAATATGTTTTATTTCTTGGTTCTCTATTCTGTTCCATTGATCTATGTTTCCATTTTTACATTCATACTATGCAGTTTTGGTTACGATAGCCTTGTAATATAATTTGAAGTTAGGTAATATGATGCCTCCAGCTTTGTTTTTTTTTTGATTATTATTACTATAGCAGTCAGTTTGATATGCCATATGAAATATATGATTAAATTATTTATAGAAAACTCTTTATACTATTTAATTTTTTTAATATACCAGGACCATTGTAGAAAAATTTAAAAATAAGAAATAAATTTTACTCCCACAGAGATAGCCACCATAAGTATTTTTGCATTTCCTTACTGTTATGAGATGGCATGAGAACAGTTAACAACTGCAGCAGAAGTTTTGTTAATCTTCTACAATGGAAAAAATTTCAGCAATACTTTCTGGCCAATGTGAGTTTTAATGTTACAGAAAATAATTACTCAAGTCCCTCTACATTGGAAATGATCTTTACGTTATACTGTGCATTTCTTTGTTGGAAAGTAAGTGAAAAGGTTTTATTTATTTTCTCAGTAGAATGTCTAATCATTTAAATATTTTCTTCATTGTTAGTAATGTGGTAACAGAATAGGACCAGTTAGTGTTTTGTGAGCTATCAGAGATGGCAGGAGATTCCCTGTGAACTGTGGAATAAAAGGTAGGCACAAGATCAATTTCCTGATGCTGGGGAAGAAGAGGAAGCAGCTGAGAGAAGCTGAAGGAAACAGTCAAGCTTCCCTTCCCAGGTTGCAGAATCCACCTCACCACACATCATCCAACTATATTTCTGGGTAAGAAGAACACAGAAATCCTCCTCAATAGTCATTACCTTTTATTTTGATTAATTTGTATTTATTGGAAGAAGTCTCCAGGTAAGTTTTTACAAGAACTTTGAGTAGTATTTCCCAAGCACCTGTATAGTTGAAGATATATTTTATTGCTTTCACAAATTTGCTGAGTATACAAGTGTTGGTGTACAATATTCTCCTCTTTTTTTGGCATTAGTGTTTTACTTAATAAGTCTAATAACCTACATTTTATTCTTTTGACAAAAATTCCCTCTGTACTTGTAAATATTTTTATTCCTTGCCATTCAATTATTTTCCCACATGACTTTAGCTGTATCCTTTCATTGATTTTTTATTAGAATATGGTAAGAACCCCTTAATATGAGAATTCAGCTATTTATTTAAGTCAAAAGTTTTCTTCAATTATGTGTTTTGTTACTGTGTTGAATTCAGTTACAATGCTATGTTTGTTTAAGACGCTAAAATTTTCACTTTAAATTCCTGTTTTCTTTTGCTTGGCTATGACTTTCTCTTTTGTCATTATCTCCTTGTCATTTTAAAAATTCAAAGTCTGATAGACCATTTCAAATGCATCCTTTACAACACTAATTCAGTTTTTCACAATTTCAGTAATAATAATTGCCTTTTCAAAGCATATAATATTAAATTTTAATTTCTTTCAGTCCTTCCTTTTTTACAATATACTTTATCTTATTTTGTTGTCTTTTATCCTCAGTTACTTATTTACTTTCTCTTCCTGATATGGGTTGGCTGTGCCCCTACCCAAATCTCATCTTTAATGGTAGTTCCCATAATTCCCACATGTCATGGGAGGGACCTGGTGGGAGGTAACTGAATCACGGGTCTTTCCCATGCTGTTCTTGTGATAGTGAATAAATCTCAAGAGCTGTGATGGTTCTATTAAGGGGAGTTTCCCTGCACATTCCCTCTTGCCTGCCACCATGTAAGTTGTGACTTTGCTCTTTCTTTACCTTCTGTCATGATTGTGGGACTTCACAGCCATGCAGAAGCTTGAGTCCATTAGACCTTTCCCCTTTATAAATGACCCAGTCTCAGGTATGTCTTTATTAGCAGCATAAGAACAGACTAATATACTTCCTGTCTGATGAAAAAAATGTCTTTTCAAATTTTACTAAAGATACTTAACTATTTAAAATGTTTCTAACTTTCTGTAGTATGGTTCCTCTAAGTCTTCACTTAAAAGCTTTATTTCCTAAGTTGGCATGGTGGCTCATGCCTGTAATCCCAGCACTATTGGAGGCTGAGGCAGGTGGATCACTTGAGGTCAGGAGTTTGAGACCGGCCTGGCTAACACAGTGAAACTCTGTCTCTACCAAAAAATACAAAAATTAGCCAATGTGGTAGGTGCACCTGTAGTCCAAGCTATTCAGGGGGCTGAGGCAGGAGAATTGCTGGAACCCAGGAGGGAGAGGTTGCAGTGAGCTGAGGTCACACCACTGCACTCCACCCTGGATGACAGAGTGAGATCGCGTCTCAAAAAATCCCCCCCAAAACATAAAAGCTTCATTTCCCATAGACTGCAGATTTTTTCCTAATAAAGCTTTATATTTCTTTTGGGTTCTGCTTACTCAAAACACAAATCTATCTACACTTAGTGTTTCAAAAAATAAGGTGTGTAGGTTGTCCTTGGTCCTATTCTCTGGCCTGTGGTTCCAGAAGACTCTTCCTCAATGTACTGAAGGCAAGTTAATGTGCTCAGCCACTCATTTCCCAGGGCTTTCAAGGCTTTGCTTGATTCTAGTTGGTTTTGCTGAAATAGAATCTTCATTTGCCTGCTAAGCTCAAGTATTCTGAAATAAGCAGGACATGGTAGGAGAATATAACTCCCAGCATGGACTGCAGGTAAGACTTTTCTTGACTCCTAGAATGGAATGCACCACTCCATTCTCTTTTAAACGCGCGTGCATGTGCTTGCATGTGTGCGCGCGCACACACACATGCGCGCACATACACACAGGGCTCTGTGAATTCCTGGAAGTTGCCTTTTTCTTTAGATTGTTGAAGAACTAGGAGTTGATGGAGGGGATTGTCTTTAAAAAGCAGCAGTCAAGAGTTGGCTTTCTAATTTTCGGATGAGTACTGGGTAGGCCAGGAAGACAAATGACACTGACTTTGGGCATGTAGACAAAGGGAGGTCTAGCAATGATGGTCCACTTTGTGTATTCAGTCTGGTTTTAAGCAGGCATACTTCCCATGTTTTGGAATTAGGTTGATTATTGGGCCTACTTTAAGGTACTGGGAAGTACTGTTTTGTTCTATGTCATCATGGGGATTTTGGTAAGAAGTTATAAAAGACCTCTTTCTACAAAATAGAACTAGCTAACCACTTTGGCTTTCTGTGTAATACAGTCCACTTCTGTTTTTGTTGCTACCACCCATACATCTCACACTTTGACCCTCTTTGGTACTGTATCTCTAATCCTCACTTCTAGGTGCCAGTGAGGTACCTAGAGGCAGTTCTGTAACTGCTATTGGATATCTGCACCCAAATGTTCCATATGTACCTCAGATCCAACTGTCATTTTCATCCCCTTTCCCCAGCCTTTTCTTTCTTCTGTATTTCTACCTTTCTGTGTGACAACATTCGTTTCATCCCCTAAGCCAGAAACATGGGAGCCCACCAAGAATTTTGTTTTATCTCCTTAACTCCTCAAATCTACTCAATCATAATATCAACTAACTATCTGGCACTTAAGATATACTTCTAAACATATGAACAGTGTTATTAAATACTTTGCATATATTATCTAATATCTATGATTACATTATAAAGTTGGTATTCTTTACCAAGGCTGGAACTAGAGTAAGTCAAGTGAGGCACTCAGGGAGGAAAATTTAAGAAAGCACTCACTCTTAGTAACGCTTCACTTGCTTTTTCCTAGTCCTAATCCTGCTCTTTATTGTGCCCATTTTATAGATGAGGAAACTGAGGAACAGACCCATGAAATAACTTGTCCACCCTCATGTAACTGGTATGTGACAGAGTTGGGATTTAGAGACTGTTCATTAGACTCCAGGGCCCACAGACTTAACTACCATACCACACTGACCCTCACCTGCCACCTGCTCCTTTTATCTTTCAGTTAACTCTTAAATCTACTGCTTCCATTTTTATTGTTCAACTCCTCATTATCTCTGCCTGGAACATTACAATTATTTAACTGACCATCCTGCATTAAACATAGCTTACATCACATCTATGGTTCTTAGTATTACTGGAGTTATTTCTATGTCACTTGAATAATTGAGATATAGCTAATTTTTATTCTCCTTAGCCATCCTTCATGATTCGACAAGGGTTAGCTCTCTTAGGTCCGATCATTTAAAGATGGAAAAGAAACATGTTTGTTTGGATCCAGCAAACTATAAATAGGAAGACATTGACTTTCTGTTAATCATTATCTCTAGCATGCCCGTTATTCTGGCTGTGACTCCAGGTTAAGAATACATGCATTCTTCCCTACATAATTGTTCATAGTGGGGATGAGCTTAAAATCCCCCTGTAGCCCCGACTTCACTGAGCAGGTTCCCATGTTTCCAGGCTAAGGAAAACGAGAAATTGCATGGGGGTAATGAACCCTTACCTTAGCAGGTTGGCAGTGCTTTCCTTCACAGGAATCCTGTTATGATGGGGCTCACTTCTCATACCATGTTAACGTCAGCCTGTCAGCCCAAGGCTAACTTCTTACTGGGCCATCTCTTCTGATGCTGGACATTAAAAGAATGTATCTTCATTTTTATTGGCTATGTATCCTAAAACCCATGCAGAGGAATTAGAAGATGGCTATTTTCATCTCTAGTGATTACTTTGACTTAGAGAGGTAACTTTACTGGTAGATGATATGAATCATTTCTCTGACTAGGTTTTGTTTATCCTTGTAAATAATCTCCAATCCATTGTATATTTCAACCCTAAACATATTTACTGTCTTAGTCCCTTGAAAGGTCATTGTGACTTTGCTTTATTCATTCAGGGAAAGAAAAATGTAATGTTATTCAGAGAAAATTCTCAAACTTAGTTAAACATATGCCTCAAATTTTTATTCCAATCAGTATTAACTAAACACAAAACATTAAGAAATATTCTATAAGAACTTTATATGCACTAACTTATACACGTTTTTACAAACCCTTTATGAGATGAATGGTTATTATCTCCACTCTACACCTGAGGAATCTGAGGCACAGAATGGCAAGGTATATTCCTTAAATCACTCAAATGTCCAATGAGAGCTAGAATTTGGTTTGGGGAGTCTGACTTCAGCCACTATGATGACCTACTTAAAACTCTCCGTTAAATAAAGTCAATGTTCTTTAGCACAGAACACTCTCTAGCTCCTTACATGTCAGATTTATCAGCACCAAACTGCTTATTGCTTCTTGCATACACTGACAATTCGTGCCGATGTGCTTCTAAGTCTTAGTACATGCTGTTCCCTCTTCTTGGATCTTTCTCCTCTTCTCCCCACTCTGCTGGTTCTCTCTCTTTCTCTCACTCTCTCTTTCTCTCTCTCTCGCTCTCTCTCTCTCTCGCTTGATCGCTCTCATCCTTCCTATATAAAAAAAGTTACTTCCATCCCAGGCTAATTCTTCTGCTTTTGTCTATTTCTCTTTACTTGATATCTCCTCCATTCCTAATGAAGAGCAGTAAAGTATTATCTCTTGGGTGTATGAAGTTCTCTTTTAAAAAGTGAGTAATTTTATTAAGTCAGTATTTGTCTTAGTCAGTTTTGTGCTGCCATAGCAGAATACCACAGTCTGGGTAATTCATAAAGAACAGAAATATATTTCTTTCTGTTCTAAAAGCTTGGAAGTCTAAGATCAAGGTGCCATCTTTTGGCAAGGGCCTTGTTGCTGTGAGGGGAAGAGTGCTGTGTCCTTAGGTGGTAGAAAGCAGAAGGGAAAGAGAGGCAACAGGGGCCAATCTTGTGTTTTTATAATGCCACTAATTCCACCCACAAGGGCAGAGCCTGTATTGCTTACTCAGCTCTTGAAGATCTCAGCTCTTCATACTGTCACAATGGAATTACATTTCAACATGAGATTGGGAAGGGACAAACATTCAAACATAGCTGTTCCTAAGAAAAAAAGTAAGTAGAGAGACTTGTAACTATGACCTAATCCAATCCCCTCAAATTATCTTTGAATGGCCTTCTCTACCTGTCTCTGAATAAGCTTCTGATTTCTTTTAGAATGCTTTGAACCCAAACTGTTTTTGAAATTATCTAATGCACAACCATCGTCTCAAGTATAAGGAAACAGTCTCAGGGAGGCTGACTTGGCCAAGATCACAAAATTAGTGACAAATCCCAGGTTTTCTGTCTTAGAAGAGTGGTCTCTCCTCTGTACTTTATAAGCCTAGTTGGATAATGGAGTTAAAAAAAGGAAAACATTCTTGCTTTACATCCTGTTTCCCATTTCCCTTTATGTCAACAATCTAATTTTCACCTTTGGCCTACGTTTGTGATATGAAGGTGTGTGCTTCTTTCTTTCAGAGGGAGCCAGACATATCCCTCAGCTCTTCTTTTTTTCCTCTAATCTTTCCCTCAGGCTACCTTTCTCTTGCCATATTCGAAATTCATGTCTCTGCTCATAAAAAAACACCACACACACTCTTGTCTTTGTTAATCTCTGAATTATGTAATACCAGTACAGACAGAAATGATGTCCTTGTCATATGGATGGCATGTGTACTTTTATTGTCCATCATTAAAAATAAAGTTGCTTAAGCTTTTATTTGTATGTGTGTAGTAAATAAGACAATTGCACCCTTGGAGGAAACAGAAATGCAGATTTAGCGAAGAGTCAATATCATGGATATACTTCCTTTCCTATTGAGGTAAAGTAGTAAAAGCATCTAAGTTCATACATGAGGACCATGTGTATGAACCAGAGTACACAGGCATGTAAATACATATGTGGCCTCAGTGACATACTATAGGTAAAGGTCACAGAAAAGAAAGCAGCTTCACTGACATCAAGGAAATAACAACTATTTACCGACAGCCAGACGTTTCAAATAGTAGCATGAATCCAGAACCACTTCAAAGGGAATTGGTCAGGAAATAGACAAGTAATGAATTTGAATACTTTTGAGATTCCGGAAATTTAAAAGCAGGGTTTTCAAATATTTGCATTAAAGTAGATCATGAGCAATTATTTCATTTCTGGAAATTGCTCAAAGCCTTTTGTAGAAACAGATGACTAAGACCATTTTCTGCCTTTGAATAATGCTACATACTATTAGAAACTTGGGGACAAATTTAAAGAAATTAATCCTGAAGGTAGCTTTTTTTTTTTTTTTTTTTTGAGAAGGAATCTCACACTGTTGCCCAGGCTGGAATGCAATGGCTTGATCTTGGCTCACTGCAACCCCCACCTCCTGAGTTCACGTGATTCTTCTGCCTCAGCCTCCTGAGTAGCTGGGATTATAGGCACCTACCACCACACCTGGCTAATTTTTTGTATTTTTAGTAGAGCGGGGTTTTCACTATGTTGGCCTGACTGGTCTCGAACTCCTGACGTCATGATCCCCCTGCCTTGGCCTCTGAAAGTGCTGGGATTACAGGCGCGAGCCACTGTGCCCAGCCGATAGGTGGCATTTTACAAATTACTTTCTGTAAGGTAAATGAAAAATGATCCTTGAGGTGTTTTTAAACTGACTGTACCATTTTAACTTTCAGAAGTGCATTTGATATTGTTTGTTAAGCTCTACTTCAGAAGGAATCTATAGGCAGGGAGCAGTCATTAATTTCAGTGACTATATAGATTTTTTGATAATTGCCATTAAATATTACAAAAGCTAAGTAAAAAATGTTATAGTGGGTACATAGCCAGTAGATCTTCCTCTTGAAATTCTTGATTTTTAGAAATCTTAGGCTCTTATATTTCTCATAAGTAAATCAAATTATTAAGACCTCTAAAGTATAATTATTCAAAGTAGTAAAAACAGAAAAATTAGATGGTGCTTATGTAATTTCTTGGTCTTGGCATTTGTAAAAATCATTCCCAGGGCCACTTATTTTTAAAAGACCACAAATGTTTCACTTCTAAATCCATAAATATGGGCATAAGTCTTTCGGAGACTAAATCACTCACAAGCACAGTTTATAACCCAATATTCAGGAGTGGACTTCTGGTATAAAATTATAAAAACTCTAGCTCCCACTACTTCACAATTATGCAAAATTGGATTTACTTTTCTTTAGATACATCCTTGCCCAAAAAAACTTCCCACAGGGAGGCAGTGTGGTCTAGAGAATGAAATACCCATTGGTACTTGTAGTAGTGCCACTGTCTTTTGTATGATTACCTTCAAAATATGTGTTATTTTAAAAAGTCTCCTTTAGGCATTCTTGCCACAAAGGCACCCTTTGCTTACATATAAAACTCATCTATTATGGTTATCCAGGTTTGTCTTTTAATTAAAAATATGCTTGCATAAGAGGTGAGGAAAAATTCCTTATCCATATGTTAACCAGTGCCTGGCAAAGCTCCAGTAAGGAACACAGTACGTACTTGCATCCCAGGCGATACTTTGCTCCAAGCACCTTGTTACTTCTCAAATGTGTCATGGCTCCTTGCATGGCAGGCTTGTTAGAGATAGGTAAAGGAACTTTGGGCACTGTTATTTGTTCAAACATATGCTTGTAAGCCTGTTGAGTTGCAGGAAACGTACTACATGCTGGAGATGAAGAGGTGAAAGAGTCTGATTCAAGGAGTTCACAAAGTGAAAGGGCAGAAAAGACAACCTTGTGGAGAATAACACAGCATAAGCGCTACTGTAGATCTACACTGCCACTGAGAAGGGGCTCTTGAAAAGGTGAGGAGGAGAGGACAGTTTTCTGGAGCCATAAAACAAGCATACATTATTACAGTTAGATAGGAATAAATTTCAAGAAATCTACTCTACAACAAGGTGACTAGTTAATGATGACCTGTTGTATTCTCAAAAAATATGAAAAGGGGATTTTAGATGTGTTAATCACAAAAATGATGACTATGTGAGGTAATACATTTATTAATGAGCTAGTTAACCATTCCACAGTATATATTATATATTGCAAAATGTCATATTGTACATGATAAAAATATACAATGATACATGTCAATTAAAATTAAATTACACATGCAAAAAACACACAAAGCTCTGTCATCTGAGTGTGGCACACTTGGGAAATGTGTAAATGTGTACAGGTTAGTGTTGGTGCTGTGACAGGTGTTGGCAGGGGTACTGGCAGGAAATTAGTTTAAACCGTTTGTAAGGACAATTGATAGTCATCCAGAGATTGTAAGCAAGAGAAGGCTATGATTATATTTGAGTTTTTGAATAACTCTGCCTGCTGAAGCCAAGCTGAGAGGAGCAGGAAGAGCTGAGAGGTTACTACCATGTGAAAAATAACAGTCACAACTGTGGTATTGGAAGTGAGGCTATAGCAAAAGGACATATTCAAAAATACTTTTGAGGCAGAATCTCAAATATCTCATTACTAGTTGAGTGTGTGGTCAAATAAGAGTGAAGCATATAGGCCGATTCTTCAGTTTCTGGTGTTAGTGGTGGGGTGGCAGATGGAGCCATTCGAGGCATAAAGTAAGTATCTGTAAAAGGAGATATTGTGTGTGGTTGATAAATGATGGCGAACTAAGGCTGAGGTGTTTGGAGCTTTAGAGGTGCTCAATGAATGTTTATTCTTTTCCCCTATTTCCTCACTACCCCCCTGCCCCCAAATATTTGTAGATGCCTAGCAGGCATTAAATATGTGATTCTGGAAATTGGTCTGTGATTAAGCAACATTTAGATGATTGTTTCAGCTACTAGATGGATAAAACTTCCTATAGAAATGTATGTAGAATTTAAAAAGAGGACACAAAGGAGTGAGCTCTGGAGTAAGTCAACATTGAAAACAACAGAGCTGTGGAATTATTAAAATATGTTGTCTTGTTCTTACATTTCCAACTTCATATTTCAGGTGAATAGAAGATTGGATGGTAGATTTTGACTTGAGAAACATTCTAACAGCTTTGTGAAAACCAGTGAGAACAACTGTTTTTCACTCAGTGGGGGTTCTGTAATAACATTATTTTGCAATAAATTGTTTTTATAGCAATACAAAGAAAAGGGAGACTAAATTCCTGATTTTTATTGGTTCTAAAATTGTACCTACTGATAAACTCAATTTCTGAATTGATGCAACTTGTAGAATGTGGTTATAATATTTATGGCAGAAAATATATTTACTTGACATAGTTTGAGTATCTGGATGGATTCTCTATCATTCTGGAGAGATTAGGTAATGTTTGTGATTGTTCTTTTTTATTTTTTTGTTTGTTCAACAACATAGAATTATTTGTAAAGCTTTTTATTTTCTGGTGTATTAGTCTGTTCTTGCATTGCTTTAAAGCAACACCTGAGATTGACTAACTTATAAAGAAAAGAGGATTAATTGGTTCACAATTCTGCAGGCTATACAGGAAGCATAGCATCTGCTTCTGGGGAGGTCTCAGAGAGCTTTTACTCATGGCGGAAGGCAAAGCAGGAGCAGGTGTCCTACATGGCAGGAATTAGAAAGAGCAAGAGGGGAGGTGCCACACACTTTTAAATGACCAGATCCTATGAGAATGCACTCATTATTGAGGACAGTACCATAGGAGATGATGCTAAACCATTCATAAGAAACTGCCCCCATGACCCAATCATCCCTGACTCAAACTCCACCTCAAATGCTGGGGACCACAATTTGACATGAGATTTTCTGGGGACATAGATCCAAACCATATTATTCTTCCCTGTCCCCTAAATCATATGACCTCACATTGCAGAATACAATTATGTTTTCCCGACACTTCCCAAATTCTTAACTTGTTCCAGCATTAACTCAAAAGTCCAAAGTCTCATTTGAGACAAGGCAAGTCCCTTCCACCTATGAGCCTGCAAAGTGAAAAACAAGTTATTTCCAAGATACAATGGGGTACAAGCATTGAGTAACTATTTTCATTTCAGAATGGAGTAATCAACCAAAAGAAAGGAGCTATGCAAGTCCAAAGCAGGGCAGTCATTAAGTCTTAAAGTTTTTAAAGCTTTTAATCTCTTTTGACTCCATGTTCCATATCCAGAGCATATTGGAGCAATGACTGGGCCCCCCAGGCTTTGGGTGGCTTCAACCCTGTGGCTTTGCAGGGTTCAGCAGCCCTTTGTTACTCTCAAAGGCTGGCATTGAATGTTAGTGGCTTTTCTAGGGTGTAAACTGTTGGTATTATTCTGGGATCTGGAGGATGGTGGCCCTTTTCTCATAGTTCCACTATGAGGCAGTATCCAGCGGAGAACCTGTGTGGGGGCTCCAACCTCATATTTCCCCTCTGCAGTGCCCTAGTAAAGATTCTCCATGAGGCCTCCACCCCTGCAGCACACTTCTTCCAGCACACTTCTTCCTGGATATCCAGGCTTTTCCATACAGCTAGTGCTCGACTTGCGACCATGATTGGTTCTGACAGACCGGTCGTAACATGATTTGGTCATAAGTTGAGTAGGCTATATGCACGCGGAGATGGTAGTGCTGCTGGAAGCTGGTCTGCACTGTCATACGCCCACCTGGGCAACGTTTGTGCTGCCAGACGCGGAGAAGTCGTGGCTAGCGATTGTAGTCGTAAAGTCGAATGATCGTAAGTTGCATAGGTTGTAAGTCGATCAATACCTGTACATCCTCTGAAATCTAGTCAGAGGCTCCCAAGCCTCAGCTCTTGTATTCTGCATACGTGGAGGCTTAACACCACTTGAAAGCCATCAAGGCTTACACCTCTGAAGCAGTGGCCTGAGCTGTACCTGGGATCCTTTGAGCTGGAATAGCTGGGATACAGGAAGCAGTGTCCCAAGGTTACACAGGGTAATGGGGCATTGAATCTGGCCTATAAAACCTGTCAGTGCTCCTAGGCTTCTGGGCCTGTGATGGGAGGGGCTGCCTCAAAGTTCTCTGAAATGCCTTTGAGGCTGTGTCACCATTGTCTTGGCCATTAGAATTTAGCTCCTTTTTACTCATGCAAATTTCTGCAGCCTTCTTGAATTGGTCCCCTGAACATGGGGTTTTCTTTCCTACCACATGGCCAGGCTGTAAATTTTCCAAACTTTTATGCTCTGTTTTCCCTTCAGATACAAGTTTCAACTGTAGGCCATGTCTTTGTTCAAGCATATAAGCATAGGTTGTTAGAAGCAGCCAGGGCACATCTTGAATGCTTTGCTGCTTAGAAATTTCTTTTGCCAGAAAAATCATCATTCTCAAGTTCAAAGTTCCACAGATCCCTAAGGCAGGGGCACAGTCCAGCCAAGTTCTTTGCTAGGGCATAACTTATATGACATTTACTCCAGTTTCTAATAAGTTCCTTATTTCCATGTGAGACCTCATCAGACAGGCCTTCACTGATCATGTCACTAACAGAATGTTGGTCATAATTCAACCAGTCTCTAGGAAGTTCCAGACTTCCCTCATTTTCCTGTCTTCTTCTGAGCCCTCTACACTTTCAACTTCTACTTTACCAGGTTCCAAAGTTGCTTCCACATTTTCAGGTATGTTTTTAGGAGTGCCCCACTACTTGATATCAATTCTCCATATTAGCCTATTCTCATATTGCTATAAAGAAATACCCAAGAATGGGTACTTTATTAAGAAAAGAGGTTTAATTGGCTCATGGTTCTGCAGGCTGTACAGGAAACATAGTGGCATCTGCTTCTCTGGAGGCCTCAGAGAGCTTTTACTCATGATGAAAGCATAGAGGAAGCAGGCAAGTTACATGACAGGAGCCAGGAGCAAGAGAGAGAGTGGCGGGGGAGATATCACACACTTTAAATGACCAGATCTCATGGAACTCGCTCAACTATGGTGGGGTAGTACAGTGGGGGATGGTGCTAAACCATTCACGAGAAACTGTGGGAGTGATTCAGTCATTCCCACACCAGGCCCCATGTTCAACACTAGGGACCAAAATTCAGTGAGGTTCAGTGGGAACAAAGATCCAAACCATATCATCTGATTGTCTTTATTGTCAAACCAAGAAGGTCATCTCTATCTAATTGCCTTCTGAGCTGTCCAGGATTTGAATTACTGGAAATCCCATGATGAGTCCTGACTGCATGAAGACATCTCTCTGTCTTGCCTCTTTCTCTTCCTCTTTTCTGCATGAAAACAAAATTTTATCGTAGCTCATCCTCCTCACCCAGACCTCCACCCCAAACCATTATGTATCTAAGGACGCATCTAGGTTGTTGTCTCTTAGCTAATCTAATAAATAAATCTAAGATATATTCATGCCTAGGAAATAGAATTTCTAAGTTCTTAATGTATATCAGCAGAACAAATTAGCAGAGATAGTAGTATTTCGGACACAGTGGGGTTTTTTGTCTGTCTCACTCAGTAGGATGTCTTTACAGGTAGAGATGTCAGGAAAAGGTTGCAAACTATAGCAGCAGGATTATACAGACATGTAGCTGATTAATTTGTTTAAATAAAAACTTGGACCTTTCTCAAGTCATTCTTGTATTAAAATCAAGGCCGTGTGTGGTGGCTCACAACTGTAATCCTAGCACTTTGAGAGTCCTAGGTGGGTGGATTACCTGACGTCAGGAGGTCAAGGCCAGCCTGACCAACATGGAGAAACCCCGTCTCTACTAAAAATAGAAAATTAGCCAGGCATGGTGATGCATGCCCGTAATTCCAGCTACTCGGGAGATTGAGGCAGGAGAATCGCTTGAACACGGGAGGTGGAAGTTTCAGGGAACCGAGATCGTGCCATTACACTCTAGCCTGGGTAACCAGAGAAAAATTCCACCTCAAAAACAAAAACAATGAAAAAACAGAAAACAAAATCAAATGAGGACTTCACAAACCCAGCCTGCTGTGAGTCAAAACACAGAAAACTAAATTTGACCTGTAAATGTATGTTAAGGAAATAAAGCTTATGGAATGAAACAAGTGAGATCCACCATAACATGCTCACTCATATTGTTCCAGCTACATTAGCTTCCTTCTCTTTCTTATGTGCAATAAACACATTCCTTTTCCCAAAGCCTTCCATTTACTGTTATATCAGCCTGAATGTTTTCCCTCTAGAAGCCTGTGTGGTTCATTCTCTTTTTTCCTTCTCAGATTTGACTACTCTATCTAAAATAGTATCCCTCTCACCATTCTTCATCCCCAGTGCTATTTTTCTTTCTTTCTTTTTTTTCTTTTTGAGAGTCTCACTCTGTTGCCCAGGCTGGAGTGCAGTCGCACCATCTTGGCTCACAGCAAACTCTGCCTCCCAGGTTCAAGTGATCTCCTGCCTCAGCCTCCTGAGTAGTTGGGATTACAGGCGCTCACCACCAAGCCTGGTTAATTTATTTATTCTTAGTAGATATGGGGTTTCTCCATGTTGGCCAGGCTGTTCTCGAACTCCTGACCTCAGGTGATCCACCCGTCTTGGCCTCCCAAAGTGCTGGGATTACAGTCATGAGCCACTGCTCCCAGCTGTTTTCTTCATAGCACTTATATATTGAATATATAATATTCGATAATTATATTGAATATTACAAGCTCCTGTCTCTCTCATAAGCTCCTTGAGGTCAGGAATTTGCTTTCTTGTTATTTCTCCAAAGCCTAGTTCAATGTTTGCTACACAGTAGGTAATTAATAAATACATTTCAAATAAATGTGTGGCAGTGTTAAGCATAGGATCCAGGTCTTTAGAGTTCTAATCCAGTATTCTTTTTACCGTATACCACAGTTTTCTTATGGTTTCGTGCTCAGCTCTTGAAATCATTGTGTCCTCCGTCCTTGCCCTATATATAAATACTTCATACCTACACCAGCAAAAATGCATGTATGAATCCCCTTTCGGGGAAATGTTCTTGGCTGGTGGTTTTCATTCTTTAGGGCACATTAGAATCAAATGGGAATCTTAATACAGTAGTACAGATTTCCAGGCCTCAAGCCACTGCTCTTGATTTAGTAGGCTTGAGGCAGCCTGATAAGCTCCATTTTAACAACACTGTGGGAGATTCCAAAACTAGTGATTGTGTGATCACATTTTAAGATTTGACCTATAAATGTATGTTGTAATATGACCCAAACAAAAAATGTGCTAGGCTTGAGAGGACTCTTTCCTCACAGTCTGGGATGATCACTCCCACCCCAGCTTTGACCTCCAGTGTTACGTTCAGACAGTAGTTCATTTGAGTGAACTAGGCTTTGGAGAAATAACAGGAAATCAAATTCCTGACCTCAAGGAGTTTGTAAGAGAGACAGTAGCTTGTAATATTCAATATAATCATTGAATATTATATATTCAATATACAAGGAAAACAGCAGTTTCCCTCAGGCTCTATTAAAGCCCCTTCATTTACATTCTAACCATTGGACAATCTTTAGACTTCACGTAATCTGCAAAATCTGTTAGTTCTGCCACAGAATCCATGTAGCATTGCTACTGCCCTGGTCATTGGAAGGATAAAACAGCAGGAAAGTGATCGTGAGGAGGGGAGAATGGAGAGTATTTGAAAGACAGTACATTGACATGTGTATGTCAGTCTAAACGTAACACTGGAGGTCAAAGCTGAGATGGGAGTGATCATCCCCAAGCTTGAAAAAGTCTTCTCAAGCCCAGGGCCATGTCTATCCTTAGTTCTACCTAGTGAAGAATGAAGACTTAAAAAAAGAAAGCCATAATCACAGTGGTTGTATTACTAAGATTGCAATTCTCATTTCAATGGCTAACTGTCGGAGAGGAAGGCTATGCAAAGGCATAGAGGGACAATGAAAGAGGTAACAGTCACACAAATTTCCAAATCCATGACCATTTATCTGAGAGTCATGAGATTTTCAAGAATGTAGGCATACTGTTGACTTCAAAGAAAGGAGGGCCATTGGGACTTATCTCTTAGGGTTGTTTTAAAGATCAAGTAAGATTCTGTGTGTAAAACACTTAGAAAAGTACCTGGAAAGTAATAATCACAATAAGTGATAGTTACTAATACATGTGGTATTACTATTAATACATGTAGTTAAGTAGAGAATCTCCATGTTTCATTCTACCTCATAAATTTCCCCAATTTTTACAGCCTATGGTGAAGAAATAAGGTTTACACAACATATGTGAAGTATGTTGACATCTTCAGAAAAACAAAAAGATCACAAAACACTGACCTAAATGATAGCATATATATAGTATCATGACCATTGTTATTCAAGAGTTCATCATATACTTCTAAATATTTTTTCAAAGATTTAAACTCAAGTAATATCCAAAATTTAATTGGCCAAATGCCTCATTTTTGAAGTTGCATGTTTGGAAGAACACTTATTCCACATGTTAGTAATTATTTTACACATAATTAAGAACTTCCAAGCAGTTAAAATCATTTCCAAGATTATTTTCTTTTAGAAACTGAAGTTGTCTTTGGTTTAATTTTGAGTTGAAATACTAACCATGTCAGCTCTATTCAGGCTGTCAGGAACACTGTTTTTGTTTTTTTGATCACCAATGTATTCTCGGTAATCAGCATAGAGTGTGGCAAATAGTAGATGCTCAATATTTATTAAATGAGTGAATCATTAGGTGACTCAAATTTTTGTGATCCTAGTAAGTACTTGTATTCAAAGGTTCGACTTTTTAAGTAGTGTTTAACTTGTTAGGAAGCTCTATGCAATTATAATGGATTTATTAGTTTTCTAGGGCTGCTGTAACAAATTACCATAAACTGGTCGCTTAAAACACAGAAATTTATTCTCTTACAGTTTTGGAGACCAGAAATCCAATATCAAGGTGTCAGCAGGGCTATGCTTTCTCCAAAGGGCCTAAGGAAGAGCCCTTCCTTGCCTCTCCCAGCTTTTGATAGCCCCAGGTGTTTCTTGGCTGTCACTGCAGAACTCATCTGTGCCACTGTTTTCACAATGCCATCTCCTTTCTGTGTCTTATCCTTTTCTGTCACTTACCATTGGATTGCAGGGCTCACTTGAATAATCTCAGGTGAGATTCCTAAAGTTCTTAATTACATCTGTTAAAGTCCCTTTCTAAATGAGGTCAAACTCACAGGTTCTGGGATGTGGATACATCTTTTGGAAATTCGCTATTCACCTCATTCCAATGGGTTAATGGAAAATGTCAACATTTATAGTGGGGTCTCATTTCTCAGACTGGTTTCCCAACTACCCTTCCATACACAGATTTTCTGAATTTTCTGTAGTTGAAAAGTTCGAGGATGTGGTTTGTGTCTAGGTCTAATTTAGAATGGAAGATGGGGAAAAAGGAAATCAACATTTCACCTACAGGTGGAAAAATATAGTGAATGTTGAAAACTGGTGGGTGGAGAGAGGAAGTTAAGTAAGTGCTCAAGAAGTAATGTTGCAACCAACCTGATGATGTGTGCGTGATATATTAGGGGTGAGTATTTGATACATAGTGATTTGAGTGATGACAAATGCAAAAGAATAGTGGTTTTGTTGGTATAAAGGGGTCCATTTTGCAATAATCTTAGCATTTCACCCTTTGAAAGAGAAAGGTGGTTTGTGTAGAGAATTGATAAGTCATAAAGACAAGGCCAGAGACTCCCAGGATCGGGATCAAGAGTTTGAAATGAAGGCCTCATGAAGAATACTAATCAGGAAAGAGACCTGGGGTAGATTGTGGCTTCTACGTTGAAGCCATCTGCATTTGATTTGGCAGTAGTAAAATGCAAGGTCTTGGAATGTATACATATCAAAAGAAATAGTATATCAGTGGTAAGTTTTTCCATCATTAAATAAGGAGTCAGTGAGGTCACATTCAGAATCATTGTAACTTTGGCCAGCATTTTTTTGAGAGGAAATTGTGGAAATTGAAAATGTTCAACAGGTGACAACTGCAGTGACTTTTTTTTTTCTGAGTGACAGTAAAAATTTTGCTGAAAAATGAGTCCAAATTGCTGAAGTGAAATGATTCTTGGAGAAAAGTGGGGAGTCATTGAGTAAGAAAAATCCTGAAAGGGAACAACACACTGAACAGGTTAGAAATACAACTATGACACCACAGGAAGACATTGATGCATAAAACACTGCTGCTGAAGAACCCAGTAGTAATTGGACTAGAGTTCCTTTTGTTCTAAGGCTTCCTCATTGAAATGAGATTTTAATGCATGGCCTTTTATGAAAAATAAAATAAAAATTCATCCAGTGGCAGCCAAGTCATACACAAATGTATTTGTAAAAATAGAAAGCACCTGCAACTTTGGGAGTTGAAAAAGCTGAATTTATATTTGAGAACTTGAGGGAAAATTGTAAAACTAGCTTTTCCTATCACTGGAAATTTCACTGAAGTCAAATAATGAGGATAGTAAATAAAGATATTGGGAATTTATACAGAAATGAAGGTCTATAGCTGCCATGTGAATATACTTCCTTATATGCAAATAAAATAGGCTCCTGCCATGATGTCCTTTTAAAATGACTCAGATAAAAATATTCCTACAGCTTTAATTGCTACTTGTGCCATTCTGGTTCCCTTATTTTTCTTTTTATCTTATGTCACCAGATTCCCTTTTCCTGCTTCCCTAACTCTGGCTAGCTATATCCAGCCTTCTCTCCATTCTGATAGCATCCACATTATCAGTTGGATTTTTCCCAACAAGTATTTGTTTATGCATGTTTGATTTAATATTTAAAAAGAAATAAATATTATAAACAGTACAGTAGTCTTCTCTTATCTGCAAGGAATACTTTGCAACATCCTGAATTAATGCCTGAAACTACTGATAGCAAGGAACCCTCTCTCTCTCTCTCTCTCTCTCTCTCTCTCTATATATATATATATATATATATATATATATATATATATATGCATACATACATACAGTAAAAAGTTATAAAGTAGACACAGTAAGAGATTAACAACAATAGTAAAATAAAATTATTTTAACAATATACTGTAATAAAAGTTATGTTAATGTGGTCTTCCCCCCACCTTTCTCTCAAGATATAATTTTTTTTGGACCAAGGTTGATCAGAGGTAACTGAAACCACAAAAAGCAGAACCATGGATAAGGGAATAAACTGTATGTACAATTTGAGAAATCCATCCTTGACTGCTAAAAACATATAATCATCCCATGACATTTTTTCAGTTTCAATTAATACGGTGAAAATAAGTTTCCTATTATGTCCCTATAAAGAGGAAATTAACCCATTCCTCAAATGTCCTATTCCCTCTCAAATTTCCTACCACCTATTTTCCAATGTAATTTATGACCTTGAACATGTATTTATCAATTTTCAAACTCCCAGAGCAGTGGTCCATTCAGGGGACTGTGTGTAACTTTGAGAGAGTGCACAATAATTAGTTGGAGAAGAGGAAGAAAGAAATATTATTTATATATAGTTTATGTAAAAAAATAGATTACAGTTCTCTACTATTTAATATATGAATTGATAACATGTATATACTTTATAAATATACATATAATGCATATGCCTGTTAAAAAATCTGTATTTTCAAGTGTATTTCCTTTTTACATTTTTTAGTATTAAACTTTTGACTTCAAAATTATTTTTAAAAGACTTATTCAATAATACCTCAGAACTCTGAAGTGTTTCTCACATGTATTTTTCTTCCTGAAGGTTTTCTTTTTTTGACATGCACAAAATAAATATACTACACTTCTGGGTCTTTTAGCTATTTGTCAGAATTTATCCATTTTGTGATACTGGGTGGTGAACAGGGGTGCCTGGAGGTCTTATATAGACCCCTGAAATATTGCTGAATACTAACATGCTGAAACAATGATCAGTTCTTACTTCTACATCTGTTTTGAAGATTTGGTCTATTATATTCTTTTCTCCTTCTGTATATATATATTTTTCCTAATTATTGCATTAAAACACACATACATTTGAAATTTACTCTTTGAGTACAGTGATTTTAGTTTAGCTGAAATGCAGTAACTTCCCAAATCTTTGTTTTAGCAGGAGGTCCCAATTTTGTGGATTTTTTTTTTTTTTTTTTTTTTTTTTTGTGGGGGTGGGGAGTGAGGGGTGGGATTTCTAGTGTCAAAGTTACATATGATAAGATTTGCTTCAATAGGTAAATTCTCTTCTCTTTTAATCTCACTAGTATTCTGCTATCATGGTTTATCTTTCTGCAGCAGTTTCTCAGTATCTGCTTATAATATAAATTTTAGATTTTTGCCCATATAAAATAAAACATTTCTTAGCTATCAAAAAGATAACAGTGGTTGTGTGGTCATAGTGTTAGAATTTTTCTTACTGTCATTTCTGCTCTTACAACTTTCTTAGCCTTTCTTAAAAAAAGGAAACCCCTTCTCTAAAATGTTTGAATTCTTCATTTGTCCTTATTTAATTAAAAATAATTGAGTATATATTATATTCCAGAAACCATGCTAAAACATGGAGCATGGGCCAGTCATCAAAACAGACCCAAACTTTGGTGTTCAAGGAACTTATAGTTTGTTGAACAATGCCAACAATAAAGACGTCATTGCATTTTCAACAAATACTGTAAAAGAACTTTAAGGTGCTGAATGCCTTCTAAAAAGATTAACGATCACTATGCTAACTGGCGTGTGATACTATCTCATTGTGGTTTTGATTTGAACTTCTCTAATGACCAGCATTAGGAGAAATACCTGATGTAGATGACGAGTTAATGGGTGCAGCAAACCACCATGGCACATGTGTACCTATGTAACAAGCCTGCACATTCTGCACATGTATCCCAGATCTTAAAGTATAATTAAAAAATACTTATTTTAAAAAGGCATTCTATAATCACATTTCCAGTGGAAGAGGATCAAGAATGTTTCTGGGACCTTTTTCTCCCACTCTGTTTTAGCCCACACATTCCTGCTTTCCCTGTTTACACAAGCAAGACAGTGATGAAGACCAACAAAGCATAGCTCATTTCCCTGCAGTTCTTTAAATCTGATTTGTGTCCAGAGCTAAGCTTTGGGGGGTAAATCTTAGATTATTTTGAAGTAATTTGTTAGTGTAAATTGTTTTCACTAGAAGTGTAAAAACTGTTGACCACTTTTCTTCACAGTTTTGATTGAAGAGTTTCATTGACCCAGTCTGTTTTTACTAAGTGCCTCAGGCCAAGTACAGGTACAAAAGTGATTTGGAGGCATAAGTCCTAGATATAATCTTGTGTTTTGGCAAAACAATAAAAAGTTAAACCTTGATAGCATCTGGAGCTAAATAATGTTTGCAAAGTAAATCTTTTGTGAAGTAGATATTTTGCAGATATTAATAATATGTGTAATGCTCTACCTGTAATCTGTAATTATGTAATTAGCTTACATAATCAATTTAGATGATTTGACAGCTCTCAAAACAATTCTTTCATTTTAACTCACTTCATTACACAGACATGGTCGGGGGGAAGTATGTGTGATTAAATGTATCCTTGCAGAATTTTAGAACTATACTCTTCTACTTCTGAGACAGGAATAGTATTACTATCAGAAATACTTGCTTTCTGAATGCATAGGTAATGTATTGGAATTTTTTTTCCAATCCTTATGAATGAAAAAGAATGAATTAGGTAATCCTGATCATGATCTTCCTTGATTTGAATTATCCTTTGTATGGAGTGCTTGTATTTTCATATTGCATAATAATGCTTAGCAACTATAATAGAAAATAATTCTAGTTATAGATAGCTGCAAAAAAGATGGAAGAACAGTCAGAAATAAATGGAACACATGGGTAGCAGATTCTGGAGTAGATTCTAGGATTTCTCTTTTTCACTTTGTCTTAATTGCTAGGGCCATGTTGCTTCTCTCAACCACAGAAGAACTAGGACAATGTTATAGAAATCTGATTGCAAAAGATTGGGGCATAATACTTCAAGACATTTCAATAAGAAAATTTTACAAGCTCTCTTAATTAGATTGTTTTAGGTCATCATTTTTCTAACTATGTTCTGTGGTTTCTTTGTTCAAACAAATTTGGGAAACAATAACTTATATGAAATTAAGAAGATTTCTTTAGGGCTCCTCATTTTAATGTGCCTCATAAATAACTACAGGAAAAAAGTAAGTTGCATTTTTATTTTATATAAGAACAATTTTTTGAGAGTACCATATTCATATTTCATGAAACACAATTTAGAAAAGATTTATTCATGATGGTAGGTCTCATTGTATGCCTTTCCATTTGGTATAATATTTGTACATTTTGGGATTACTTCAAAATATAATCATAGCAAAGGGTTGTCATATCTCACAACCACCTACCTTGCAGAAACTAGAACATGGAGAAAAGAGATTTACAAGGAAAGAGATTTTCCTTGAGTGCCTTAAGGCCAAAAAATAACCAGATTTGGTTGGGAGCAAGTGGATAAAACTACTTTTGTGCTGCAATCACTGCCAGGTGATGTATTTCATAAGGTAAGGTGAATGAAAATAAAGGAGATTGCCCTCAGATATGGGAGAAGTGAGAGGAGACATGGAAAACCACATAAACAAGGCTTCATATAGTGGCCTTAAAATATTTCTTCCCTACCTCTAATATTGAGTCATTAAGTATCAAGGATTGGGGGTAGCATGATGATAGAGCATCAGTGGTGATAAAATGGCACTAAGGAGGGTGAGGGCAGCATGTCTTGAAAATGGAACTTCCTCCCACATCACAGGAGCCTTTGGTGAGCTCTATTCTCCCCACTTTCCCAGTTGAAAATTTGGAGGTTGAATCCTAGACCTCAGACTCAACCTCATTAATTCCTGCTTTTCGAGTGATTGTGCTAATGGTTGAGCTTGGTATCCTCACGGGGACGAGGCCGCAGATCTCATCTGTTTCTCTTTTTAAGGAGGACAGAAAGTACAAAATCTGAAGTAAGATAGTAGTACTGAAGCTTGTTTCTTTTCATTCTTTGGGAATTTAACAACTTATGTGGGCAAGATCTTACCGTCACTCTTCTTGCAGAAGACTTATTTTGAAAACTTAAAAAGAAAAAACCATGCTGGGTACAGTGGTTCATGCCTGTAATCCCTGCACTTTGGGAGACTGAGATGGCAGGAGTTCAAGACCAGCCTGATCCTCCCCTACCTGTCTCTACAGAAATATAAAATTAGCCAGGTATGGAGATGGGCACCTATAATCCTAGCTACTTGGGAGGCTGAGGCAGGAGAATTGCTTGAACTTGGGGGATTGGGGCAGAGGTTGCTGTGAGCTGAGATCATGCCATTGCACTCTAGCCTGGGCAACAAGAGCAAAACTCAGTCTCAAAACAAAACAAAAAAAACCAAAAAAAAACAAAAAAAATGTTGATAAACACAAAATAATTGTTATTTTCTGAAGGTGTGTGTGTGTGTGTGTGTGTGTGCGCGCGTGTGCGTGCGCGCGTGTATAAGAAAGAGAAATCCACTTAATTTAAAAAATATGTGACTCATTTAAGGTTTATGTTTTTAGATTATATTTTATTTATGAACCACATCAAAGTATTTAATAGGAACTAGTGGCTTAAAAGATATTCATCATCAAAAGCAAACATGTGGCTTGAAATCACTGGGCTTTCAATTTAATATAGTCCATGATTTGTTTTGGTGAACAAGAATGGACATTTGAGTGAGATCCAGAAAAGGTCAAAGTCCACAGAAGGATTGCTTTGACTCTCTCAAACACTGCACAGGCCTGGACTCACATTGACAATCTAAAAAAGTGCGTAAAAGCAGAGACACAGGTGTTGGCCAGACTTGGAAATTGCCTGCAGCACTTTGATACCTACAAGTGCTGAACTCTAGGTGATGCTCTGTAATATGGTTTGACTATGTCCCCACCCAAATCCCATCTTGTAGTTCCCATAATCCCCAGGTGTTATGGGAAGGACCAGGTAGGAGGTAATTGAATTACTGGGCAGTTACTCTCATGCTGCTGTTCTCATGATAGTGAGTTCTCATGAGATCTGATGGTTTCATAAGGGGCTTTCCCCAGAAGAACGTGTTTACTTCCTTTTCTACCATGATTGTAAGTTTCCTGAGGCTTCCCCAGCCATGCTGAACTGTGAGTCAATTAAACCTCTTTCCTTTATAAATTACCCAGTCGCAAGCAGTTATTTATAGCAGCATGAGAACATACTAATACATCCTAATTTCCTTTTTGGACATGAGCTTGCTGCATTTCACTAGTACAGCTCAGGAAGACATTTGAAGTCTTCTTTCTTCCATTGGTGTCCTCACTTGCATACTTAAATATAAACCAGCCAACAAAACAACTCACTTATGCAGTTAAACCTGTACGTCCTTTTAGAAAATTCATGTAACTATCACATTTAGATGGTTCCATCTACTACTTTTGTCTTATAACTTTAGATTTGCTTTAATTTCTGGTTGACATGTAAATCCCTCTGGGTGAATATTTAATGATTTATAAGCCCACTTAAAAATGTCATGTAAAGGTGTTTTCTGAATCTTTTACAATGTGAGAAATCCTTTTATAATGAAACAAATTTTACTCTATATTTGCTGATAAGATACTGGGGAAATATTTTTTTTATATGAGAGACATTTGCAATATCTGGTAGTCAGAAGGTGAGAACACATCATTTTCTTTCATCTTTGAATCTCTGTCATGTATTTAACCCAGTAACTAGGCAAAACCTTGACAAAGGCCTTCAGCGGTTTCATAAAAATTTGACTTAAACATTATTATAGAACTAAATTTTAGCAAAATTATTAAAAAAAATAAGAATGCACATACAACATGTTAAGTACCAAAGTTTAGCATAATGGAAGCCACTGTCACATTAATCAGTGTGTTTTTACTGATTAACAGTAATTTTATAAAAATAAAAAATTCATAAAATATATATTCATAACTATTTCTTGCATATGTTTTCTATATTGGATTTCTCATAAATTTCTTTTGAAAGGGATTTTTTTTCTTAGATTAACAAATTAAAAATCATTAAAGTTTAAAATGAGAGAAAAATACATGTAAGGCAGTAGTCTTGCTAAATGGATGAAGTGGTGGATCCTTGCCTGGATGCCTTTCTCAGACCCAATTCTAGACCCACTTGCTCCACTCTACTGAAATGATTTGGAAGAACACTTCAAACATTCTTTTGAAGGAGGAACACTTGCCTCATTTAAACTTTTTTTCTGAGGGTTTACTGCCTTTGGTGAAACATTCAATTTACCTGATTCCTAAAATATTTGGCTGAAAGAGTCTGTAATTGTGGAGCATTTCTTGAACTAAGACTGATTTTTAAAGGGAGAATGTATATCTACTCCGTTTATCTAAATATGGTATTCTACAAGAATATAAATAAACTTTTGCCTTGCTTTTGATAGAACAAACTAACTCAAAGTTTAATAATACTTCCAGTCTAAAATGGAATGACCTTATTTGGTAACTAGGACTTTTCTATGCAATGCCTAGGAATAATGTCTAGAAAAGGCATAGTGACTAAAGTCCCTACTCTATTCCTCTTGGGGAGAGAGTATCAAAGCCTAGAATCTTCTTCAGAATTGCCTTGAAATCAAAAGTATACAAATAAAAGGGACATGGAGGGTCACCCCATTCTGTTCTGATAACTTCACTTTTTTTTTTTTGCTTCCCTCTAACATATATGTTACAAAAGTATGAAGTAGTTATTTGATATGAATATACTAAAATAAGGACACTAGACTTCTTTCCTAGAAGAATGACCCTAACAAGAGAGATCCTTTAGATAAAGAACAAGCTGCTTCACTGATGTGGCAAAATGGAAGACCAGTAAAAGATCAAAATGAGGGAAAATGTTTTGTCCATCTGCTAAATATGCCATTCTATTACACTGATTTAAGAAACCAGAAATATCCTTAAAATCTGCTTTGGGAATCATTTCCTTTCATATCCTCTTAGCAACTGACATTTATTAGTGTCTTACTTACAGTGTGGGCAAATGTAACAAAAACACTCAGTATCCAGGTTAGAGAGAGACTTATAATACAATTCAGTCCTTACAGGCTGAAATCCTTTGAGACTCAAGAAAAGAGAGAGACTCATGCAGGTTTTCTCTGGAATGCTGAAGGTGCCCCTCGCCTAACACTTGTCATTCTTCTCATTGACAATTGTTTAGTGAGAAGTAGAGGGAAATGGACTTAAACACTTGTGGACATTCGGGGTATGGAAAGCTATCCCTGGCGGAAAAAAGAGCCAATTGCAATCAGCTTTCATCTTTGCTATGAAATGCAGCAACACAATACATACATGGTTTGGTGAATTGATGGGACTGTGATATTAATCTCCTTGAATGGCTTTCAAAATATTCCAAGCTCTTTTGGGTAAATTCCACATAACTACTTCTTTTGTTTTTGCTATGGTAATATCAAAATAACCCATCCTCTGGGTTTTTCTAAATGTCAAAGTGGAATTTCAACAGGGTTGAGATAGGTTTTCCTGTTAGTAAAAGTATGTTCCATACATGTTACAAGTCCCTTTCATTGTGACCTGAACACTGGGGAGAATGAAGCAGGGGACCCACATCATCAGGATTTGCCTTGTGTAGAAGCTGCTAAAGTAATACCATTTTTAATTCAGGAATTTAGTGTACACTGAAAATGTCAGCACATTAAATATTACACAATAGATAAACATAGTAATCAGTTTCTATATATAAACAGAGGAGCTAAAATATAGAGCTATGTGCTTTGCTTGGTATGGCAATAAATAAATATAAATAAATAAAAATTTAAGCTTGAAATTTAGGCCCCAAGCAACATTTTAAAAGTCAACATCCCTTAAATTATATCCCAACATCACCCCATTTGATTCCCCCAAATAATAAATAAGTAAATAAAATTCTGACTACCAATCTCTTTATAACCATAACTTCAGGTACTGTTGGAGTCACATTTCTGAATACAGATGTTCTTATCAGTAGTTAAATAAAAGATCAAGACATTTTAAACTCTGGCTATCCCTTGATATTTCAGAAGGATGAAGATATAAGTGTAAATTGACAGAGAAAATGTAACTATCAACCTGGTTTGGGGAATGGTGATGTGGACGATGGTGGCCAGGAACAAAGAAAGCATGAAAAGGGAAAATCTTTCGTGGAAAGTTCATTTTTCACTTTCTGTGTTGGATCTAGACAAGAGGAGATGGAGGGCAAGGGCACAGGGAAAAGGCTCTTGCAGTAGGTGGAGTGATGAAGACATTAGGATGAGGAAGAATTTTTGATGCACTGGCGGTAGTTGAGGTAGTGGCAGTCGTGGCAGTGGTAGACAGCGATGGTGGTGGCAGTAGCTGGTGATAGCTGTGGTGGCAGTGATGAGGGAAGAGGAGGAGATGAAGGACCGTAAGGGTAAGGCAGTGCATGATACTGCTTTACACAGTGCTGGGCACACAGCCTGCTGGGTTGTTTGTACTACAAAGGTAAGCAAAAGTAAACCCAGGCTTAGGTTGTAGAAATATGTTACAGGTTGAAGTTTTCTATTTTCATGCTTGTGTAAATGAAAGAAAACATTATCCCTAAATTTCAAGACCAAAAATTTTTTGGTAAAGCCAAGGAGGGATAATTTATAAAGAGTTACTCTTGTTCAAGTAAGAAATAAGAATTTACAAAGTCACTGCTCCCATTTTTTCTATTAGATTCAATGAGATTCAATATTTAAATTCCTCCCTTCCCTTCCTTTCTTCCCTTCTTCTCTTCCCTTTTCCCCTTCCTTTCTTTCCTTCCTTCCTTTCCTTTTCTTTCCTTCCTTTCCTTTCTTTCTTTCCTTTTGCTTCCTGTCTTTCTCCCTTTCTGTCTTCCTTCCCACCTTTCTTTCATTCTTCCTTCCCTCCTTCTTTTCTTTCTTTTTCTTTTTCTCTTTCTTTCTTTCTCTCTCCCTTTCTTTCCTCTCTTTTCTCTCTTTGCCTCTTTTTCTTTCTCTCTCTCTCTCTCCTCTCTTCTCTCTTCTCTTTTCTCTTTCTTTCTCATTCTTGTTGCCCAGGCTGGAATACGATGGCATCATCTTGGCTCACTGCAACCTCCACCTCCTGGGTTCAAGTGATTCTCCTGCCTCAGCTTCCTGAGTACCTGGGATTACAGGCACCTCCCACCACACCCAGCTAATTTTTTATATTTCTTTTTTGTAGAGACAGGGTTTCACCATATTGGCCAGGCTGGTCTCAAACTCCTGACCCCAGGTGATCCACCTGCCTCAGATTCCCAAAGTGGTGGGATAACAGGAGTGAGCCACCACACCTGACCTGAATTTCTTTATATAATTAAGCACACATTTCTACACACTTAATTCTCATACAG
Source organism: Sapajus apella (assembly GCF_009761245.1). Taxonomy (NCBI): domain Eukaryota; kingdom Metazoa; phylum Chordata; class Mammalia; order Primates; family Cebidae; genus Sapajus; species Sapajus apella. The sequence continues at coordinate 5,041,673 of NW_022437027.1, forward strand.
TTTATTTGACATAGGTCTACCTTTTTTTTTTTTTTTTCTATTTTACAGATGAAATGAGGTTAAGAGAAGTAGACGTGACTTACCTAAAGTCAGCTAGTGGCAGATTCAGACTCAGATTCAGTCCCTGTGGCTATGCTAGCATCACCATAATATCCTATTACCTTTCATAAATGATTACAGAAACCACAATTGTTTTCCAGAAGTTAGAACTGTTTTTGGAGCTTCACTGGACATTCTAAGCCTTATTCTGAGGCTTAGAATTTGGAAAACAAAGTGCCAGAGATTTGTTAAATTAGCACTACAGAGTTTTGAGTAAAGTCATATTAAAAACTCAACAAACAATATTCTTGCTCAATAAAAGTGCTTGATGACTTTTTTTTTCTCAAAAGTACAAGTTATGATCATTAAATGCCATTAAGAGAAACTAGGCTTGTTGAAATGTAAGCAGCGGGCATAGATGACTTAATTTCTTTTAGAATAAAGTTCCATACAGATACTGTTTTAGAAGAAGCAGGGGGTACATAAAATGGAAAATAAGAACAGAGAACAGGTTCAATTAAACACATTTTTACTTGTGAAATAGAATCCCTTAAGTCAGTGCAGCTTTTGAATTCTACTGTATTTGGCGACATTTGGATCTTCCAACTCTCTCATAGAGTAAGACTTTGATGGAGGGTCCCTTAAATTTATGGAGAGGCAGCTATGTTCACAGATGCTCAGGAAAGCACATTCTCTCCCAATGATTGTAGTGTTTAATATGTACCAGCTTTTGCTCTGCCCAACAGTGACTTTTTTCCAGAGCAAAGAAGTTTTATCACTTGGGCTTGAACCTACTAGAATTTCAGCCTGTCATTCTGGGCACTGGCAAGTCCTGACCGTATGTTCAAAAATAAAAAAGATCAAAGAGTTAATAGCGGTGGTCAATATGTCTCTGGTCCGTACAAAAGAAGAAACAAAATAGGGCAGCAGACTTCATTTCAGTGTTAGGGGTAGAAAAGACCCAAATCACTACCACACCAGGAATGGCAAGTAATACTGGGAATGTAGTCCATAAGACATGAATTCTGCTTGTTTCAAAAGACAAAAGACAAAAAACAAGCAAAAAATTTATCCAAAAGCAAAAAACAATATTCTTAGATACATCAGATAATATCTTATGTATGTTGTAGTTTTCGTAATAAGCGTAGTATACTAAATTTTATACTAAGCAACTTATAACAATCTATTACAAATTGTTTATTTTGAACTCATGCAAGGAGTGGGGCAAATCATCTGAGTTTTAATTCTGGAGAATAACAGGACTCTGATTCAACTTGTTTTATAGGAACAGAAACAGTTAAGAACAATATTTTATTTTCTGAGTTCCACTTTCTGAAATGTGCCTGAAACCTCCAACTATAAATGAATAGCCTCTCTAAGTTCATAATTTTGTCTCTCTTATTCCATTTTTTGAGGGTATAACTGGGATTGGATTACCGGGGAGCACTACAGTGACGTAATGCTAGGCAGGACTGGAGAGACATAAGCAAGTTGGCAGAATAGTAAGTCCCAGGTTACACTGCCTTCCGCAGAAAGTTCAGCTAGCAACTACCCACAGACCACACCACAACATCTATTTGAAAACCCCAATACTTGTAAACAAGCTCAAGACAGCTGTGTGATCCACAGAACTAAGTGAAAACAAACTCAGAAGGATAAAAAGAATAGTCTAACTTTGACTGTGCCACTCATTCTTCTCCAAGTCAGAAAAATACCAGGCAAAGAATCACCCGGGGCTCATGGTTTCTACAGGGGAGAGGTGAACTGGAGGACATCATCCCAGCTTTCCTAGCACTCCAAGATGCTTCCCAGGAAGTCCATGCCAGTCTCATCTCACAGAGAATACTGCAGGTAATAGCATGGCTATACCATCAGTGGTGAGACAGAAACAAAGAAAAGAGACAAAGTTCGTGGTGACTAGTGTGTGGATCTTGGTGGTACCTTTGTGTTCCTGCCAGCTGTGGTGCTCACTTGGAGACACAAGCCCATTGCATAGCTCATTTACAAAGATGAGAAGGTCACTTTCAGAAGTGTGTTGGGAAATTGAATCTGGCTTGAGTTGGACTTCCCACCAATTGGTTGACCAACTTTGATGCCCAGCCCCAAAGCCCACCCCAACTACCCTTCTCAGGCAGGGAAATGCCTTCCCTACCCATTTCAGAGAAGCAGAAAGGTTAGACTTTCTTGACCCAGTGGTCTGAAAAGTGACTCAGGTCAGCCAAAAAACCCACCCAATGGCCTCACCCAGGAAGGGGGATGCTTACCTCTTCACATTTTAGAGAACTGTAGTCACTAGATATGCACAACCTGTGAGGGTCAAACAGCAACTTGACCCAGCCAAAAGCCCACCCCATGGCTCCACCCAGACAGGGAGGCAATTCTCAAATATGGATTTCTAAGGAACATAGCCTCTGCTTTTGCTTGTACTAAACAGTTACTCTGCCTAACCTCATAACCCAGCCTATAGCCTTGCCCAGCTGTAGGTCCTGTATAGCACAATCACCCGGCCAGGGAATGTATTCTGTGGCTAGCCTGACTAGAAGCCATCACAATATCCAGCTAGCAACTCTGCCTGATAATGGAGCTCAGTCAGTTATCTCACCAGACAGTGAAGCACAATCAGCAGCCCCACCAACATCAGAGCAAAGGCAGTGATCCAGCCAACTAGAGAATCCACAACAAGTTGTCCCTACCCAGGGTTGTCACTAGCTGGCACTTCCAGAATTATAGACTAGAACAGTTAGTGAAGTTCTGCCCATGCCAGAGAATACTCGTAAAAGATGAAAGACATAGCTATCTCCTCAAATGCCCAGACAACAGTGAAAGAATACAAGACTTATGAAGAATCGGTGACTCATACCGACTCCAAATGAAACTAATAAAGTTCTAATCATGGATCTTAAAAAAGGGAGACCTATGAAATGACCGATAGAAATAGAATAATTCTTTTAAGAACAGCAGGCTATAAGGATATACAGTTCAAATATTAAATGCAACTTGTAAAAGAAAGCATGAATAAAGCAAGAATTCTGTCAAGGAAGCAGCAGCAATAATAAAAAACCAAATGGAACTTCCAGAGATAAAAAACACAATGACTGAAATGAAAAATTCAATAGAAAGCCTTAGTAGCAGACTTGATCAAGCAGAATAGAATTAGTATATGATCCAGCAATTCCACTTCAGTGTATTTACCCAAAAAAAAAATTGAAGTAAGTTTGTCAAGGAGATACCTGTACTCCTTTGTTCTTTGTAGCAATATTCACGATAGCCAAGTATGGAATCTACCTAAGTATCCATCAACAGATTAATGGATAAAGAAAACGTGGTGTATACACACAATGGAATACTATTAAGCCTTAAAAAGGAAATTCTGCCATTTGTGACGAAATAGTTGGAACTTGAAAATATTATGTTAAATAAAGTAAGCCAGGCATAGAAAGAAATATTACATACTCTCTTTATATATGGAGTCTAAAAACAGTCATATTCATAGAAGCAAAGAGTAGAATTATGGTTACAGAGGCTGGAGGTATGGGGTAGGGAGAATATTATAATCAAAGGATACAAAGTCTCAGAAGGAGTAAGTACTTTTTTCTTTGTGATCTATTTGATAGCATGGTGAACACAGACAATAAGAGTCCATTATACAATTGTTAAGAGAGTATGATGATTTGGGCAGAATGCTAAGCTGCATTAATAACTGATTCAAAGATTTCTCAGCTGCTAAATCCTGGAGGATCAAGCCAAATGACTGATTTTAAGTTACTGAAGAAATGAGAGGGCAAGAGTGTGCTCATATTTTCATGCATATGTGGATGCTCATGCCAATTAAGCAGAAGAGATGGTGAGTGCCAGGGTTATATGTCCATTTTTATCTGGAATGGAAGTCAAGGAGCTGTGTGGCTTTGTGAAATTTCTCAGTGGTCCTTGGAGATAATAGGTTTGCTATGAATAGTGACTTCCAGAAGTGTGTTTCTGTCTCATGACTCTCCTCGAGACTTAGCATCACAGAGGAAAGGACCATAACAAACTCACATACCAGGTTGAGGCTTGTGTTCTTCTGGGGGAAGAGCACATTTATTTATTTATTTATTCATTCATTCATTCATTCATTTATTCACTCTCTCCACCTGTATTGATTATTTAATAAGTGAAGATGCCAAATATGGTGTTGGGAGGGTAAAAACAGTTAAAACATGTTCCTTTTCCTGCTCGTGATGTACTCATTAGAGGGTGGAGGCCTGACACTACCTGATCACTGGGCTGTTGCCCAGATAGGAGCAGCAGCAAATCTTCCCAAGATGCTGCATTTTTAAAAAAAATGGACCTCAACTCCATTATGCAGACCCTGTATTTCCTGGAAAACTTAAGCAGGAGAAAAGAAGGCCTTATAAATGCTAGCTCATTAAACCTACCAGTTTCCAAATTCAGACCCTCAGAAACATTTTGAAGATTCACACAAGAGTCACGTGAGGGGAAGAGTATTAGAGATGCTTCTCATTTTGAGATTGAAATATAGCTACTTTTTTTTTCAGAAGATATTGGGAACAGCCCTATTTTCTTTTCCTGGGGTTTTTGGGTTAAGTCAATGAAAGATTATTGGCCTCTAAGTTGGGAAGAACACGAAAGTCTCACAAAATAGCAAATAACAGGTTTTGAGAGTTTCTAAATTCACTGATGGTGATAAATATTAAGTTGGTGCAAAGGTAATTGTGGTTTTTGCAATTAACGTTTGCATCAACCTAGTAGAATGTTCGTTACACGTTTTGAAGTTGAAATCCATTTCAGGAAAACATACATAGCTACACTGGAGATTATCTAGCAGTATTCTCTGGAATAATGGCTAAAGGTTTGTATAAAGTTGGTGGAGTGCTTCATGCTTCTCGTTAGTTTATTCTAATGCTAGTCTCCATTTCTCCACTCTCCCTAATATATTCTCTTTCTGCATCTTCTCATGCTGCTTTCACAAGGACAGCCAAAGCCAAACCCATTTGGTCTCCATTTTATTATATTCACATTGGTCTCTCCCTTGTCTGAGCTTCTAAACTAGCCTACCCAATATGGCAGCTACTGTCCATATATGACTATTGAATATTTTAGATATGGCATATCCAAATTGAGATATTCTATAACTGTAATTACACACAGGATTTCAAAGACTTAGTACAAAAAGAACACTGTACAATATCTCATTAATATTTTTTATATTGCTTATTCAAGTGATCATAGTTTGAATTTATTGGCCTAAATAAAATATATTTTAACATTGTTATTGGCTTAAGTAAAATATATTCTTAAATTAATTTCAATAGTTTAATCTGACTTTTAAAATATGTCTATGAAATTAAAAAAAAATTTAAATTATGTATGTGGCTTACTTTTTGGCTTTATTGGGTGATGCTGTGCTAGAATCTTGAATACATAATTTACTGCTGAATTATTTTTTGGTTAGGAATCAGTATTCTTGGGTTGTGAGGAACAGAAACCAGTCATGTTTTGTCATACTAAAATAAAGGATTATCGTGAAAAATGAAGCTATCATATGAATGAATGGCCTTTTTAAGAACATCTCAGCTTCCATATTGTGTGATCTGATTTTCATAATAAATGTCCTCTAATATATCTATATATACATACACATGCATATATACACGCACATATATACATACATATATATCCTATTGGTTCTGTCTTTCTGGGGAACTCTAATACTCTGGCTCATAGGCATATTGCATTCGAGAACCATGGATGAGGTTAAACTAGAAACTATAAGTAGTTGGGTGAAGCTGGTAAATTGAAACATTGGACGATTATATATTTCCTGGAATTGATTGCCCACTTCTTTATTTTTCATCACTCTCATATCATCAATCTTTCTCTTTCTACTGGAGCATTTCCACTAGCAAACAAGCCTACTCTGACCTATTCTACATTCTTTAACCCACTAATGTTATTGATGTTTTCACACCACTGAAACAAATTCGTACTGGACCTTGATTTCAAGTAACTATTGTTTGATTCAATCAGACAAACATTTATTACATATATATTGCTTGTACAGCACTGTGGAGGGTGCTGAGGCTATTTAAGGATACTATAACAAAGCAGATGAGGACCCTTTCAGGGTCCTTATTTAAGGATACTAGAACAAAGCAAAGGAACCTTTCAGGAAAGCTCTGAGTATAAGCACACATGCACAGTTCTCTTTGCTTGCTGTGGGAAGCTCTGTAAACTTTCAAATATGCCTGTTTCAGTTTTGCATGCCTTGAGGGGGTTTACACACTACATAATTTTAAGAAGAAAATTTTAAAAAGAAAAAAAGAGTCAATGTTTTCCAAGTGTTTATTACCTGCTAAGACCTGCGCTAGAAGATTTTCATAGATTACCTATTGAAACATCTGAGGTATATGCTTGTAATGAACTGAATGTTCATAGACTCTCAAAATTCATGTTGAAATCTTAACCCTCAGGTGACGTTATTATGAGATGAGGTCTTTGGGAGCAGATTAGGTCATGGGGGCAGAGTCATGAATGGGATTACTGCTCTTATAAAAGAGGTCCAAGAGTGACCCTAGACTCTTCTACAATGTGAGGACACTGGGAGAAGGCATCATCCATGAACAAGGAAAGGGGTCCTCATTCCACAGTAAATCTCCTGGCACCTCAATGTTGGACATCCCAGCCTCTAGAACTGTGAGAAATAAATTTTTGTTGCTTATAAGCAACATTTGTTTGTGGTACTTGGTTATAGTAGCCTGAACAAACTAAGACAATGATCTTACTATTATTTTATTTTTTGATTACTATTTATTTGGTATGGCTTCCCCTCAAAATTTAAGTTCCATAGTAATACAGACTTTGTGGTCTAATCATTATTGTTACAACTAGCAACAATTCCAGAGATATAGTATTTAGTAAACATTTATTAAGTAGTTTACAGTGGCATGATTGTCTCATCAATGAGATTGTCAGTCTTCAAAAAAACAAAGTATAAAGCCAAACCTCAGAGTTTGAAACACAGTTCTGGGCCCATAGAACACAATCGATAAAGACTGAGGAAAGTAATTGGTTCTTTTTCTTCTCCAGCTTCTCAGTGACTTTTTTTTCTAGACCTCTGCTTATATACTTCATTTGTTAAAGTTAATTCCAGTATAAACCTAGTAAGATTATTTATCAGCTTGCTTAAAAACATTTTAACCTTGAAAGAGAACATACCTGTGTTTAAAAGTTTGTAGGGTAGAAAGACAGACAAAGCTGGCTGAACACTACAAAGGCCCAAATACACAGGTATTTCATCCTTTTTTTTTTTTTTAAATATACTAACTATCCTTATACAAAATGTATTACTTTAGTGACCAGAATTATAATTTCCAAGAAACTAGTGGATTTTTTTCCTCTAATGATTTAAATGATTTCATTAGAGTTTGGCATAGTACAAAACATGATTTATGCTCACAACTATAAAAATCTCTAAGCCTTTTAATCAGATCTTTTGAGCAGAATTTTCCTGAAACTTTTTCAATATTTTTATATTTGGAAAACTACTTTTATGTAGAAATAAGATAAGAAAAATATTAAAATGTGTAATTTTTTTCAAAAACATATTGTATAAGAATTGTTATATTTAATGTCGTCTTAATCCCAAGAATCACCCAAAAAGAGCTCAAGTTCTCAAGGATAATTTTAGGGACAGAGACTGCCTGCTGTTGTGTCTGCTAAGAAATGTTTAACTGATTGGTGTGCAAAGAACCTTCTCTCATTTTGGTATTCTTTCTTAAACTTTGGTTACTGCATTTTTAGTTTGTTATTCACAAAAACATTTTTAATTTAAAACTAAATTAGACTTTTTTGTTTAGTTGTTTGTAGATCTTGACAATTTCTAATTCATCTGGTTGTCATTGGGTTAAAAACTGTACCTACAGGTTCACTATAAATATATTTTTTCTGTTTTTTTTTTTTAAACTTTTATTTGAAGTTCAGGGGTATATGTGCAGGTTTGTTATACGATAAATTTTATCTCATGGGGGTTTGTTGAACAGATTATTTCATTACCCAGGTATTAAGCCTAGTACCCATTAGTTATTTTTTCCTGATTCTCTCCTTCCTCCCATCCTCCAGCCTCAAGTAGGACATAGTGTGTGTTGCTCCCCTCTATGTGCCCATGTATTCTCATCATTTAGCTTCCACTTACAAGTGAAAACATGCAGTATTTGGTTTTCTGTTCCTGCATTAGTTTGCTAAGGATGATGGCCTCCTGCTCCACCCATGTTTCTGCAAAGTACATGATCTCATTCTTTGTTATGGCTGAAGAGTGCTCCATGGTGTATATATCAAATTTTCTTTATCCAGTCTGTCACTGATGGGCATTTAGGTTGATTCCATATGTTTGCTATTGTGCATAGTGCTGCAATGAACATATGTGGTCATGCATCTTTATAATATAATGATTTATATCTGTTTGGGTATATACCCAGTAATAATATTGCCAGGTCAAATGGTATTTCTGTTTTGGGGTCTTTGAGGAATTGCCACACTATTTTCTACAATGGCTGAACTGATTTACACTCACACCAACAGTGTGTAAATGTTCCTTTTCCTCCACAATCTTGCCAGCACCTGTTATTTTTTGACTTCTTGTAGTATTCATTGTGACTAATGTGAGATGGTATTTCATTGTGGTTTTGATTTGAATTTCTCTAATGATCAATGATGTTGAGCTTTTTTTCATATGTATGTTGGCTGCATGTATGTCTTGATTTGAGAAGTACCTTTTTACTGACACATAATAGTTGTACATACTTATGGGGTACTTTATATTTTAATATATACATATAAGATATAATGATTGAATCAGGTAATTGAGATATCACTTTAGACATTTATTATTTCTTTGTGTTGAGAACATTCTAAATCTTCTCATCTACCTATTTTGAAATATAAATTATAAATATAAATATTATGTATAAATTATAAATGTTATAATTGTAAATCATACCTTCTGAATCTCTGGTAACCACCATAGTACCCACTACTTCCATGAGATCAATTTTCTTAGCTCCCACATATGATCAAGAACATATAATGCTGTTTTGGTTCTTGTTGCCTTGTGGTATAGTTGGAAGTGGAGTAATATAACACTTCCAGCTTTGTCCTTTTTGCTTAGGATTGCTTTGGCTACTTGGCCTTTTTTGTTTCCATATTAATTTTAGAATTGTTTTTTCTAATTCTGCGAAAAAATTTTTTTTGGTGATTTGATAGGAATTACATTGAGTCTGCAGATTGCTTTGGGCAGTGTGGTCATGTTAAAAATGTGTATTCTTCCAATCCATAAGCATAGGATAGTTTCCTGCTGTTTGTATCATTGATGATTTTTTTCAGGAGTGCCTTTTATTCCTTCTTGTAGATATCACTTCCCTGTTTGGTTAAATGCATTCTTAGGTATTTCATCTTTTTGTAGCTATTGTAAATGTGAAGACTTGCTAGTATTTTGCTGAGAATTTTTATATCTGTTCAACAGGGATGTTGGCCTGTAGTTTTATTTTTTTGTTATATCTTTGTTTTGTTTTGGCATCAGAGTAATACTGGCCTTATTGACTGAGTTAAGGAGAATTCCTCTTATATTTCCTGGAATAATTTAAGGAGAATTAGTATTAGTTCTTCTTTATACATTTGGTAGAATTCAGTAGTGAATCCATTTGGTCCTGGGCTTTTCTTTGTTAAGAGACTTTTTATTACCAGTTTAATCTCACGACTTGTTATTGGTTGTTCAGATTTTCTATTTCTTCCTGACCCCATCTTGATAAGTTGTATGTTTCCTGGAATTTAACCATTTCCTCTAGGTTTTCCAGTTTTTTAGCATATAGTTGCTTCAAATAGTCTCTTAGGATCTTTTTTATTTTTGTGGTTATCAGTTGTAATGTATCTTTTTCATTTCTGATTTTGTCTATTTTGGTCATCTCTTTTTCTATTATTAATTAGTTTAGCTAGCAGTTCATTAATTTATCTTTTTAAAGAACAAACTTTTTTGTTGATTATTTATATTGTTTCTTTAGTCTCTATTTTGCTTAGTTCTGTTCTGATAATTATTACTTCGTTTTTTGCTAATTTTGGGTTTGGTTTGTTTTTGCTTTAATAGTTCCTTGAAGTGGATCACTAGACTGTTCATTTGAAATATTTCTGGTTTTATTTTTTATTTTTATAGATTTAGGGGGTACAAGTGCAGTTTTGTTTCATGGATATATTGCATGGTGGTGTAGTCGGAGCTTTCAATGCATTGATTCCTCATATAGTGTACAGTGTACCCAATACCTAATTTTTCATCCTCACCCCCCTTCCACCCTTCCACCGTTTAGAGTCTCCAGTGTCTATTATTCTACTCTGTATGTCCATGTGTATATATTGTTTTGCTCTCACTTATAATTGACAACATATGGTTTTTGACTTCTCTGAGTTATATCACTTAGGATGATGGTCTCCAGTTCCATCCAAGTTGCTGCAAAAAATATGATTTTATTATCTTTTATGACCGAATGGTATTCTGTTGTGTTTATATAACAAATTTCTTTATCCAGTTATCCATTGAGAGACACTTAGGTCAATTCCATATCTTTGCTATTGTAAACAGTGCTGGTTAAACATGAGTTCAGGCATCTTTCTGATATAATGATTTCTTTTCTTTTGGGTAGATACCAAGTAGTGGGATTGCTGAATTGAATGATAATTCTATTTTTGGCTCTTTGAGAAACCTTCATACTGTTTCCATACCATAGGGGTTGTATAAATTTTCATTCTCACCAACAGTGTATAAGCATTCCCTTTTTTCTGCAGTCTCCCCAACATCTGTTGTTTTTGGGACTTTTAGTAATAGCCATTCTGACTGGTATGTGATGGTATGTCATTGTGGTTTTAATTTGTACTTCTCTGATGATTAGTGATGCTGAGCATTTTTCCGTATGTTTCTTGGCTGCTTGTATGCCTTTTGAAAAACATGTCTATTCATAGCCTTTGCCCATGTTTTCATGGAATTATTTGTTGTTGTTTTGTTTAGTTGATTAAGTTATTTGTAGATTCTGGATATTAGTCCTTTGTTGGATGCATAGTTGGCATATATTTTATCCCATTCTGGGGACTGTCTGTTTATTATTATTATTTTTGTGGACAGAAACTTTTTAGTTTAATTAAGTCTTATTGTCTATTTTTTTTTTTATATATTTGCTTTTAAGGTCTTAGTCATAAATTCTTTGACTAGATTAATGTCCAGACGAGTCTTTCCTAGATATTAAACCATCTTCTTCTAGGATTTTAATAGTTTTAAGTCTTACATTTAAATCATTAATTCCCCTTGAATTAACTTTTGTATCTGGTGAGAGATAGGGGTACTGTTTCATTCTTGTGCTTATGGGTATACAATCTTCCCAGGACCAATCGTTGATTAGGGTATGCTATCCACAGTGTATGTTTTTTTCAGCTTTGTCAAAGACCAGTTGATTTTAGGAATGTGCCTTTATTCCTGGATTCTCTATTCTGTTCCATTGATCTATGTTTCTGTTTTTATATCAGCACCATGCTGTTTTGGTTGCTATTGACTTGTGATATAGTTTGAAGTTGGATAATGTGTAGCTCCTAGCTTCATCCTGTTTGCTTAGGATTGTTTTGGCTATTTGGCCTTTATTGTTTCCATATTAATTTTAGGATTTTTTTTTTAAGTTCGGTGAAAAAATTTTGTTGCCTGAATGTAATTTGATAGGAATTGCACTGAGTCTGTATATTGCTTTGGGTAGTGTGCTCACTTTAAAAATATTGACTGTTCCAATTTATAAGCATAGGATAATTTCCCATTTGTTTGTGTCTTTGATGATTTCTTTCAGCAGTGTTTTCTAGTTCCCCTTGTAGATATCTTTCACCTCTTTGGTTAAATGCATTCTTAGGTATTTTATTTCTCATAGCTATTGTAAATGTGAAGACTTGATTTGATTCTCAGCTTGATTTTCATTGTTGTACAGAAATCCTATTTTTTTGTGTTAATTTTGTTTTCTGACACTTTCCTGAAATCATATATCGCATCTAGGAATCTTTCAGAATAGTCTTAGGGTATTCTAGCTTTAAGATAATATCATTAGCAAACAGATAATTTGAATTTCTCTTTTCCAATTTGGATGCCTTTTATTTCTTTTTCTTGCCTGATTACTCTAACTACGACCCCCAGTACTCTGTTCAATAGGAGTGGTGAAAGTTAGCCTTCTTGTCCTGTTCCAGTTATCAGACAGAATGCTTTCAACTTTTCCCCATTCAGTATTATGTTGGCTGTGAGTTTGTCATATATATGGCTTTCATTAGTTTGAAATATATTCCTTTTATACCTAGTTCGTATAGAATTTCTATCACAAAACAACAGATTTTATCAAATACTTTTTCTATATCTGTTGAAATGATCATATGGTTTTTGTTTGTAATTGGTTATGGGGTGAACCACATTTATGGATTAGTGTATGTTGATCCATCCTTGCATCCCTGATATAATATTCATTAGGTTGTGGTGTATTATCTTTTTGATGTGCTGTTGGATTTGATTTGCTAGTATGTTGTTGAGGAATTTTGCATCTATGTTTGTCAGACATATTAACCTGCAGTTTTCTTTGTGTGTGCGTATGCATGTGCGTGTGTGTGTGTATGTGTGTGTGCATGCCTGGCTTTGATGTCAGGGTAATACTGGCTTTGTAGATTAGGGAGAAACGCCTCCTCCTAAAATTTTTGAAACAGTTTTTGTACAAATGGTAGAATTTGGCTGTAAATCAGTCTGCTTTTGTGCTTTTTTTTTTTTAATTGGGAGATTTAAAAATTACTGTTTCAAACTCACTACTCATTATTAGTCTGTTCAGGGTTTCTGTTTCTTTCTGGTTTACTCTTTTGAGGTGGTATGTTTCTAGGAATATCTATTTCATATCGGTTTTCTAGTTTGTGCATGTAGTGATGTTCATAGTAGTCGTGGATGATCTGAATTTCTATGGTATCAGTTGTGATCAATCCTTTTGCATTTCTGATTGTGCCTATTTGAATATCTTCTCTTTCTTTTGGTTAATCAATCTGGTTGTCCATTCAGCTTGTTGATCTTTTCAAAGAACCATGGTTTTATTTCCTTGGTCTGTTTTATTATTTTTTGCCTCTGTTTCCTTTAGTTACACTCTGATCTTTGTTACTTCTTTCCTACTGCTAGCTTTGAATTTGGTTTGTTTTTGTTTTTCTGGTTCCTTGAGTATGATGTTAGGTTGTTAATTTGTGGTCATTGTATATTTTTGATATAGGCATTTATTGCTATGAATTTCCCTCTTAGCACTGATTTTGCTGTGTCTCAGAGGTTTTGATATGTTGTATCTCCATTTTCATTAAGCTCAAAAAGTTTTTGACTTTGAACTTAATTTTGTTGTTGACCTAAAGATCATACAGGAAGTAGGTAGTTTAATGTCCATGTATTTGTATAGTTTTAAGAGTTCATATTGACGTTGATTTTTTTTTTTTTAAGATGGAGTCTTGCTCTGTCACCCAGGCTGGAGTGCAGTGGCACAATCTTGTCTCACTGCAACCTCCACCTCCTGGGTTCAAGCAATTCTCCTGCCTCAGCCTCCAGAGTAGCTTGTGCCACCACACCCGGCTAATATTTTTTTAATTTTTTTTTTTTATTTTTAGTAGTGAGAGGATTTCACCATGTTGGCCTGGATGGTCTTGAACTCCTCAAGTGACCCACCTGCCTTGACCTCCCAAAGTGCTAGGATTACAGGTGTGAGTCACAAAGCCTGGCCTGATATTTATTTTTAGCTGTATTTCACTGTGATTTTAGAAAATATTTAATACGATTTTGATTTTTAAAAATTCATTGAGACTTTTGTGGCCTGACCATATGGTCTAGTTTGGAGATGAGAAGAATGTATATTGTATGGTTGGATAGAATGTTCTGTAACAATCAAGCAACACTGCTTGATGGCCAGCCCACTGGAAATCCCTGTGTTCTGGTGGTCCTTTTGTGATTGCCAATGTGCAAGTGGTACCAGTGAATGTTTGCAGGGGATCCAATGATGCAGGGGATCTGGTGATGAGACACAAAGGCTGAGATTCCCTGGGCAGGACAATGCCCACAATGGGTGCAAGTATGGGCCCACCACCTCAGCTCAGGTCAGTGGATAGAATGAGTGATCCTGAGAGAGCTGCCTGATGGCAGCCAGTTCAGTGACATTAAAACATTCCCAAATCAGCACTCACACCAGTGCTTTGGCTCTGGAAAGTAGAGGAGCTCTCCAACAGTTCTAAAACTAGCAGTCTGCCTCAGAGGGAGGGAAGCCAAAAATATTTCCACTTACCCTTTTCATGGAACTCCAATTCCTTTAGGGTTTGATTTCAACCAAATTTTCTTCCTTTTTTTTTTTTTTTCTTTCCTGTGCCCTAGCTTCTTCCCATGAGTTCCTTGAGAGGCTCTAGCACTCTTCTTTTAATATTTTATTCAAGTTATGATTATTCACCTGTAGCTTTGGTATTTCTTCCTGAGGAGAACTGGTGTTAAACATCTCGAGTCAGCCATTTTGGACAAAAGAAAAAAAAAAGGGGCAAGAAAAACAAAACCTGTCTCTCTTTTTCGAGGCAGGCATTTATTCACTATACTGATAAATATAAACTTTCATCTTAGTACTGATTTTGCTGTACCCCAAAGGTTTGAGGTGTGCTGTTACTATTTTTATTTGTTTCAAGAAATGTCTTGATTTCTATTTTTATTTCTTCATTGACCCAATGATCATTCAGGAACATGTTTAATTTCCACTTATTTGTATAGTTTCTAAGATTTCTCTTGGTATTAATTTCTAGTTTTATTCCATTTTGGTCTCATAAGATATTTGATATAATTTCGATATTTAACAATTGTTAAGACTTTTTTTTGGTCCAAAATGTAGTTTATCTTAGAGAATATTTTATGTGTTGATTCGAAGAATGGGTATTCTTCTAATAAAAGGATAAAATGTAGTGTAAATGTCTGTTAGATTGATTTGGTTTAATGTCCAATTTAAATCCAGTGATTTTTTTTGTTTGTTTACTTTCTGCCTAGATAATTTATCTAATGTGGAAAGTGAGGTGTTGAAGTCTCTCATTATTATTGTATTACAGTCTTTCTTTTTAGATCTAGGGATGTTTGCTTTATAAATCTGGGTGCTTGAGTGCTGTGTGAATATATATTTACAGTTATTATGTCTTCTTGCTGCATTGATCCCTTTATCATTACATAGTGACCTTCTTTTTCCTTTTTTTTGTTCTATTTTTTTCCCATTTATTTATTTTATTGCATTTTAGGTTTTGGGGCACATGTGAAGAACGTGCAAGATTGTTGCATAGGTACACACGTGGCAACGTGATTTGCTGCCTTCCTCCCCATCACCTACATCTGGCATCTCTCTCCCCTTGCTCTCTCTCCCGACCCCCCACCGTCCCTCCCCTATTTCCCCCCAACTGACCCCAGTGTGTAGTGCTCCCCTCCCTGTGTCTATGTGTTCTCATTGTTCAACACCCGCCTATGAGTGAGAACTTGCGGTGTTTGATCTTCTGCTCTTCTGTCAGTTTGCTGAGAATGATGGTTTCCAGGTTCATCCATGTCCCTACCAAGGACACGAACTCATCGTTTTTGATGGCTGCATAATATTCCATGGTGTATATGTGCCACATTTTCCCTATCCAGTCTATCGTTGATGGGCATTTGGGTTGGTTCCAGGTCTTTGCTATTGTAAACAGTGCTGCAATGAACATTCGTGTGCTCGTGTCCTTATAGTAGAACGATTTGTAATCCTTTGGATATATACCCAGTAATGGGATTGCTGGGTCAAATGGAATTTCTATTTCTAGGTCCTTGAGGAATCGCCACACTGTCTTCCACAATGGTTGAACTAATTTACACTCCCACCAACAGTGCAAAAGTGTTCCTATTTCTCCACATCCTCTCCAGCATCTGTTGTCTCCAGATTTTTTAATGATCGCCAATCTAACTGGTGTGAGATGGTATCTCAATGTAGTTTTGATTTGCATTTCTCTGATGACCAGTGATGATGAGCATTTTTTCATATGTTTGTTGGCCTCACGTATGCCTTCTTTTGTAAAGTGTCTGTTCATATCCTTTGCCCACTTTTGAATGGGCTTGTTAGTTTTTTTCTTGTAAATCTGTTTTAGTTCTTTGTAAATTCTGGATATCGGCCCTTTGTCAGATGGGTAAACTGCAAAATTTTTTTCCCATTCTGTTGGTTGCCGATTCACTCTAATGACTGTTTCTTTTGCTGTGTAGAAGCTGTGGAGTTTGATTAGGTCCCATTTGTCTTTTTTGGCTTTTGTTGTCAATGCTTTTGGTGTTTTGGTCATGAAGTCCTTGCCTACACCTACGTCCTGAATGGTTTTGCCTAGATTTTCTTCGAGGGTTTTTATGGTGTTAGGTCTTATGTTTAAGTCTTTAATCCATCTGGAGTTAATTTTCGTGTAAGGTGTCAGGAAGGGGTCCAGTTTCTGCTTTCTGCACATGGCTAGCCAGCTTTCCCAACACCATTTATTGGACAGGGAATCCTTTCCCCATTGCTTGTTTTTGTCTGGTTTGTCAAAGATCAGATGGTTGTAGATATGTTGTGTTGCCTCCGAGACCTCTGTTCTGTTCCATTGGTCTATATCTCTGTTTTGGTACCAGTACCATGCTGCTTTGATTACCGTAGCCTTGTAGTATAGTTTGAAGTCCGGTAGTGTAATGCCTCCCCCTTTGTTCTTTTTGCTTAGAATTGACTTGGCTATGCGGGCTCTCTTTTGGTTCCATATGAAGTTTAAGGTGATTTTTTCCAGTTCTGTGAGGAAGGTCATTGGTAGCTTGATGGGGATAGCATTGAATCTGTAAATTACTTTGGGCAGTATGGCCATTTTCACGATATTGATTCTTCCTAACCATGAACATGGAATGTTTCTCCATCTGTTTGTGTCCTCTCTTATTTCGTTGAGCAGTGGCTTGTAGTTCTCCTTGAAGAGGTCCTTTACATTCCTTGTTAGTTGTATTCCTAGGTATTTTATTCTCTTTGTGGCAATTGTGAATGGAAGTTTGTTCTTGATTTGGCTCTCTTTAAGTCTGTTATTGGTGTATAGGAATGCATGTGATTTTTGCACATTGATTTTGTATCCCGAGACTTTGCTGAACTTGCTTATCAGTTTCAGGAGATTTGGGGCTGAGACGATGGGGTCTTCTAGATATACAATAATGTCGTCTGCAAATAGAGACAGTTTGACTCCCTCCTTTCCTATTTGAATGCCCTTTATTTCTTTTTCTTGTCTGATTGCTCTGGCTAGAACTTCTAATACTATATTGAATAGGAGTGGTGAGAAAGGGCATCCTTGTCTGGTGCCACATTTCAAGGGGATTGCTTCCAGTTTTTGCCCATTCAGTATGATATTGGCTGTTGGTTTGTCATAAATAGCTTTTATTATTTTGAGATACGTTCCATCAATACCTTGCATATTGAGGGTTTTTAGCATAAAGGGCTGTTGAATTTTGTCAAAGGCCTTCTCTGCATCAATTGAGATAATCATGTGGTTTTTGTCTTTGGTTCTGTTTATGTGGTGAATTACATTTATAGACTTGTGTATGTTGAACCAGCCTTGCATCTCCGGGATAAAGCCTACTCGATCATGGTGGATAAGCTTTTTGATGTGCTGTTGCAATCGGCTTGTCAGTATTTTATTGAAGATTTTTGCATCTATGTTCATCATGGATATTGGCCTGAAGTTTTCTTTTCTTGTTGAGTCTCTGCCGGGTTTTTGTATCAGGATGATGTTGGTCTCATAAAATGATTTGGGAAGAATTCCCTCTTTTTGTATTGTTTGGAATAGTTTCAGAAGGAATGGTACCAGCTCCTCTTTGTATGTCTGGTAGAATTTGGCTGTCAACCCGTCTGGACCTGGGCTTTTTTTGGGTGGTAAGCTCTTAATTGCTGCCTCCACTTCTGACCTTGTTATGGGTCTATTCAGGGTTTCGGCTTCTTCCTGGTTTAGGCTTGGGAGGAGGCAAGTGTCCAGGAATTTATCCATTTCTTCCAGGTTTACTAGTTTATGTGCATAGAGTTGTTTGTAATAATCTCTGATGATGGTTTGAATTTCTGTGGAATCTGTGGTGATATCCCCTTTATCATTTTTTATTGCATCAATTTGGTTATGCTCTCTTTTCTTTTTTATTAATCTGGCTAGTGGTCTGTCTATTTTGTTGATCTTTTCAAAAAACCACCTCCTGGATTTATTGATTTTTTTGAAGGGTTTTTTGTGTCTCTATCTCCTTCAGTTCTGCTCTGATCTTAGCTATTTCTTGTCTTCTGCTAGACTTTGAGTTTTTTTGATCTTGCTCCTCTAGCTCTTTCAGTTTTGACGATAGAGTGTCAATTTTTGATCTCTCCTTGCTTCTCATGTGGGCACTTATTGCTATATATTTTCCTGTAGAGACTGCTTTAAATGTGTCCCAGAGATTCTGGTATGTTGTGTCTTCATTCTCATTGGTTTCGAAGAACATCTTTATTTCTGTCTTCATTTCATTGTTTATCCAGTTAACATTCAAGAGCAAGTTGTTCAGTTTCCATGAAGCTATGTGGTTCTGGGTTAGTTTTTGAATTCTGAGTTCTAACTTGATTGCACTGTGGTCTGAGGGACTGTTTGTTATGATTTCCATTCTTCTGCATTTGCTGAGGAGTGATTTACTTCCAATTATATGGTCAATTTTAGAGTAGGTGTGATGTGGAGCTGAGAAGAATGTATATTTTGTGGATTTGGGGTGGAGAGTTCTGTAAATGTCTATTAGGTTTGCTTGGTCCAGGTCTGAGTTCAAGTCCTGGATATCCCTGTTAATTTTCTGCCTCGTTGATTTGTCTAATACTGACAATGAGGTGTTAAAGTCTCCCACTATTATTGTGTAGGAGACTAAGTCTCTTTGTAAGTCATTAAGAACTTGCCTTATGTATCTGGGTGCTCCTGTATTGGGTGCATATATATTTAGGATCGTTAGCTCTTCTTGTTGCATTGATCCTTTTACCATTATGTAATGTCCTTCTTTGTCTCTTTTGATCTTTGTTGGTTTAAAGTCTAATTTATCAGAGATGAGAATTGCAACTCCTGCCTTTTTTTGCTCTCCATTTGCTTGGTAAATCTTCCTCCATCCCTTTATTTTGAGCCTTTGTGTATCCTTGCATGTGAGATGGGTTTCCTGGATACAGCACACCGATGGGTTTTGGCTTTTGATCCAATTTGTCAGTCTGTGTCTTTTGATTGGGGCATTTAGTCCATTTACATTTAGGGTTAATATTGTTATGTGTGAATTTGATACTGCCATTTTGGTGCTAGCTGGGTGTTTTGCCCATTAGTTGATGCAGATTCATCATTGTGTTGATTCTGTTTACCTTTTGGCATGTTTTTGGAGTGCCTGGTACTGGTTGTTCCTTTATATGTGTAGAGCCTCTTTCAGGAGCTCTTATAAAGCTGGCCTGGTGGTAATGAAATCTCTGAGTAGTTGCATGTTCACAAAGGATTTTATTTTTCCTTCACTTATGAAGCTTAGTTTGGCTGGATAGGAGATTCTGGGTTGAAAGTTCTTTTCTTTAAGGTTGTTGAATATTGGCCCCCATTCTCTTCTGGTGTGTAGGGTTTCTCCTGAGAGATCTGCTGTGAGTCTGATGGGCTTCCCTTTGTGGGTAGCCCAATCTTTCTCTCTGGCTGTCCTTAGGATTTTCTCCTTCATTTCAACCCTGGTGAATCTGACGATTATATGCCTTGGGGTTGCTCTTCTTGACGAATATCTTTGTGGTGTTCTCTGTATTTCCTGGACTTGAATGTTTGCCTGCCTTGCTAGGTTGGGGAAGTTTTCTTGGATAATAACCTGAAGAGTATTTTCCAGCTTGGATTCATTCTCTTCGTTGCATTCAGGTACACCTATCAAACGTAGATTAGGTCTTTTCACATAGTCCCACATTTCTTGGAGACTTTGTTCATTCCTTTTTACCCTTTTTTCTCCATTCTTGCCTTCCCGTTTTATGTCATTGAGTTGATCTTCGACCTCTGATATCCTTTCTTCTGCTTGGTCAGGCTGTTGATACTTGTGCATGCTTCACGAAGTTCTCGTGTTGCGTTTTTCAGCTCCATCAATTCACTTATATTCCTTTCTATTTTGTCCATTCTCATTAGCATTTCGTCAAATCTTTTTTCAAGGTTCTTAGTTTCTTTGCATTGGGTTAGAACATGTTCTTTAAGTTCACAGAAGTTTCTTACTACCCACCTTCTGAAGTCTGATTCTGTCATTTCATCACACTCGTTCTCCATCCAACCTTGTTCCCTTGCTGGTGAGGAGTTGTGATCCCTTGTAGGAGGAGAGGTGTTCTGGTTTCGGGTGTTTTCATCCTTTTTGTGCTGGTTTCTTCCCATCTTTAAGGATTTATCCACCTGTCGACTTTGTAGTTGCTGGCTTTCAGATTGGGTCTCAAATCTTTCAGATTGATGTTCTGTTTGTTGATGATGAGGTTATTTCTGCTTCTTGGTTTTCCTTCTGACAGTCTGACCCCTCTGCTGTAGGTCTGCTGAGGTTCACTCTAGACCCTGCTTGCCTGGGGTTCACCTGCAGCAGCTGCTGAACAGTAAGGGTTGTTAGCAGTTTTCTTCTGCTATCTTTGTCCCAGAAGGATACCCACCAAGTGTCAATCTGATCTCTCCTTTATGAGGTGGCTCTTTGGATATATAGGGGTCAGGGAGCTGCTTGAGGAGATGGTCTCTTCTTTATAGGAGCTCAAATGGTGAGCTGTGAGCTCTGTTTTTCATTCAGAGCTGCTGGGCAGGTACGTTTAGGTCTGCTGCAGCAGAACTCATAAACTGCTTTTTGTTCCCAGGTGCTCTTTCCCAGGGATTTAGGGCTTTATGAGTTTCGGTTATGCTGCTGCCTTCTCTCTTTTTTTTTTTTCCTTCAGAGCTGCCCTGTCCAGCAAGGAGGCAGCCTAGTCACTGTCTGCCTGTAGAGGCTTTGCTGAGCTGCTGTGGGCTCCGCCCAGTTGCTGAGTGAACTTCCCTGCAGTCCTGTTTATATGGGTGTAGTTAGAACTGCCTTGGCAATGGTGGCCTGCCCCTGTTAAGGTGGAGCCTCTCTGCAGTGGCGGGTTGCCTTGGCAATGGCGGACTGCCTCAGCAATGGGGTTGCTTGGCAACGGGCGGGCTGCCTCAGCATTGGCTGACTACCTCGGTCGTGGCTGGCTGCCTCAGTAATGGCGGACAGCCCTCCCCCACAGAGCTGGACTGTCCCGGGTTCAGCTGCGCTTGCTGTGAAACTCAATCCAGAGTTTCTGATTGCTGTTCTTTTGTGGGGGTGGGACCAGCCTAGCCTGATCACCTGGCTCCCTGCCTCAGAGCCTTTTTTTTTTTTTTTTTTAAGTTGGTGTTCCAGTCGCCTGTTGAAGAGGCGCTGTGGTGTGTGTTTTTTCCCGTGCGACAACTAACTGTGCTGGCTTAAACAGCGGCACTGAGATTCGTGGCGCTTTTTTTGCCCTGGAATCTACTGTCCTGGCTCCCTGCTCAGTCCCCTTTTTAAACAGACGAATGGGCAACTTCCCGTGGCTCCAATAGTCAGCCAAAAGGGCACCTGGACCGGTGTATTTTGTATGGAGAACCGCTGCTCCGGGGCGCTGACAAAGCAGCTGCGTGGGGCAAAGCAGCGGTCCCGGCCAGTGCAGCCGCGCTGGCTGAAGCAGCCGCGCTGGTGACCTGTGGAGCTCCTCCGCCTGGGAATTGCCTAGTCTGTGGGCAATAAAAATGTGGCATCCACTCACCCTCTGCGCTTTCACTGGGAGCTGCAATCCTGAGCTGTTCCTAAACGGCCATCTTGGATCCTTCCCCCTTTTTTCTATTTTTGACTTAAAGTCTGCTTTATGTAAGAATTGCTACTCATGCTCACTTTTGGTTTTCATTTGCATTGAATATCTTTTTTCATCCCTTTACTTTTAACCTGTATGTCTTTACCGGTAAAGTATGTTTCTTATATGCAGCATGTAGTTGGATCATGTTTCTTTTTTCAATCCCCTCAGCTAGTCTATATTGTTTAAATTGGAGAATTTAATCCATTTACATTCAGTTACTATTTATATGTAAGTTTTTCTCCTGTCATAGTGTTAATTGTTTTCTAGTAATTTTGTATATTTTTCTTCCTTTCTTTTTCTTTTATTGTTTGTCCTTGTGGTTTGGTGGCTTTCTTTAGTGGTACCAATTGACTCTTTTCCTCATTTGTCTGTTTGCTTTATCAGTGAGTTCTACACTTTCATGTTTATTTTCATGATGGTAACTGCTGTCCTTTTGCTTCCAGACTTTGACTCCCTTGAGAATTTCTTATAAGCCAGCCTAGTAGTGATGAATTCCCTTAGCCTTTGCTTGTCTGGAAAAGGCTGTTTCTCAGCCCATGTGGACCTATGTTTACCCTTCATTGCCATCACTGGATCCCAAAGACTGGTCCACCTGGCATTCCTGTCCCCTGCACAACTTCACCACAGCCTCCACTGATAACCACACCGAAGCCCACTGAGGAAATCACAGATACCACAGTGAAGGGCCGAGCATGCCTATTCTTTAGTCCCAAGATGGTATACACAGGCAATAATGTTAGTGGGTCCAAATGAGCTGATTCTTGAGCCTCTGGCTGGCTTCCTCAGATGCTGGTAGTGGTAGCAGTATGCTGGGTGAAAGGGCAGGTTCTCAGGCCCCTGGACAGTCAATGGGGTATGGGCAATGGCAGTAGCAGTGGCAGGATGACCCTTTGGGTCCTGGGTGGTGTGTGCTGGGTGTTCATGGTGACTGTGATGGTCTGGATAGGCTGGCCCTCAAACTGCTAGGTGGTAAGTGTATGTGGGTGTTATTGTTGGTATTGTCGACAGGCTATGTGGGTCCATGTTCAGATTCCCTGGAGGACTGCATAGATGCCAGAGTTGGTGGAATGGGCAAAGTGATCCCCAGGTCCTTGAGTGACATGTTTAGGCACTGGGGGGTGGTACCAGATTAGGCAGGACTGATCTCAGGCCTTTAGTGGTGTTCAGGGGGCATAAGCTATATTAGGCAGTATAGTAGGCAGGGTGAGGTGGTGGAGTGATCTGTGGTGATATGTGTAAATAACCTGAGCCCAGGGCATGCCAGAGCACAGTGGTTGGTGTGGGTGGGATTTCTACCAGCAGTCTCCTGTAGGTAGATCTCAGTCTCTGCCACTAAATGTACTCAGGCTCTGAGGTGACTCTAGACAGACAGTGGTAAAGCCAGGTGGAACTTGGTTTCTTCCTACTGGGGTGGCAGATTCTCCTCTGGCACAAGGCGGATATAAATGCTCCTTCTGTGGGTACCAGCCTGCAATCAAGGGCTACAGAATTTTGCCTGGTGCTATGTTTTACTCTGGTGAGGCCAGCACTGAGTTTCACTGTAAAATCCCACACTCACTTCCTTCTCAATCCCATAAGCACACAGTTTGTTCTGCCTGTGGTTGGAGGAGGGGTGATGAAGGCAATGAAAAACTGCCCTTCCTACCCTTTTTATGTGTTTTTTCTTGTTAGTATGCTAAACCAGGTACTGTAATCTCTTACCTTTTTTTATTGTTCTTATCAAGGTGCTTTCCTACAAAGATAGTTGTTTAATTTGATGTTTCTGTGGGGGAATGATCACTGGTGGATTCTATTTGGCTACCTTGTTCTACCTCAAGTTCACTATAGATATTGATTGTTCATTTATTATTTTAACATTTGTATGTTTCATGTTTCAAATTTCAATTGTATCTAACAAAACATCAACTTTATTGGTTTTAATTTCTCTAAAGGACAGATTTATTAAATTTTTGATATGATATTTCAAAAATTTTGAAATTATTTTCTGCTTTATAACTTGGATATTGTTGAAAGATACATTAGTTGACTTAATTGCTTTAATGATACATCTTTCATTAATTTTAATTGCATGTTTAGATCATTTGCCCTTTTCAAAATTGATTTTTAAAAATAAATTTGGGGGAGCTTTAAAAATTATGGATAGTTAAGTCTTTGTATCTATCTTGCTTTTCCTTCATGACTTCGGTTTTTTGTTTTAGAAAAACCCTGCTCTAAAAGTACAAAAAAAGTTTCCTGTATTTTCTTATAACTATTGTATAGACTTTTTTCTTGATACTTAGCTCTTTACTCCATATGGACTGTGTTTTTTCAATGATATGTCATTATATTTTTCCATATATATGCAGTTGTTCCAGTATCATTTCCAAAAAGGTTTAACCTTTGAGTTTGAAATACAAGCTTTGTTATATACTTAATTCCTATAGATACATGGATGCTGTATATGACTTCCATTCGGTTACACTGAAGTTTTAGTTTATTTCTGCATTGTCTTTGGCGTATCCTTGACATCTAGAGCAGCCTCTCATTTGTTTTATAATTATTTCCTTTTTGCTCTTGCTAAATTTCTCTTCCATATTATTTTAGAATTAGCTTTTCAGTTTTACAAAAGATCTTTCCATGGAAGTTTTTAGTAAAAGGGAAAATATTTATCAAATTTATATGATTTTAAATAGATTTATATGATTTAAATAAATCATATTTAAATATAATTGCTATTTTAATTGGGATTTCTAATATCATTACTTTTGGGGAAAATTGTTATCTTTAAAATAGTTGAGTTTCTCTAGAACCATAAATTACCGTATCTTCAACTCCTTTTATAAACCCTTTAAAGACTTCTGTAAAATGTTACTTTTTACCCCACACAAGTATTACACATTTCTTTCAGTTTCCTTAGATATTCTGAAGATTTTGGTTGCCATTATGAATATACTTTTTAAAATTACATTTTAAAATTGATTTATAGAAACATGATTGATATTTATATTTTGATTTTTCTGTGTTTTTTTGTGATTTTTTAAAAATTACACTTTAAGTTCTCGGTACATGTGCAGATCGTGCAGGTTTGTTACATAGGCATATACATGCCATGGTAGTGTCTGCTGCATCCATTGCCCGTCATCTGTGATCTTACTGCTTTGCTAGTTAAGTATTAATTTTTCAGTTGACTCTCATCTTTGATAGGAAAAATATGTAATCCCAGCTACTCAGGAGGCTGAGGCAGGAGAATTGCCTGAACCCAGGAGGCAGAGGTTGTGGTGAGCCGAGATCGTGCCATTGCACTCCAGCCTGGGTAACAAGAGTGAAACTCAGTCTTAAAAAAAAAAAAAAAAAAAAAAAAAAAAAAAATACAGTTTTGTCTTTTTATTTCTCCCATTTCTGAAACCACTTGTGCAAAATTATGACTGAGACAGTGAAAGAGATCTGACTTAACCAACTCCATCTGGCTTCTAACCTCCACACTGTCCTTCTTCATTCCTGGGCATAGGCTGAACTCACTTTGAGAGGAGCTTGGTTTATAATTTATGATTTAACGAAAAGACAATAATAGCTCTTTCCCAGGGAAGAACTCCTTCTTGCCTGGGGACTAGATTGCCTTTGTAGGATTAACATTAACCACAGGATTAGAAATTATGGTTTAGGAGTTGTGCAGCTGAAGGCTACAGGATTCTGACCTACCTTGGACTGCTCCTAAGATCAGTGCTTGAGATGTTATGTGTACCCTGCACTTGATGGATCTGCTAGCAACACCCAAATTGATAAACCTGCTCCTCTAATCTTGCAGCCCCCAACCCAGAAACTGGCTTGGTGCAAGAAGACAGCTTCAACTCCCTATAATTTCATCCCTGACCAGTCAGCACTACTGTCTCACTGGGTTCCCTTCACGGACCAAGTTGTCCTTAAAAACTCTGCTCCCTAAATGCTCGGGGAAACTGATTTGAGTAATAAAAAAAACTCTGATCTCCTGCACAACCAGCTCTGTGTGAATTATTCTTTCTCTGTTGCAATTCCCCTGTCCTCTGTAGGCAGTGAGCAAGGTGAACACACTGGATGGTTACATTGCTAACTTTATTCTTTCTTCTTATTTTATTACATTGGTAATATGGTCAATACAGACTTGGCGGTATTGTGGGCATCCTTGGTTTATTTTTGTCTTTACTGAGATGTTCATTGCAGATTGTTGATAAATATCCTTTATCAAGTTAAATAATGTTCCCTTTTATTGTAGTTGTGAATTACATGAATAAATTTTTCAATGAATGTTCTCACTTTCTTGGATTAAAACAAAACTAACTTTTTCAGAATGTATTTTTTACATTGGCTAATATTACATTTGTTATTTTTGGATCAAGGTTTATAAATGATATTTGACTTAATCTCCATTTTTGGTGCTATTTTTGTTAGCTATAGACAGAATGAATGGTTTGAACACAAGTCTATGGAAAGTATGTGAAGTGTGTACAGGAGGAATAGAGTGTGTGTGTGTGTGTGTGTGTGTGTGTGTGTGTGTGTGTGTGTGTTCTAGGGAGGGTGGATTTATGAGATAGAGTATACTTTTCATGGCAAATGAGATTGGGGAGAAAGGTTGAGGCTGGATTTTAGGGGCCCTATAACACATGCTTAAGAAGTTCATTCTTTGTTCTGCAGAGAAGCTATTCAAGTTTAAGCACAAGAGAAGCAAAATTTGATTTGTTCTTTGAAAACTACAGATGAAAAAAGTAATGCTTCAACCAGAGATTAAATATGAAAAAAACCAAAAAGTAGCAATTAAATTTGGAGCCCCTGGACATCATGACCTCTAAGAAAGGAGTGTAAGGAGAGTTTCATGATCATGAGAGTGAATAAAACAGCTATTACATCATTAGAGAATATTGAAAAGAAGCTTCAAAACATGCCTTACGGCATTACAAAAACCATAACCAGACTGTTCAAGAAGTATTGCCTTCCTAGGCAGATACGGGTGGAAACTTAGCAATAAAGATACAGAAAATTGAAGTTTGTCAGACAGGATTATATTTAGTGGTGTGATGATGATCTGTGCACTAAAAGGTCAGGGAGGGTGACTTAAATATAATTTGTGCATCAATTTTCATTACAGAGCAACAAAGAGATTGTTCAACAAAGAAATCTCAACAAATGACAGATGCATTTGTGACTTATTACCAGAGAATAAGCCCAAGAATATAAACTCAATGTCATTGATGAAAGAAAAGAGATCCCTTATGATTTATTCTGAGTTGCCCTCCAGGGTTACTCCCCTTAAAAATCTTCTTCTTTTTCCATGAACTATAACACATATGTAAAAAGGTATACAAAACATAAATTGGCTCGTTTATGTAAACACAAAACGTAAACTTCTGTAACCATCTATTCTCATGAGAAGTGGAATATTATTAACACTTCAGAAGTGTTCCCTCCACCCAGTAACTACTCTGTGTCTTCTGCAAAATAAACTATTATTCTTACTTTTATGGGAATTATCTCTTTGATTTTTTATAGACTATTATCTAATAGCAGATCTTTGAACAATATAATTTTCTCTTTTTTATATTTTTTAGATTGTTGAGTATTGTTGTAGGCTGTTCATTTCATTACCACAGTATTCCATTTATGATCATACCATAATTTATCTGTTCATTCTAAAGTTGATGTACATAATGCTGCTATGATTCTTGTATATGTCTTTTGAATTGCATGTGCATGCATTTCTGTTAGGTAGGAATGAACGAAGGTCATGAAGAATAAATATTTTAAACTGTAGTAGATAATAAATTATATTTCAAGAAGACTGAAACAATTCATACTCTTAAGAGCAGCATAAAGGGGTTCCTGTTGATCTGCCTGACTACCAAAACTTGAAATTGTCAATCATCTAAATTTTAGCCATGTGGAGTCTACACACTAATAATTCCTTGTCATTTTCATTTTCTTGATTGTAATGAGGTTGTGCACCTGCTCGCATGTTTATTGACCATTTGGATATCTTCTCTTCTAAAGTATGTGTTAAGTTCCCTTGCCAATTTTCTATTGGGTTGTCTTTCTTTGCCATTTTTTCGTTGATTTTAAGGAGTGTCATATATTATAAAGCTTTTGGTGATTATATATGTTAAAAATATTTTATTTCCCTGTGGTTTGCTTTTTTATTCCTTAAGCTTGTATTTTAATAAACAAATATTCTTACTTCTAATGTTCATGTAGGCCAGTTTATCAATTTTTACTTTGTAATTAGTACTTTTAAAAAATTACCAATCTTTCTCTTCCCTGAGATCTTGAAACTATATTTTTATTCTAGGTGTTTTATTATTTTTCTCCTTCTCTACATCACTTTTGTCTTTCATTTTTACTCACTGAATTTGCACGTGTTTTGGCCTCAGCTCTATCTTCTGGAGAAGTCAGACCATGTGTTTTATACTGAGCATATAGATATACTTTTGTTTATAGTCTGATCGTCTCTGCCTTTAAATTGGTTCATTAGGCTATTTCTGCTTAATGTAATTACTGCTATGTTTAGGCATAAATCTAACAATTTACCTGTTTTTTCTTTCCTGTTCTATATATCTTTTGTTTCTTTGTTGCTTTTATTGGATAATATTTTATAATGTCTTAGTTTGGAAGATGTACATATTCTTATTGAATTATACCGGTCATTTTAGAGATTAAAACATACATCTTTGATTCATTAAAATCTAATGTTATTTGTTAATTTTACCCTTTATTAGACAATGTAAAGATCCTAGAACATTTCATTTGTCAATCCACTGAAGTTTATGCTACAGCTGTGTATTTTGTTTCTCATTACATTTTAACCGACATAAGGCATTATTACTATTGTTTTAGGCCATTAATATTTTCTTAGCTTGCATTCTTTCAAAGACAGATTTGAAAAAAGGATTTGGGAACAGATTGTCCATTTTGGAAATGCTCCCAGGAAGCATGACAGGAAATAACATAAGGAAATGAGAAAAGTTAATAAAGGATGTGTCAGTGGGAGGTTGTTGCGCTAAGGAACTGTAGCTTAATACTCTTCCACAAAGAAACCATGAAGAACATATCTCAGAATCATCTCATTAAGTTATGGAGATTTTGGAACATTTAGCTACCAGCATTCATTCTTTACTGATTGAGAACTGCCTCTGCGGTGTTAATTCTCTTATATTTCCAAGGTACAACCTGCTTGCAGAGATGTTGCTCCCATGCATGAAAGAGAACAACACCCTTGCAAGCAGGCTGTTGCTTATAACTGAGCCCAAGGTGCCAGAGAAAGCCCTTAGGCAGAGAAGAAAAGAGAAAGTGCACTTAAGAAGGAAACTATTAGCATGCTGGAAATGGTCTGTGATTGCTGTTGTATAATGAAATGGATTAGAGAATGAATCAGGTCTGCTACAGAGCACCTGTTAACATTACCCAGATACACTCATGCCTCATATATTGATTTCCCCTCTGTTATTGATGTTTCACGGTGGTGGATAGCCACAATTTCTTGAAAAGAAAAACCGAAAGACCCTCCTCCCCACCCTATCCTTTCAATGGGAATATTAGTGGAATAAGCCACAGGCCCCACTGCTGCAGCTGGTCCCAAGATGATAGAGCCATGCATTGCCTCCATCTCTCATATCCTGGTCACTCTATTTATGCACCCATTGTGTGAGCACCGGGGTGGCTAAGAACAGAAGCTGGTTTACCTCCACTGAATGAGTTAGCTTATTCATGAACACCTTCAAAATCTCTGCTAATAGATGTTTCCTGATTAGCAAGAATGTGAGGCAGAGATCTGCACAACTTGTCTCCAATTCCACAGGTATGTTCACATGCCTCTTCTGCAGACATCTTTGTCTTTCATTCTCCAAAGGACTACAGTGATTTATCTCCCCTACCTCCTCTGTTTTTGGAAGGGCAGCAGTGGTTATCTGAATGAGGACATGACGGGGAGAAACATCCTTACATCTTGTGACTCTGAGAGTAGAGAATATCTGCAATTCCAAACAGGATATTGTGTGGTTCTTGATTTACTGTGTTGGCTATCGGGTATTATCAAGGGCTTCACTTGACCCTTAACCATCTTGATGATTGCTACTCTGCAGATCAGAAAACTAATGTGACATAATCAGAATGGATATGCTAGCAACTAATTCTGATTATGCACTTAGAGGCTGGGGAGTCATTAAAAGTGAATCCACAGACTCTTTGAAGCAATTAGATTCTCAGTCCAATAGAGGGGCTAACGTGGCATTTTGTGTTTCCTAGTATCAGGGTTAGCTCTGATACTATATTCAATTACTCTCAAAGGATTTGGATATTTCCTTTTCCCCTGTGTAGTTACTTGAAAAATAGCTATAGGTCCCTCTGGGGCATAATCTAATATATATTGTATGTTCTTGTTTTGGCAGTTGATTTGGAAGTTCTGAAAACTAGCTTAGAACAGGAGGTGGGTAAGGGATCATTTTCTAATAAGATGTAGACACTGACCTTCTGTACACCACCTCTCTGTAATTCTTACATAAATTGAGCAACACTCTCATTGGCTGTCTGTCTCTCTTGCTTCCAGGATCAGGATGGCTTATTAGCTGTTGACATATATTTTCATACTTCAGGGGCTTCCAGTTATCACTCTGATGATTACAATAGTTATATCTACATTGCCCCTAATTGTTAAATACTGTCATGTTGCCTTGCTGTTCTGAAGTCATATCATCCATATAGACATTAGGAAGTTTGTTTTTGTTAAAGTACCTTCTGCCATCATTTCTGGCTCACAGAAAATAGCCTCCCTGAGCTTCTCAATGATGCTGAATATATCCCTTATCACCTCAATGAAGGGAGCGTACTTTAGTCCCTCATGGGGAGTTTTATCGTCTCATGTAATTCATCTACTCCAATCCTTCTACCTTGCAACTCCTTGATTTTTCTTCAATATTCTCCTAATACAGGCTGGCAGAGCCAAGTCTAAAATTTTATTTGATTGTGAACTGGATTAGTCAAAAATTTTAAAATTCTTGTTAACAAATGTAAGCTCTTCCAAATTCATTGAGAAGTTGCTGGTAATCATGTTCAGGTTCCTCATATGCATGAATCATTTCTGTCTTTTTCTAAAATAAAAGACAGTCTTATACTCACTGAACTATGCTCAATGACTATTCAAATGTATAAAAGACACGTTAATATTTCTCCCTGTCTCCCTTTTTGTTTCATCATTCCTCTAGTCAAGGGTTTTCCTCTATCACTTTATTTCAACTCTTTCTTGTCCTCAAATAATTCTTTTCTCTTGAAAAAGGTGCCTTTTGAATGAGAAAGAAATCAGATTAGGTTCCATATTCATTAAAGCAAGAGATTTATAAGCAGAATGATAGAGCCTGTCAATCCAGCATATGTGATTTCAGTGAGGCGATGCAGACAAGTGGTGATAGAACTCGCACTCCTGCTGCATTGAGTCACCCTGTGCCTTGCCAACTGCTCTTCTGCTCACTCTGGGCAATACAACTGAGAATAGCCTATCACAGGAGATACGATTTTTAATATTGTAAACAAAGTGATTTTTTAAAATATTCTTTTTTTCTTCCCAATATTATAATGTTGGTTTGCTTCTCTTCTGTGGCATGGAAATACACCAGTCAGCTCTCCTGCTACGGGGTTCCAGCTGCTTCCCCTGTTGATTCATCATTTCATTTATGCTAGGACCATGGTTCTTTCAACTGCTCTCAGCCAATGACTAGGCATGGCAAGTGTAAAAAGGCAGAGTGGTTCCAGCAAAAAGTGAGACTCTTCCAATGGGCAACTTTGCCTAGGACTGTACTAGAGTCCAAGGCTCCTCCAG
Source organism: Sapajus apella (assembly GCF_009761245.1). Taxonomy (NCBI): domain Eukaryota; kingdom Metazoa; phylum Chordata; class Mammalia; order Primates; family Cebidae; genus Sapajus; species Sapajus apella. Next base: position 5,073,449 of record NW_022437027.1, read on the forward strand.
CCCAATTTTTCTTTTTTCTCTCTCTCACGTTTTACATGTCAGATCTGCATCAAAGGCCTTCCTGCCTTCTTCTGTTTCCCCCAATACATTACTTGCATGTTGTATTAGTTATTTAGTGCTGTGTAACAAATTATCCCAAAACTTAGCATCTTACAACAACATAGTTAAGATAAGCATGGCTTAAATGGGCCCTCTGCTTCAGGGTCTCTCACAAAGCTTCAATCAAGGCGTAAGCCAGTGCTTGATGTCATCTGAGGCTCAAATACAGAAGGATCTGCAGGAATTAGTTTCTCATAGGCTATTCTTTTGAGGACCACAGACTCTTGCTGATTATTAGTTGCAAGCTTCTCTTGGTTCTTTGCCACATGGGTCTTTCCATCATAATGATTTCCTTCATAAATACTGTAAAGAGACAGTCTCTTAAGCTAGAAGTCAAGACATTTTGTAGCTTAATCACAGAAATCAAATCCTGTTACCTTTCCATATTCTACTGGCTACAAAAACTTGACCAGCCTGCACTTAAAAGAAATTATGCAAGGCTTAAATCTGGATAGAGAGAATTACTGCAGTCCGTCTTAGAAGTTGACCATTGTTCACATTTAATACCATCTTGATGTCTGCTTCTCAGAGACCTTAAATAACACATCTCTTTAAAAAACAGTATTCTGAAAATCAGCTTTGCTTACTAGGACATTAAACTGGAACAAGGGATAATCTTATTAAACATGTAAAAAACATTTTTTGTGTGTGTTAGAAAAGCTTTCAACAAATTAAATGTAACAGTTTATTTGAACAACAGCAACAGAAGTTTCATAAATCAGACAGGACTCAGAGCCAGAAGAAGTTCAGGGAGCTCCACTCCACAACTGTGGGCAGTATTTATTGACAGAACACTGAAGAAAAGTGCAGAAGTAGCTTGCTTGTTTGCAGCTAGGCTTTTGCCTTGTTTGCATATGGTTTTCTCAGTTGGCAGCCTATGAATGGCTGGCTCTTGATTGCTTGAGACTGGCTGAGACCTGGCTATGTGTTACAAAAATTAGATTTCTAAGTCATGTTTTGGTTCATTTATGTTGTAAGTTAGGTTATAGTTCCTTATGTAGGAATTCAAAGCATAAAGACAGCCTCCAGCCCATGGCTCCTGGTTATTTAATTCAGCAGCTGTTTAATGTGTCTAGATAAAGGAAATTTTAAAAAAGATTATTTTGTGTGAGATATAACATTCTGTCACATTTATTGGCACAATGTTTTCTTTTACAGTAACTACAGCTTTTAGTAGATACTTCAGTTTTAGCCCTGATAAGGAAGGATTACTTATGTATTATAAATTAATAGATTCTCCTATAACTGTGAATATAAGTGGAGTGGAACTCAAACTGAAATTGCTATAGGCAGGGGTACTATTTTCTTGGCTAAGGTAAGCCTATAAGCCTATGGTTTTTTCTTTCTGCAATTAAAATGATTTATTTCACATCAATTGCTCAAACAAATGCTTCTGAGGAATTTCTGCCATTGATAGCATACTTTAAGAGTTGATGTATGGGAATGTGGGTTACTGGGGTTGAAGGATTGTAAAGTGTTGAAAATGTACTATGGATTTCATGTGTTATTACAAAGTATAATGCTATGCAACTAGCAATAAATTAGTTTAAATCCTTGCAACACCAAGTTAATAGGGAATAATTTTTATTTGGGAGAAAATCCAGTGTTAAAGAAGGCAAGTAGAAACCACAAAACTCTTATTTAAATTTTGTGAATTGGAGAACCAAGACATACAGCACCAAAGTCCTTTCTTTTCTCTTAACAAATAAGTGAATAGTAGAATACAGGTAAGGTTTATGATCTAGAACCCTGACCAATGAACTATTCTTTCTATTATAACACATCTATTGTGGCTCTTAGACTTACCTATGGAAATTTGACAATTTGGCACAGTTTTAGGGAAAAAAGTGACCGTTGTAATAAAGGAGCAAAGACTCTGCAGAAAGGTAAGCGCTAAATAAGAAAATCTAGGTACAATTCCATAGGGACATAGAATTTTTTTTTTTAAACTGAGTCTGAAATAGGTATGGGAAGAAATTTTTTTTAATGTAATTAGAAAAAGATAAATTCATACTGACTATCCAAGGCAGGGAGTTGAGGATTATTTAAAAAAAAAATGGTGAAAGTTCATTATATAAGACAATAAAAACTAGACCAGCTGTGGCATTCCAGAATGCACCCAAAGTAATCCTAGCTAGACTCTAGAGAGTAGCTTGACCTGGGCAGTAATTTCCAGTTCTGACTTAGAATCTCTATTATGGCGTTAGTTTTGTGTGTTGGCTCCAGGCGTAAACAGTTTACAGTGGTAACTATTATTTCCTGTGGTTGAATCCATATTTCTGTGGTCTGCCTTGTGTTCAGGGCTGCTAAAATCTTCTACCTTCTTCATGGGGAATTGAATAGAAACGTTCACACTACCATATGACAGCTTGCAGAATAAAAAGCTTGCAATGGGATACGTAGTGTTCATGCCAGGGTTATTCATCGCTCATTGTTACCTGTGGGTAACACGTGGAGTATTTTACAAACTCTTCCATGTGACAGAAAAAACCTCATATAGGATACAGCCTATTTTATGAGGTGAACTATTCAGTGCTAAAGTGATAGGGAAACAGTTCATGAGTTTGAATTAAAATTTTACTCAGTTGTGCACGTCAGTGGTAATTGAGAGGTGGGATGACTTTTATGAGGGTTTACATAGCCAGTTTATTGTTATTATTATGATGCAAACTTCTCTTTCTTTTCTTGGATTTTGAAACTAAGCCTTTGTCCATTAAAGCTTGATTTCACTTTACTCTAGACCAACTGAAAAGAATACATTACAAGTGTGCAAGCTGCTGTTGGCCTTAGCCCTCAAGATGACTGTGAGGGCCCAGGGCAGCTGGAGCCTTTGGGACAATCACCTTGGGCTAGAGGCGACTTGTCCGTTTACCTCGATGTTTGCCATGCAGTCTTTACCATGTGTGCATTCTGTGTCCATACATGCGAGTTTGGGAAGTGCGGCCCTTTCTTTTGTATGATTGCTTTAGATCACTTTGTTGCTCGGAGACATACTAAGATAAGTCAAGGGTCATATATGTTGTGCTTCACTTTATTGACTATTTCCCACAATTGGCTTTCTTCCATCAAAACTTCCCCCTTTATCTGCCCACAAATGAAACTACATATATCTACTTCTGAGTTACAAGCATTTCCAATACTAATAAATCCTCAATTTGACTTTATTTCAAGAACTTTTCTTTAGCCAGAATGACTTGCATGCCTTTGTAGAATGTATTAGGAAAATAAAATGCAGGGCAGAAAATGTTGAGATCTAGCTAGCTTCTTGCTATTGGGCAAATTATCTAGCCTTATCTGTATGAAAGAATTTGATGATCTCCAATGTATTTTTAAGCATACCAATCTATGGAAATGCTTAATTTAGTAATGCTACCATCTGGTTCTTACTGTTACTTTAAGTGATTCATGACCTTATATGAAAACACTAATTATTAAAATATTTTTAATGTGGAAAATGTATGTGTTCATATATTCAACACTTGGGTGTATACTTCACACAATGCACTGTGCTGGTGCTGGGGATTCAAAGGTACCTAATTCATAGCCCTTGCCCCTAAGAAGCTGATCTTCTAGTGGTGAAAGATAATGAACAGAAAGTTATGTTTCATATGGTAAGGTTGATGATAGAGATAATGTCTACACTCAAGCTTCCTTGTCAAGGGAGGGGTAGATGCAACTTCCCAGGCAGTGTCTTCGGTTTAAAATGGGTGTGAGGAAGACACAGAGGTCTGGAGGCTGCTTGTCTTCAGCTCACTGGTTGTCCGTGTACATCCTTTCCTTCTGTAGTCGAAGCCCTGCCTTTGCCTCCATGATTAGGATGGACCTACAGCACTGTGGTGGCATCCTTCATTATGTAGTTAGGAAATACCCCTTCTGGGTATGAAAGGTGGGTTTAGTTATCAAGTTTTATTTATGAAGGTGCACATTGTGTAAGACATTAAGGTACAGAAGTCATGTTTGCCTGTGTCTTAGTCTGTTTGTGCTGCTATTACAGAATACCTAAAATTGGCTAGTTTATGAAGACTGGCTAAGTTATGAATAATTGATTTTTATAGCCCTGGAGACTGAGAATTCCAGGTAGAGGGGCCAATATCTGGTAAGGGACTTCTTGCTGTGTCATCACATGACAGAAAGGCAAGAGAGCACGTGAGAGAGCAAGAGATCAAATTGGCAGCCTCAAGCCCTTTTATAGCATTAATTCATTGAGGATGGAGCCTTCAGGATATAAACATTTCCCACTGCAAATACTGTGTTAACTTTCCAATGCATGCTTTTTGGGGAACACATTTGTGTTAGGCCATCGTTGCATTGCTGTAAAGAAACAGTGAAGACTGGGTAACTTATCAGAAAAGAGGTTCAATTGGCTCATGGTTTTGCGGGCTGTACAAGAAACATAGTGCTGGCATCTGCTTCTGGGGAGGTCTCAGTAAGTTTTTACTTATGGTAAAAGGGAAAGTGGAGCAGGCACTTCACAGAGCAAAACCAGGAGCAAGAGAAAGTGAGGAGGAGGTGCCACACACTTTAAAATGACCATATCTCATGAGAACCCACTGTTGTGAAGACAGCACCAAGCAGTAGGGATCCGCACCCGTGGTCCAAACACCTCCCACCAGGCCCCACCTCCAATTTAGGGATTACAAGTCAACATGAGATCTGAATGGGGACAACTGTCCAAACTATATCAACATTCAAACCATAGAAGCCTGTTACACTTGCCATCTGTCATTTGCACTGAGATGCTGAGTTATGTTTTCTTTGAATTATTTAAGGCAAGTGCAGCAATTCAGGAGAGAATGATTGCTACCTGTAGATACCAGGAAAACCTTAATAATTTAAAAGAAAGGAGAGGATTCTTTGAATGACAAACAATTTGAATTGGAGAATATCTTCTTTCTTTTCTTTATATAGGGTGTCACTCTCTTATCTAGGCTGGAGGGAAGTGGTGTGATCTCAGTTCACTGCAACCTCTGCCTCCCAGGCTCAGGTGATCCTTCCACCTCAGCCTCTTGAGTAGCTGGGACTATTGGCATGTGCCCAGCCATTTTTTTTTAAGTAGTGATGGGGTTTCACGATGTTTCCCAGGATGGTCTTGAACTCTAGGAGTTAAGTGAGCCACCTACCTAGGCCTCCCAAAATGTTGGGATTATAGGCATAAGCCACTGTACCTGGCCAAGAATATCTTTTCAAAATTCAACTTTGTTATTTCCAAATAAATGTAGTATCACTACTGCCAGGAAACAACACATTTAAAAGTCTAGGCTTTTAACCCAAACCCTTCCAGGGATATGATCTGGGGCTTAGCAGTTACTGTTTGAGATTGACCAATATGTTTAACTTTTTAACCTCTTTCTCTCTCAGTATTTCATCTGTGAAAATGTAGGTTTGTATTACTACATTCTAAGAAGTTTAAATGAAACATATATGTAAAGCACTTTGAAAAGTGCTTAGCTTTAGAAAACACTCAATAAACATTAGCTTTAAAGTTTGCCTTTTAGAGCCCTTTACTCAACGCCACTTTCACGTCTTGTATCGCATTTGATCTAATATCACTACAACATGTTATTAGGTGGCTTTTGCTAATCAAGGCTCAGGAAGGTTAAGTTGGTTGTCTAAAGAGAAGTAGTTAATTAAGTACAGATTCAATATTCAGCCTCTTATGCCCCAGCAAACTCACAATTTTGGCAAGGCCACATTAAAAAGAAAAAAAAAAAAAAAAAAAAAAAAAGATTTAACATTATGGTTTGGTGACTTTTCTAGGCCTGACCAAAGCTTTGCTTCTCCTGTCACATTTTAGTCTGGAGATATTTTCATTCTTTTTTTTCATAAATGTCATTTGCCATCAGCTCTAGTATAGCATCTTATTGGACTCTAATTCTGGAGGCCAGGATTGTGGTCAGGTTTTATATCTCTTTTGTCATTTAGGGACCTCAGTTAAGATTCAATTCCACACAGTCAGACCTTAAACTCAGTGATATGGTTTGACTGTGTCCCCACCCAAATAACATCTTGAATTGTGATCCCCACAATCCTCATGAGTCTAGGGTGACACCTGGTGGGAGGTGACTGGATCATGGGGGCAGTTCCCCCATGCTGTTCTTGTAATAATGAGTGAGTTCTCATGAGATCTGCTCATTTTATAAGGGGCTCTTCCCCCTTCACTCCTCATACTTCTCTCTCCTGCTGCCTTGTGAAGAGGGATGTGTTTGCTTCCCCTTCTGCCATGATCGTAAGTTTTCTGAGGCTTCCCAGTCATGCAGAACTGTGAATCAATTAAACCTCTTTCATTTATAAATAACCCAGTCTCAGGCATTTCTTTATATCAGTGTGAAAATGGACTAATACACTCAGAATATGTGATTCATAAATAACAGATAATTTCAGATTAAAGTGGAAGTGGTATTAGTTCATATGCAATTTTCCTATGCAAAAGAAGTGGAATAATGGAAGTAGAATTATAACTTTCAGCAGGAAACCAAAATTCCTAAACATGGCTGCTGCATGAAATACAGCTGTGTGAAATCAAGCTAAAATAGAACGCTTTTAACTCTATCTCATGAAAATTCAAAATGAACACTTGTACCCTGCATTTATTCTCAGAGAGAAGCGCTTTTAATTTTACAGGGCTCTGAGCTGCCAGCAGGTTGCTTTTAACCCAATATCTGCATTTTTCAGTGCTCCCAAACCAGCATCCTCACTTTATTTTTGTGTACTTTTAGCATCATCTGAGGCATCCTGCATGCTTGCTGAGCTAGTAAGTTATTTACATTTGTCAGTTATTTATCATTTTTGCTCGTTATCTTAGAAGGTACAATGATTATTTTTATTAGTCAGCAGTTGAAAAACTTGCATGGGTTTTGAATAATAAGTCACAATCTTAATTTTTCTACAAGCCTATTATTCTGCAGAATGGAAGGATTCTCAGTAGCTTATACAGGTGTTATAGAAGGAAAGCCTGCAAAGTCATCGTTAGTTTTCAATACAGTCTCATCTTCCTTATCTGAAACCAGTGGGGTCAGGTATATTTTGCAATGTTTATATATTTTTTGAAGTTTAGAAAGGCAATAGGTACATAGACTGTATATTATCTATAACCAGCACACTATAATCAAATACATTAAAGTAATCTGGGTAAATGAAAATTGTAAACAGCTTCAAGTAAGTTTAGTTCACATTTTATCATCAAATGAGTTATAAAAAACACATTTGGTTTTCAGAGCTTTTTGGAATTCAGTGCCTAGGCATCTCTTGGGATTACTTGTTTTTCACTGCTCTGGTTCCATAGTTACATAGTGCCCTGTGAAGGCTGCGCTTCTCTGGGAGGGAGCAGGCTTCCTAGGCTGGCTCCAGGAAGGCAAGGAATAAGCTGCTAACCTCTGGCTTCCTGCTAACTCTGGGCAACTCAACCACACTTTTCCATCTGGGGTTCAACCCTCCCTGCCTGTTCAACAAGGACACTGTATTGGACTTTCTTTCCTTTTCTGTGTTTTTCCCTTGGCTCCTTCTCCTTGGTCTAGAAGAGCTTCCTCCCTCATGTACCATGGAGACTTCTCTTACCTCATGTTGTCTTCCCCTGCTATTCTCTGACTTACAGTAAGATCTCCAAGTTCCAAGGAAAACATCTTGTTCTATAAAGACAAACCTTGTTAATAGAACAAACGAATCTAAGACTTAAAATTGACTTGTTTGTTTGAGGCTGGGTTCCACTTTCCTCAAGAACAAGAGATGATCAGAAGTAAAAATGTTTTAGGTTAATATTAAAAAATACTGTGCACATTTCATCAGCATGTTACAGTTTAAAAGTCAATCACATGACTATGTGTTTTATATATACATATGTGCATGCTTGTGTGTGTGTGTATATATAAACATGTTTATATCCCAGTATAGAGCTTCTAGATTATATGATTTCATGATAGAATGGAGTCTTATATTAGTACCTTTTAGCATAAGAGGCATTTTATCTGTTACATGTTTAACAACTTTTATGAGCATCCCAGTTTCAGGAGTATTCTAGGTGAAAGAGTAGCAAATTGTAAGTATTTTATTTAGCAGTGAGATAGGGATCTCTATCTCCTCACCTGGTGTCTCTTTTAATATAATATTTAGTGAATTCTAGAGAGAGAGTGTGTGTGTGTGTGTGTGTGTGTGTATACACACGTATACATACATGTATATGTATATATACACATGTGTATGTATGTAAAAAATTATCTCTTTATATACATATATATGTATATACACATACACAATGTGTGTATATATACACACATACATATATATATGTGTGTATATATATATATAGAGAGAGAGAGAGAGAGAGAAGTAATTTTTAAAACTTTTAAGTTCAAGGGTACAAGTGCCGGTGTGTTGCATAGGTAAACTGTGTCACAGGAGTTTGTTGTACAGATTATTTCATCACCCAGGTATAAAGCCTAATGCCCATTAGTTATTTTTCCTGATCCTCTTCCTCCTTCCATCCTCAGGTAGGTCCCAGTATGTGTTGTTCCTCTCTATGTGTCCATGTGTTCTCATAATTTAGCTTCCACTTACAAGTGAGAACACATGATACTTGGTTTTCTGTTCCTGTGTTAGTTTGGTAAGTATAATGTTTCCAGCTCAATCCATTTTCCTGCAAAAGACATGATCTTTTTCTTTTTTATGGCTGCATAGCATACCGTGGTGTACATGTACCACATTTTGTTTATCTAGTCTATCATTGATGGGCATTTATGTTAATTCCATGTTTTTGCTGTTGTGAATAGTGCTGCAGTGGACATACATGTGGATATGTCTTTATAACAGAATAATTTATATTTATTTGGGTATCTACCCAGTAATGGGATTGCTGGATCAAATGATATTTCTGTCTTCAGGTCTTTGAGGAATTGCCACACTGTGTTCCACAACGGCTGAACTAATTTACACTCCCACCAACAGTGTAGAAGTGTTCCTTTTTCTCCACAACCTCACCAACATCTGCTATTTTCTGACTTTTCAATAGTAGATATTTTGACTGGTGTTAGATAGTATCTCATTGTGGTTTTGATTGCATTTCTCTAATGATCAGTGATGTTGAGCTTTTTTTCATATGCTTTTTGGCCACATGTATGTCTTCTTTTGAGGTGTGTCTGTTCATGTCCTTTGCCTACTTTTCACTAGGGTTGTTTGCTTTTGTCTTGTAAATATTTTAAGTTCCTTATAGATTCTGCATATTAGATCTTTGTTGGATGCATAGGTTGCAAATATTTTCTACCATTCTATAGGTTGTCTATGTACTCTGTTTATAGTTTCTTTTTCTGTGCAGAAGCTCTTTAGTTTAATTAGAACCCATTTGACAATTTTTGCTTTTGTTGCAATTGCTTTTGGTGTCTTTGTCGTAAAATCTTTGCCTGTGCTTATGTCCTGAGTGGTATTGCCTAGTTTGTCTTCCGGGATGTTTATAGTTTTGAGTTTTACATTTAAATCTTTAATCCATCCTTTGTTAATTTTTGTGTATCCTATAAGGAAGGGGGTCCAGTTTCAATTTTCTGCATATGGTTAGCCAGTTATCCCAGTAGCATTTATTAAATAGACTGTCCTTTCCCCATTGCTTGTTTTTGTCAGGTTTTCAAAGATCAGATAGTTGTAGGTGTGCAGTCTTATTTTTGGGTACTCGATTCTGTTCCATTGGTTTATGTGTCTGTTTTTGTACCAGTACCATGCTGTTTTGGTTACTGTAGCTCTGTAGTACAGTTTGAAGTTGGGTAACATGATGCCCCAGCTTTGTTCTTTTTGCTTAGGATTGACTTAGCTATTCAGGCTCTTGTTTTGTTCTATGTAAATTTTAAAATAGTTTTCTCTAGTTCTGTGAAGCATACCAATGATAGTTTAATAAGAATAGCATTGAATCTTTAAATTGCTTTGTTCAATATGACCATTTTAATGATGTTAATTTTTCCTATTCATGAGCATGGAATGTTTTTCCATTTGTTTGTGTCATCCCTGATTTCTTTGAGCAGTTGTTTGCAGTTCTCTTCGTAGAGATCTTTCACCTCCCTAGTTAGCTGTATTCCTTGGTATTTTATTCTTTTTGTGGCAGTTGTGAATAAGAGATTTCTTCTGGATTTGGCTCCTGATTTGGCTCCTGGAGTGACTGTTGTTCGTGTATAGGAATGCTCGTTATTTTTGTACATTGATTTTGTATCCTGAGACTTTGCTGAGTTGTTTCTCAGCTTAAGCAGCTTTTGGCCTGAAACAATGGGATTTTCTAGAACTAGGATAATGTCATCTGCAAACAGGGATAGTCTGACTTCCTCTTTTCCTATTAGGATGCCCTTTCTTTCTTTCTTTCTGCTGCCTGATTGTCCTGGCCAGAATTTCCAACACTATGTTGAGTAGGAGTAGTGAGAGAGGGCATCCTTGTCTTGCGCCAATTTTCAAGGAGAATGCTTCCAGCTTTTGCCCAAGTGAGAGGATTAGCTGAGGTGTCTCTTGCTTACTCAGTGTTTCAAAAACCAGCGCTAGTCAGTACACACATATATGTATACACATGACCAAACTAAAAGTGAATCATTTGGCCACTTTTGCATAGGAAGGTATTGGGGGAGCTGCATTGCCGAAATAGTCAAGTTTATGTAACCCACAATTTTCAGGAACAAATCCCTTTAGGAACTGTGGGGCTGTCTGTGTAAGGAAGAGACAATGTCTACTCATCATTAATATGATCACTTCAATACCTAATGTCTGTGAATGGTGGACTGAATCCACTGCCAACATTTGCAGGATAAAATATGTGACCCGACAACCACAGAGAAAAGAACTATTTTCCCAGGTTTTCTCCTCTAGCCATAATAATATTACATGGATCAGAGATTTTGAGCCCTGCTTCCTGTTAATATGAAGGGAGGATATGATGAGTTCTGACAAATAAACTCACGTGTTTCAAATATAGTGTGTTGGAAACTTGGAAGAGGGACATCCTAATACTACATTGTTTTAAGAATAAGAAGCAGGAAACTGGAGAAAGGAGAAGACAATTGTAGTCATTTGACACTGTGCTGGTAGAGGATTTATATTTTCTTTTCAAAGCATGGTAGAGACTCTTTGTTAGACTCTGTGCTTCAAAGCAAACGAGAATAAAGGAGGGCCATTTTAATTCAATTTAAAAACAACTGTTTCACCCCACTTAAATATCATCATAAAACACATTCAAGAAAAATTGGCACCAAAGCTTGGTCTTTGGGGTGAGTATTCTATAGTCTTTCACAATTGTTAGAAGTGTGTCTTTTACATACATTTTAAGCACATATTTTAAACACATTTTATATAAGCTTACATCTATGCTTATATGAATCTCACTATATTAAATCTTTGAATCTCCTTTTTTTTTATATCCATTATTTTGTGGCAGTTCTTTCTTCTGCTGCTGCTCTCTTTATTCTCGTAGCTTTACTGATTTCAAAGAGAACATGAATATGAAAAAATAAAGGAGGAAGAAATGAAGATTCCTTGCCTTCTGCATTCCTAAGCAGTCAGTTTTCTACCTTGCACATAGCATGGGGTTGGGGAAGGTTGGGGGTAAGAGAGCAGAGCTGAGAAGGCAGGGTACCTGGGTTTAATTTCCAGTGTCACTACTCCATGAGTGGGTGAGCTTGAGCAAGTCACTTAACCTCTCTGTGCTGCTATACCTTATGTTTAAAGTCAGGAATAGTAATAGTGAAGCAGGGGCTGCTGTGAACAAACCTCTCGAACACCGAATTGGGAAGGAAGTGGCTTTTTATTCGCCTGGAGTCAAGGCAGACTCGAGGTCTCAAGAACCGAACTCCCCGACAAAGAAAATCCTAACCCTTTTACAATTCTAGAAAGTACATGTGAGAGGGTTGTGATCGATGAAGTAGGCATGGGATACATAACTAGGTGGGGGTTTGAGCAAGATTGAGTGAGGACAATGCTTTCCGGAGGTCGTTTCTCCATAATATGCCTGCAATCTATAGATAGGAGTGTGATTAAGGGTGGGGGGTTTAATCTGTAACCTCCAGGCGTGGTTAGTGGTGCCAGCCAGCCTTGCCACTGACGTCATGCCTGCTATGTCTCAACTTTTACTTCTTTTGAAATGCAAAGCTAAAGAGAAGTGGTCTTAGACGCTTAAGAGGAAGGGATCTCATTCCTCAATAGAACTTAAGAGTTTTTGGGGGAGTGATGGTGGTATGAGGATTAAATGAGGTAATCCACGAAAAATACTTAAAACAGTATTCTAAACAAAGGAAGAATTAAAATGTACTACTTTCTCTAAGTCTAGGATCATTTATTTGTATGCATGTTCTTTTCCTTTCTTGTCAGCTTTGTAATTTCACTTTTTGCCCCATCTCTTTTCCTATGTTTTGACCTTGTAATTGGGCTCAGCAGATGATGGAGAGTGAGATTGACCGAGCTCCATGTTTAGGGAATGGAAGAGTGATTGAGACTGGCTAGTCCTCTGCCAGGCATCTGTCCAGGCTTCTATGTCTTTGTAGCCTCCATTCTAAGGGAACCACAGGAAGTTTATAAAGAAGGTAAATTCAGTGTGTTAAGTACATGAATGGAAATGAAACCATGAAGAGACCGAGAGTCACAGGGGTGGAATGGATGTTCATATCTTAGATAAGCAGTCCGCAACCTTTTTGGCACCAGGGACCAGTTTCATGGAAGACAATTTTTCCATGGACCAGGGCGTGGGGTGAACATTTGATTCTCATAAGGAATGTGCAGCCTAGATCCCTCACATACACAGTTCACAATAGTATTCTCGTTCTTATGAGAATCTAATGCTGCCCCACTCATCTGACAGGAGGCCGAGCTTTGGTGGGAATGCTGGCTCACTGGCTTACCTCCTGCTGTGTGGTCAGGTTCCTGACAGGCCACAGATTGGCACTGGTCCACCCGGGTTGGAGACCCCTGCCTTAGATGAAATGCTTACAAAAACTCTCTCTGAGCAAGTGACATTGGAACAGAGATCTAAACGTTGAGAAAGAGGCAGCCATGCAAAGTTTTGGTAGAAGACCACTCCGGGTAGAAGAACATTTCAAGGAAATGAACCAGAGATTAGCAAGTTAAAGGGTCCTAAGACAGACTGGCTTGGGTGGTTCAAGAAATACAACATTAAACCAGCATGGCTAGAGCATAATGAGCAAGAGGGAATGTGGTCAGAGGAAAGGTTAAAGAGGGAGGCAGAAGTCAGAATATGTGACCTTGCACATTAGGTTAAGGAATTTGGATTTAGGGCAGGATTTCTCCACAGCAGTGCTGTAAACATTTAGCCCAGATTTTTTGTTGTTGCAGGGCCGTCCTGTGCATTGTAGGATGTTTAGCAGCATCTCTGGCCTCTATCCACTAGAAACCAGTAGCAGGTACTCCCGAGTTTCTACAATTAAATGTGTCTGTAAACATTGTCAAATGTCCCTGGAGAGGCAAAATTGCCAGAGGTTGAGAACCACTAATTTATCGTATTTTCAGTAGGGAATAATATGATCTGATTTACATTTTAAAAATATAATTTTGGCCAATTTAGGGAGAATGGAATGTAGAGGAAGCACTCAGTCAATCTATGTTGAATGAACAGATCAATTTGATTGTTCCCGTACAATCATTGCTACCGTGAACAGTTACAGGATATAAAAGCCACAGTCAATATAATAATGGCTTTGGCTTCATTTTGGATAATGAGCTGTATGTAAGACATTGTTGGTTATTGGAGGCTGATAGTGTCAGTAACACAGGATAGTCCTTCATAGTCCTTAATACAGACTGAATAGTCCTCAAGTACACACTGAATCATTATTCTACATTACAGGGAAGTCCTGAAATGAATAAACTTTTAATTTCACAGTCCTTCAATTTCAGATGACTAGGTCTCATCCTAAACTTGAATACAGAAAGACCTGAGCGTAAGTTCATACTTGAACTATTGTCAGGGCAAGCAGTGATTATTTCCAATAGTAGATAAAGGCCATCTTCTTTTTGGTTCTGCATTCTAAAATGTGCTTTCTCTGAGCCCCAAAATCTTTTAATTCGAGTTCATAAAATTGGCTTGCATCCAGTGTATTTTTCCAATCACTTTTTAAAATTTGGAATAATTTTTGAGGCTAATCATTGTATCATACCCATCTTCCCACTAAGGAATTAAAATTGTGTAAAGGAGACAAAGAATACAGTACCTTAGTGACAGATGAATGCCAGAATGTTTGGAGGCTCCAGTATGAATATTTCTGTTTTTTTTTTTCTGGAGAATGAAGAACTATGCTGGATATCTCATAAGAATTGATTTTACTCTGATGTGTCTTTACTTTCTACTTCCAACAGGATTAGAAATATCACAGATAAAAGTGTTTCTTATAATATTTTCACATATTTTATTCTAGCTCCAAGAAAAACAATATATGTGACATATATAACTATAAAAGACTCCATCTAAAGAGTGATCAGTCTTCATGGATGTCTGAGTCATTTCAAGATTTAAGTAAAAGCCACTGTCTTCCAAGTTTTTTTTTGTTAAACCTAAATTATAATTGGCTTCAGGTGGTTACATTGGTTTGTCAAAGGATTATCATCCCCAGAGCTTCTCTTGGTTCATGATATCTGGGTACTTTGGTGAACTCTACAATCTTACATAAAGTATCTTTTGTGAAAAAAATTTTTAAAAGTTGTTTTATGGTAGAAATTAGTGGAAGGGGGAAAAACTGTGGCAAAGGAAATAAAAACATTAGATGTGGTCAAGCTTCTTAAACTAACTTTGTTAAATGAGATTTCTAGGAAACCTTGAGAAAGAGGGGTATTCTTTATCAGTGATTGGAGAGCGATTCTGTAGGAAAATGACAATTTTTTTTCTTTTTCTTTCTTTTTTTTTTTTTTTTTTTTTTTGTGAGAAGGTCTCATTGTGTCGCCCAGGCTGGAGTGCAGTCTTGGCTCACTGCAACCTTCACCTCCTGGAGTCAATTGATTTCCCTGCCTCAGCCTCCTGAGCAGCTGGGACTATAGGCACATGCCACCCCCGCCTGGCTAATTTTTGTATTTTTTTGTAGAGATGGGATTTTGGCACATTGCACGGGCTGGTCTTGAATTCCTGGATGCAAGTGATTAGCCTGCATCAAAATCTTTTTCAATTATTTGATAATCCTCAGTGAACTGAACATCTATTAAAATAATTTAATATAATAATGCCTCCTCTTTGTTATTTAAAATTTAATAGATATATAATTTTCTACATATCTACTTTATTCTAGTTTTAAATAAAACAAAATACCACTGAATCATGGATAAATCTCTCATAGTACTAGAAAGAAAATAAATTTTGCTACAAATACTCGTAGTTAGGGAAATAAGTAGTAGGGGCGTGTAGAAGTTATCTGTGTTTTCTACTTCTTTCTCGCATGCTTTTTTTGTCTTTTTTATACATACACTGCTTATGTATCTCACATGCTTTTTAAGATGCATATACAAACAAATAAATATTGAATGGTCTAGGTTGAAGCAATTCCAAATAAGGCATCATTATTTGAGTTATACTCTAAGCCAAAAAAATGTTTTGCAATCACTTTTATTTCCAAAAATCACTAGATTTTTTGCACTCACTTTGATATTTTTTCCTGACAAGAATATATAATACTTTGTTCATGTTGGGATCCAAGAATCATTATCAAGGTTCTGTTTCCAGTTTAATAAAATGTATATTTTCACTGGGAAATTCCAACCCAACTAATTGTCTTGGAGGGTAAAATGTGATAGGTGTGACCTAGTTATATGAAGCCTGTTTGTTCTTTCTTTGTGCTTTATGCTCATTATTGTGGACAGGCAAGGAAATGGTCACATGTGAGTGTTCAACAGTAAAAAAAATATGGAGGTTTGCATGGGGGTATTGTGGTCACCTCAGGAAAAAGGGGCTAAGTCGTCTAGGGGGCTGAAGACTCCATGTAATGGAGAGATGTCAAGAACAATGTAAATGAGGAAATGGGTTGTGCCCACCACAGGGAGAAAGGAACATTGAACAGTTTAACTAAAACCTCTCAGGATAAAGTAATCCTTGGGACATGAGAGATAAAGATTGAACTGATTGTGTTTTTAAATTAAAAGACATTATTGGTGATAATATGTACTAATGAAATTAAGAAACCAGTTTTTTTTTTTTTTGTCATAAAGTTTGAATAATTAGTTTCACTTGACATCCCAAATAAGACCCATATTTGGAAATGCAGTTTACATTGTCCCTTTGCCAGCATATCACAAAGTCACTGGAGAACATGCTCTATGGCTCTCCCAGTTCTTTTATCTGGGTTCCTGCTCCCATAGGACTTCATGAAGGAGGCCTGCCCTGTCACCCACCCTCAACCCCAACCAGCTCAGGTCTCCCATAAGAAGTTCTCACAGTTGCCTGTGACTTAATGTAAGTTATCTCACATGTGTTCAAATAGTTATTTTGTAATTATTTATTAATGTCTAGCTTCCCTCATAGGTTATGTAATCTATCAGGACTAGAGACGGCTTTTTTTTTTGGTCTTAGTTGCCGTGAATGTCCCCATTTCTTGAGTCCACGCTTGTCACTTGTGGCCCTAAACTTTTCTACGTGTAAATAAATGACACATTCCTTACTCTACCATATTTAAAACTGTCCAAACAGAAATTTTACTAAAACTTGTGTAGCTTTTGTCTCCAGGTAAAATTTTTCTTCTTTGTGTTTTTGAATCCTGAGCTAAGCTGTATTCCATTCTTTGTGATTCCCATTCTAATTCATTTTTAAATAAAAAAATAAAGTTCTGTGATCCAGAGTATAACATTGGCTCTTCAAAATTGAGAACAGCTGCATGTTACAATGATTCAGTTCACAGTATTAGTGAAATGTACAAAGTATTGTATTTTTCTTCTGACCTCATTGTAAGCCTCTGGAAAAATAATGCACACCTGTCTGTCAGTTTCAGG
Organism: Sapajus apella; assembly: GCF_009761245.1. Taxonomy (NCBI): domain Eukaryota; kingdom Metazoa; phylum Chordata; class Mammalia; order Primates; family Cebidae; genus Sapajus; species Sapajus apella. The sequence continues at coordinate 5,090,474 of NW_022437027.1, forward strand.
ATAAACAAAAATGATCAAGAGACTTTATTTCACAGCTAGTCATATACTGAGTTCATGTTTAAAATTTTATTGCTGCGCATAACTTTATCTAAGAGAGAGATTGACTGTGGGCCACGGATGGGAAGTGACTCACATCAAGTTCCAATAAGACTGTAACTTGACCACGAGGCAGAGAGACTATGTTAAAGCCAAAATGTCTTTGCAAAAAGTTAACCCAAATTTGGATCTACTATAAAATATACAAACTGAGAAGGGAATAAAAATGCTTCATTTTGGAATTTAGGTATGGGAGAAAGACATAAGCACATATTTAATGGTCTTCTTTATTGATTCTCTGGACTCATTTTTCCCCTCCTAAAACAAAACCAAATACACCAACTAATTATTCTGTGACCTAGGATTGACTTTCTGTAAATGTACATTTTACTGATAAGTTATAAATAGTTTATGATGATTTTAAATTGAAACCAGAAGTTAAATTTGGAGCATGGAAGAGATAAATAAGTTAACTTTCAAAAATGTAGTGTTTTAAACTGCCTTATCATATATCAAATCAAAAACTCTCCAAGGACTCTGGCTGTGATCAGAGATATTCTTAGCAGAGCCTGTGTCTGCTCTGGTAGCTGGAATGTATGAGCTTTTGCTTTGGTAATTTTACAATCACCAAGGCTGTTTATATGGAAATATCCATTCTGGCTCTCACATTAATAATTGTTAATGATATGAGAGTTAAATGTGGGAACTTAAGTCCCAGGGCATCTGGAGACATTTCAATAGATTGAGAAAGTCCAAAGCATAGGAAATTGCATATCAGTGGTGTTTTTAATGATCACAGGAGACAAATAATTACATCTAAAGGATTGGGGATGAGATTAAGCCTGGGAATAACTATGGGTGCTAATAACTGGTGGAGGAGCAAGGCTTTGATGAGGAGGAGTGTTAAAAACTAAGCCCCGTGGACTTAAAATATTGACTCCTCTGAACCTTTTGGAAAGCCTGGAAGAAATAGCAGGAGCTTCTAAAATACAGGCCTCTTCAAGTCAAGCCTCTGCTGTGTTCTTTCCTGTGCAATGCAGCCTTTGGCAAATTACTAACCTTCTTTAATCTCAGTTGCCACAGCTATAAAATGGGTTATTCAAGTATTTTTATGGGGTCAGTATTAAAGGATACAATGTAGTCAGTAAGTGGCACATAGAAGATGCTCAATAAATGTCTATTATTTAAGAGGCAGTATAATGGAGTGGGTTAATGTCCTTGCTTTATTACTTACTAGCTTTCTGATAAGATCATTAGTTTCTTAGTTTTTCCTTCATTGGTAAAATAGGAAAAATGGTACCAAAATTGCAGACCTGTTTAAGGAACAAAATGAGTTAACGTGTGTGGCATCTAAACATATTACCTGAGACCGGGCGCGGTGGCTCACGCCTGTAATCCCAGCACTTTGGGAGGCTGAGGTGGGTGGATCGCGAGGTCAAGAGATGGAGATCATCCTGGCCAACATGGTGAAACCTCGTCTCTACTAAAAATACAAAAATTAGCCGGGCGTTTGGCACGCGCCTGTAGTCCCAGCTACGCGGGAGGCTGAGGCGCAGGTTGCAGCGAGCCGAGACTGCGCCACTGCGCTCCAGCCTGGCCACAGAGCGAGACTCTGTCTCGAAAGAAAAGCATTACCTGGTGTGTGGTTAGCGTTGTACAGATTTAATTATGATTATTAATATAATCAGAAGAATGATCAGTAATATTCATTAAGCCTTGATAGGCCTCAGTTTTTTGTCTCTCAAATTGGATTTCTCCAGAGCAATACTGGTCTTTTTGTCTGTTGGAGAGCATAAAGAAAAAAAGGCTAGCCATTAGCTTTCATTAGGGGAAAAGAAGAACAAAGACTGTAGGGAACTGGACACCCAGTGGGAATGTGGCCCTTTTGATTTACGGAGAGGGATAAGAAATGGGAATAATAAGTGTTACTCTCTTCAATGAAATACTGTATTGTTTCTTGTTTTTAAAGTGCTTTAAGGAAAAGCAATGCCAGACTAAGTCCTGAAGACCTAGCAATTTTGGTATTTTTTTAAAAGAGGTTTACTTTTATTTCAGTCATTTCTGTTTTTCTGTCACCTATTCAGTGTTTCAGGAAATGGCTTTGGTTTTTGTTTGATGCATGCACACATTGAATTAGGTGTGAGTTATGCCTATCGCAGTCTCAGAAATGGTCAATGCCGGCTAGTTATTATCATCCTAATTTTTAGTGACCAGTTTTTGAACATATAAAGCAAAGCCTAGTAGAGAATATAAGCAGCATTAACTAGTTAGCTAACTGGCCCCAAACCTCCCTGTGCAGCAAATAAAATACTTTCAAAATTATCTACAGTTACCAACTCTTTGAGGCAAACATTCCATTAAGGGAAACACTTCTTTTCCATTTAAGTCTTGGTATTTTTATACTCATTTGTATCTATTTAGTATGTTAGCCCATGCTCATGTATCTGTAAGGAGAATTTCCATCACTTACTGTCATTGTTAGAACTCTCCAAATGCCATCAAACAGAAAAGTAACTAGTCAATAGGTAATATTCTTAATCGTAGAGTTATTATGCTATGTGGTCTAAAGTGTACATCTGTGACCTGCTTATACTGAACGCAAAAGGAGAAAAAAATGTTGCATGGGAGAAAGATGTAGAAGAGGAAAAATTTTGTTTCTTCATCTACCCTAGGTTCATGGCTGAGGGCTCTATAACAAACAATGGATTCGCAAGAGAAGGGCATAGACATTAATTTAATGTAAGCTTTATGTGACAGAGAAGACCTTATAAAGAAATGAAGATGTGAAGAAACAAACCTTAGTTTTCTAATAGGTTTTATGAAGAGGGGAGAGTCGTGGAGAAGTCTGATTGAGTAGAAAGGGTCTGATCAAATGATTATGAACTGCGGGACCTTGGGAAGACCCATTTGTTCAGATTCTTCTCTGTGCCTTATCAACCTAAAGGAAGAAATGGAGGCAATTTAGTATAGAGAGTTTATTTGGACTAAGGTTGAGGACTGCAGCCCATGAAACACTTTCAAGTTGCCCTGGGAAGTACTTCAGAGAACAAAAGAGAGGCTCAAGCTTTTTAAGCAACGTGGATGAATCAGGATGGGGAGATTACAAAATTGTTTCTCAGGAATTCTCATTGGTTTTCAAAAATAACATGAATTAGCAATTGGCTATACATTGTTGAACTATAGCATATTTTCAGTTAGAATGTACAGTGTATGGCATTGTCAGGTTAATTCATAGATATTTGTGGCATCAGTGGTTTAGACCCCATACAGCAAGTGGTTTCAAAATGATTATTTAGCTCAAGGATGAGGGTTAAAGTGGTCCATGACTGCTGTCTCATTTCCATGCCTCTCTGGGCCTGACAATTTAAAGGTGGCTAGCATACCTCAGATAAAAAGTTCCTTGCCTTTCTCAGCCTCTTCCTCTCAGAGATAAGAATATTCCTTTTTGCTGATATGAGGTGGGGGTGGGGAACCTCTCATATGTGTATCCTATGACTTGCTTCAGGGGTAGGTCAGAAAATCTTCCTAGGTTTTATGACTTGCTTTTTGGGAGAAGGGATGGAGGAGTCAGAGAGACCTCTCTGTTTCCTCTGTTTTCTCCAGCTTAAATACTCAGTATGCCAAGGTGGTGCGTTTTGGAGGAGTGCATCCTGAACACCATTAGGGACAAGGAGAAAAAATTAATGGAGGAACTGTTTTTACCTTTTAAAATTTTCTGAGTGTCAGCTATGACCCTGAACTTTAAGCAAGCAACCATATGCAATTTCACATCCAGGTGGTAGAATCAGGCGCCTTTGGAAACTGTGAACTCTTTCCAGGTTACAGGCCACTGTTTAACACTGAATACCGTTGGCAGTCGGACAAATTGGACAAGACAGAGAATTTCCACAGACTATTTTGGGTTACAATCACTTAATGTGGGGATGAAAGGCATGTAAATAGGCTGCATTAAGAAGTTTTGTTTGTTTCCATTTCCCTATTTTAGGTTGTTATAGGAAAAAACTGTTCACATATTAGTCACTTCATATGCCTCATAGTTTGTGACCAAGTGTGTTAGGTTTTGTTTAATTCTTAGGAGGCTTGCTGAATGAAAATGTAACATGAAAAGTAAAATTATAGGTGGGCACCGTGGCTCATGCCTGTAACCCCAGCACGTTGGGAGGCCGAGGTGGGCAGATCAACTTGAGGCTAGGAGTTAGAGACAAGCCAGGCCAATATGGTGGAACCCCCTCTCTACTAAAAATACAAAAAGTTAGCCAAGTGTGTTTGTGCATACCTGTAATCCCAGCTACTAGGGAGGCTGAGGCAGGATAATCGCTTAAATCCAGGAGGTTGAGGCTGCAGTGAGCTGAGATTGTACCTCTGCCCTCCAGCCTAGGTGAAAGAGTGAGACTCTGTCTCAAAAAAAAAAAATGAAATTATAAGATCATTTTCTTAGTCAATTGTTAGTGACATCATTGTTACTGGTCTACTGTTCTATCTGGACTGTGAGGACCTTGAACACAGAACTTGGTTTATCTTTCAGGTCTCAGCTCTGCTCAAATTCAGCTTCTACAGAGAAGGGGTCTCAGACTCCCCTCCCCATCTACATTTTTTTTCTCGAAACAAGTTATTTTCTTACTGGCATGGTTTTATTAACTGTACAAACTTCTTCTCTCTTTCCTAGACTATTAAAAAGAATCATTTCACAGGCTCCTCAATCATATACCTTATCTTAGACATTTCTGATGCAAAATCTGAGAGAAAGTGGTGAATTCTGCTGGAGGTTAAAACAATCTACACAGTAAGGCAGAGAGAGAGAGGGCAGGGAGTAAGGATAGGGAGAAATCTAGAAGAAATGAAGGTCCAGAGAATTTTCCACAAAGTGAATCTAGTTATCTGCCACCAAACGTGCATATATGCATGTATACACATGTATATATATGTTTATATATTTATATGTCATTGTTATTAAAGAAATGCTTTGAAAATCTGTTTTATGGCTAGATAAAAAATTAGTAAAATCTCAAACTTTAAAAAATTGATTTAGTATTACAGCTCAAATTTTATTCCATAAAATTTCCTTATAAGCTAGATGCCGATTTGATTGAAAACTATTGCAAACATTTGCAACTTTTCCTCTTTATTACAGGGTGTTTGTTTCTGTGGTACCTCTGGCTCTAAGTAGTGACCTATAAGACAACTTTGTGTTATTGGCAAGTCATTGGCAAGACACTTCTATTCTTTTCAGGTAATAATTTGCTGGCAAAATGCAAGGATTTTTGCTATAAATAGTATAAATATAAAATACACATGCAGAAATGACTTATATAATCCTAAATTGTCCGCAGTGGACACAGAGTCAATGAACATGGGACAGAAGTAACATAGGAAAGATTGGCTGAATGGGGATCATGGTGGACGGGAGGTAGAACTAGATTGCAGCTTTGACTTGGACAAACAGAGCAGCGTATGGAGGCTTGCATCATGAATTTTTGCTCCAGAATGATTGCAGGAATAAATCAGGAAACCTGAGTGGACCCACAGGCCGCCTGATAAAAGCAGATTTCTCCTGTAGGACCTGGGAGACACCCCGAATACTGGGTCGGTATCCATGGCTGAGAGACCCACAGATGGTTCACATCATAGGACTCTGTGCAGACAACTCCCAGTACCAGCATAGAGTTTAGTAGACTTGCTGGGTGGCTACATCCAGAAGAGAGATATCAATCACTACAGCGTGACTCTCAGGAAGCCACATCCATAGGAAAAGGGGGAGAGTACTACATTAAGGGGATACCCCATAGGACAAAAGAATATGAAGAACAGCCTTCAGCCCTACACCTTCCCTCTGACACAGCCTACCCAAATGAAAAGGAACCAAAAAAACCAAGTCTGGTAAACAAAGTTCTTTAACACCTCCAAAAAATCACATTTGCTCACCAGCAATGGTCCCAAACAAAAAAGAAATCTTATGTTTACCTGAAAAAGAATTCAGGAGGTTAGTTTTTAAGCTAATCAGGTAGGTACCAGAGAAAGGTGAAGCCCAATATAAGGAAATTAAAAAAAGGTACACGAAGTAAAGGGAGGAATATTCTAGGAGATAGATAGCACAAATAAAAAATGATCAAAACTTCAGGAAACGATGGACTTATTTATAGAAATGCAAAATGCTCTGGGAAGTCTCAACAATAGAATTGAACCAGTGGAAGAAAGAAATTTAAATCTTGAAGACAAGGTCTTCAAATTAATCCAGTCCAACAAAGACAAAGAAAAATGAATAAGAAAATGTGAACAAAGCCTCCAAGAAGTCTGGGATAATGTTAAATTACCAAACCTAAGAATAACTGGTGTTTCTGAGGAAGAAGATAAATCTAAAATTTGGAAAACATTGGGAGAATAATTGAGGAAAACTTTCCTGGCCTTGTTAGAGACCTAGACATCCAAACATGAGAAGCACAAAGAACACCTGGGAAAATCACTGCAAAAAGATTGTTGCCTAGCCATGTTTTTATCAGGTTATCTAAAGTTAAGACAAAGGAAAGAATCTTAAGAACTGTGAGGCAAAAGCACCAGGTAACGTATAAAGGAAAACCTGTAAGAGTAACAGTAGATTTTTCGGCAGAAACCCTGCAAGCTAGAAGGGATTGAGGGCCCTATGTTCAGCTTCCTCAAACAAAACAATTATCAGGCAAGAATTTTCTATCCAGCAAAACTAAGCTTCATATATGATGAACAGATAGTCATTTTTAGACAAACAAATGCTGAGAGTATTCACCACTACCAAGTCGTCACTATAAGAACTGCTATAAGGAGTTCTACATCTTGAAGCAAATCCTGAAAACACATCAAAATAGAATCTCTTTAAAGCATAAATCTCACAGGACCTATAAAACAAAATTACAATTAAAAAAAACAAAAGACAAAAAGATACACACGCAACAGATAGCATGATGAATGAAATGGTACCTCACATCTCATTACTGACATTGAATGTGAATGGCTTAAATGCTCCACTGAAAAGATACAGAATTGCAGAATAGATAAAAATGCACCAATCATCTATCTGCTGCTTTCAAAAGACTCACCTAACACATAAGGACTCACACAAACTTAAGGTAAAGGGACGGAAAAAGACATTCCAGGCAATGAACATCAAAAGTGAGCAGGAGTAGCTATTCTCATAATAGACAAAACAAATTTTAAAGCAACAGCAGTTAAAAAAGACAAAGAGGGACATTATATAATGATAAAAGGCCTTTTCCAACAGCAAAATATCACAATCCTTAACATAAATGCACCTAACACTGGAGCTCCCAAATTTATAAAACGATTACTAATAGACCTAAGAAATGAGATAGACAGCAACACTATAATAGCAGGGAACTTCAGTACTCCACTGACTGCACAGGTCATCAAGACAGAAGTCAACAAAGAAACAATGAATTTAAACTATATCCTGGAACAAATGGACTTAACAGATACATACAGAACATTCCATCCAACAACTGTAGAATACACATTCCATTCAATAGCACATGAAACTTTCTCCAGGATAGACCACCTGATAGGCCACAAAATGACCTTCAATAAATTTAAGAAAATTGAAATTATACCAAGCACTCTCTCAGACCACAGTGGAATAAAACTGGAAGTCAACTCCAAAAAGGAACCTTCAAAACCATGTAAATACAAGGAAATTATACCTGCTTCTGGATGATCTTTGGGTCAAAAATGAAATCAAGATGGAAATTAAAAAAATTTTTAAACTGAATGACAGTAGTGACATGACCTATCAAAACTTCCAGGACACAGCAACGGCAATGCTGAGAGGAAAGTTCATAGCCCTAAATGCCTACATCAAAAAGTCAGAGAGAGCACAAACAGGCAATCCAAGGTTACACCTCAAGGAACTAGAGAAATGAGAACAAACCAAACCCAAACCCAGAAGAAAGGAAATAAACAAGATCAGAGCAGAACTAAATGAAATGGAAACAACAACAACAACAACAACAAAAACCCAAAAGATAAATAAAACAAAAATCTGGTTCTTTGAAAAGATAAATGAAATTGATAGACCATAAGCAAGATTAACCAAGAAAAGAAGAGAGAAAATCCAAATAGCTCACTGAGAAACAAACTGGGAGATATTATAACTGACACCACAGAAATACAAAAGATCATTCAAGGCTACTATGAAAACTTGTATGCACATAAACTAGAAAACCTAGAAGAGATGGATAAATTCCTGGAAAGATACAAGCCTGATAGCTTAAATCAGAAAGAATTAGATACCCTGAAAAGACCAGTAACAAGCAGTAAGATTGAAACGGTAATTTAACAGTTACCAAAGATATAAAGTTCAGGACCAGATGGATTCTCAGCAGAATTCTACCATTCAAAGAAGCCTTGGAACAGTCGTATTGACACTATTCCACAAGTCGGAGAAAGAGGGAACCTGCCCTAAATCATTCTGTGAAGCCAGTATTACCTTAATACCAAACCAGGAAAGGGCATAACCTAAAAAGAAAACTGCAGACCAATATCCCTGATGAACATAGATGCTTAAATCCTTAACAAAATACTAGCTAACCAAATCCAACAATATATCTGAAAGATAATCCACCATGATCAAGTAGGTTTTATATCAGGGAGGCAGGGATGGTTTAACATATGCAAGTCAATAAATGTAATACATTACATAAACAGAATTAAAAACAAATATCACATGATCATCTCAATAGATGCAGAAAAAGCATTCAACAAAATCCAGTATCACATTATGATTAAAACTCTCAGCAAAATTAGCATACAGGGAGCATACCTCAATGTAATAAAAGCCATCTGCAACAAACCCACAGCCAACATAATACTGAAGGGAGAAAAGTCGAAAGCATTCTCTCTGAGAACTGGAACAAGACAAGGATGTCCACTCTCACCACTCCTCTTCAGCATAGTACTGGAAGTCCTCGCCAGAGCAACAAGACAGGAGAAAGAAATAAAGGTCATCCACATCGGTAAAGAGAAAGTCAAACTGTTGCTGTTTGCTGATGACGTGATCATTTACATAGAAAACCCTAAAGTCTCCTCCTGCAAAAATTTTTAAACAGTAGCAAATGAAGGTAACTACTGTGAAATGGTTGTATTTGAAATGTATCAAGGTTGGAATGGCACAGGTTCCTTCATGGAATACTGTAAGGAATTTTCATTTTATGTGGAGGTTGGATCACAGCCATACCTTGGAATATATCTTTATTTGAAGGAAGAGTTTCCTAAACTCAAATCGACCATCCCCCAACTCTGCCTTCTAAATAATTTTTTAAAGTTAAGGGTGTAGGAGCATTGACTCAGACTTCAGAGTATAGAAAGTAAAAGAAAATGAAGCTCACATCAAACACAGCGGCACCACTGGGACAGTCAGCAGTTCATCTTCCAAGCTGCTTTATTTGGAAAGACCTGTCCTGCAGCTGTCTATTTTGGGTCCCTAAAGCATTGAGGGCACAATTGTGTTCTAATAAGATGTAGTCTTTCTAGTAGTAATCTAATTAATACTTTATACATTTTTTATATTCTCAGTTCTTTCAGCAAAAGAGAGACTTAGGAGTGTTCAAAAGAAAGTTTTTATTATAATAGCTATAAGAGGTAAAGTGTTCATTGATCCTAGAAGGGAAATTAAGCTGTACAAAACCAGTTTTTTTCTAAGTCAAATGTCAAGGCACTGCAGGGATTGATAGTTAATATTTCAAACAGTTTATAATTTTATATTGTGGTCTTGATTTACTAATTTCATAAAGGAAATAATTCATAAGGGAAATCTGCTATTTTAGACTTGAGAAATTTCTTCAGAATCATCCCTGAGAACTATATCAAAGCAAAATTGTTTGACATAGTTTAGTATGAGTTTTTTTTAATACAAAGTGGAGAGGCTAGTGAATCTAAGTTAAATTGTAAACTGTGGTCCAAATGTCATTCTGACAGGAGAAGCAGGTTGAACAAGTTACTGAAGATAGAGGCACCTCTCAGTGTGAGTGTTTAGGAAATAAAGTGGCTTCCTCACTCATAATGCTAATGAAAGGAAAATCCTAGGACTGGCTTTAAATAGATTAATGAGCTGCTACATTTTGAAGCTGTTGACAGTTTGCTTTTGCACTTCAAGAAGTGCTATAGCATTCATGCATGGTAAATTATGAGATTAATGATCATTCATTTTAATATGAGCAAAGGGTGTATTTGTGTCAGAGCACTTGATTCATGCAATCATGTTCCCAAAACTAAATAAACACGTCAAACTTGGGAAACTGAAGTGGCCATGTAAAAACCCAGGGGGTGAAAATGGGGGTGAGCCAGGCAGTAAGGACACAGACTACCTTTCATGTTTTAATTTGCACCAGCACATTTGGGGTTCACAAGCAGAAACTGTTCTCTGGCATCTGCCAGATGAACCCATGTGTTTTGTTTTGTTTGTTTTTTTAGAATATTAAAAAAAGTTGTAAAGCATGAGGACTTGCCAACAGCTGGGCTACAGTCTTTGCTGGACTAGCCACTTCCTCATATTCATGAGTTTGATTTGTATAAGTCAAATTCTCATGTTTTGTGACTTCAAACTCTAGAATACATTATAGGATGAGAATTGGCTCATTCTTTGAAAATAAAATCCTTTAAGGTCATTCATTATCTAATTCCAAACCACTATCACACTACATTTGGCTTTCCCTTCCAAGCAAGTGGCATTCACGAAATTTGCCATAGCTCTCATTCTGTAAAACTAAGTCCGTTTTTATCTTATGGGATCATTGTTGTAGGAGTCTTTTATTATTATTATTATTTTTTGCTGTTGGGCATGGATTAGTTTACCTTCCCTGCTCTCTTGAAGGTTTTATTTTATGTGACAATGGCATCAGAGAAGATCCTTTGTTGAATCATTTATGTATTCAATATGTAAATGTCCTTGTAAATATCGTGTTATGCCCTGCACTTTGCACACTTTCTCATCAAATCCTTCTGCACACCACAGGAGGAGGTATGAAAAGCCCCCTTTTATGGATTAGGAGTCTCTGTGGGCAGTGTATAAGTTCAAGACTGCAGTGACCCATCATGGTGCCACTGCACTCTAATCTGGGCTACAAAATAAGACCCTGTCTCTATTGAAAAAAACAAACAAAAAAACTAATAGTTGAATTCAAGGATTTGCTTTAGTCCTGTTTAATATGTGTAGAACTGAGCTGACTATATGGAAAGTTTTATAACTAATTTTAGTTGTTTTAAGTTAATACACGCTAAGTATGAGACACTGTAAAGATCTGAAATAATCTAAAGCTATAATTTTGTGAAATAGCAATTGAGATGACATCTATTCAACTGAGCAATTGCGGTAACTATATTAAATGCCCTGTGTTATTCTCACCTAATTCTTGTAGCAGCTCTATGAAGTAGGTATAATCTTGCTGATTTCACTTTTCTGCCCCAACTTCAGATGCAACAGCTTTGGGTTTTGTATCAATTGTGTGCCTGGCATTGCTCTATCAATTGTGTGCCTGGCATTGCTCCACAATTTTGTATCAATTGTGTGCCTGTGTTTTCCAAAATGGAAGCCACTCCCATGTATACGTACTGAGCCCTCGAAACATGGCTAGTCAGAATTGAGTTGTGCTGTAAGTGCAAGGCACACCCTAGGTGTTACAGACACAGCAACAACAAAAAAAGGTGAAATATTGTATTAATATATTTTTAAATATTGATTACATGTTTGATAAATTTTGGAATTACTTGGCTAAATAAAATATATTTTAATATTAACTTGTTGCTTTTTAATCTTTCTAGTGTGTCTACTAGAAAATGTGATGTTACATACATAGCTTACATTATAATTCTACTGAACAGTGCTGCTTTATGTGCTTGGGTTACATCACAGGACAAAAGGTTCAAATATTCCTGTCCTAATGGAGATTACCTTCTAACAGGAGAAAATAGACAAGAAGAATTAAAACATAAACACACACAGTATTCAATGTCATAAGTGTATAGAAAGAGAAAATGAAGAGCGAATGAAGGGGTTTTGGATGGAGTACAGATTGTAGTATTAAAAAGAATACTGAGTAGGCCTCTTGGAGAAGGTAAGGTGTGAGCAGATGTTGGGGAACAGAGTATGTTTCAGGCAGAGGTGACAGCTAGAGAAAAGGACTGTGCCTTGTGTATTTGAGGAAGAGCAGACACTGAAGTTAAACAAACAAAAAACACAGCAATGGGGAAAGAGGGAAGGGAACATGGATGAGTCAGAGAGGTACTAGGAGACCAGGAGGCGTTAGAAAGGCATTGATTTTACTCTGAGTGAAATAAGTAGTCATTAAGGGCTGGCTCTGAGAAGGGACGTGGTCTGACTTTTGGTACATTAAAAAGACCTCTTTGGCTGCTACTGAGAGAGTCTACTGAGGAGGTGGAGGCCAGGCTGAGAGGTAAAAGTAGTGGGGACTGCTGGAAGGCTACATCCATTTCCTGGGGCTGCAGGATCGAAGTACAGTCTTCCTAGCTGTAGGTTCCACATCTGGATTCAACCAACTGTGGATCAAAAGTATGGGGTGGGGGGGGGGGAGAAACATAAAAATAATAACAATCAAATATGATACAAATAAAAGCATTACATTATAACAATTATTTACATAGTAGTTACACTGCATTAGATATACGTCATCTAGAGATGTATTTGGCTTTGTTTGTGTGTTAATTTGTTTAAAGTTTACAGGAAGAGGTACATAGGTTAAAAGAAAATCCACCATTTTATATCAGGGATTTGAGCATCCAAGGAGGATGGTATGGCAGGGGTGGAGGAGTGGGGGACGGGGAGTGTTCTGGAACCAGTCCTCCTTGGAGGTCAAGGGACAACTGTACCACACTTTAGGTAGTTTCAAACAGCAGGCATTTATTCTCTCACAGTTCTGGAGGCTTGAAGTCTGAAATCAAGCTGTCAGCAGGGCCATGCTCTGAAACTTCTAAGCGAGGGTCCTTTCTTGCTTTTTGTTAGTTTTGTGTGGCTGCCCTGAAACCCTGATGTTCTTTGGCTTGTAGATATATTACTCTAATGTCTGCCTTGGTCATATCACATGACCTTCTCCCTGTGTGTCTCTCTATAGCTCTTTTCTTATAAGGATATTACTAGTCATTGGATTAGGAGTCACCCTAATATGGGATGACTAAATTTTAACTAATTACATCTATAAAGAGCCATTTTCCAAATAAGCTCATCATATTGAGGTTCCGCTTGGATGTGAATTTTTTCCTTAAAAAATTCAACCAATTCAACCCAGTACAGAAGGTAATTACCATAATGCTGGAGAAAGGTGATGGCAACAGAGTTGCTGGAAATAGCAGTTTAGGTTGTGATCCATTCTGAGGACACAGTATAGGTGTAATACATCTGGAAATATAACTGAGTGTATTTTCTGTTGAATTGGCTGTAGTGTGTGAGAGAAATAGCTCAAGTGTGGCTCCAGGCATGTCCTAAACCCTTGAAAGAATGGAGCTGGCACTGGCTGAGATGGCGGAGACACAGAGCAGCAAGGAGGGGAAAGAGTAAATGTTTAGATTTGAGAATACTGGATTTGAGATATTTGGTAGGCATTTAAGTAGAGATGCCACTAGGATGTTGTGTTTAAGTGTCTCAAATACAGAAGAGAAATCATTGCAGCAATTTGGATTACATTAGTTTATTAATTAATTTTAATTAAGGTCGTTGGATGCTACAACTCATCTACAATATATGACACTCCTACTGAATTCAGAACCATTGGAGAGACAGATGCAGGCAATCAAAACATCACCTTTACTACAGAAAAGCTTATGTATTTTATTTTATTTAAAAATTTTTAGATTCAGAGGTACATGTGCAAGTTTGCTACCTGGGTATATATTGTGGTGCTGAGGTTTGGGCTTCTGTTGATCCCGTCACCCAAGTTGTGAACACGGTACCCAGTAGATCAGGGGTCTCCAACCCTTGGGCCTCAAACCAGACCAGTCCATGGTCTGTTAGGAACCAGGCCACACAGAAGGAGATGAGTGGCAGGCCAGTGAGTGAAGCTTCATTTGTATTTACAGCTGTTCTGCATCACTTGCATGACTGCCTGAGCTCTGCCTCCTGTCAGATCAGCAGTGGTATTAGATTCTCATAGGAGTGAAAACTCTGTTGTGAACTGTGCATTCCAGGGATCTAGGTTGCGGACTCCTTATGAGAATCTAATGCCTGATGATCTGAAGTGGAACTGAGGCAGTGATGGAGAACAGCTGCAAATACAGATTAACATTGACAGAGAGGTTTGATCGCACAGAGACCATAATAAATCAATTGCTTGCAGACTTATATCAAAATCCTATCAGTGAATGGCAAGTGACAAGCTGCATCTGGTAGCAGGCTTTATCGTGGCAAGTGAGTTGATGTGCTTTAATTGTACAGCTACATCTGGTGACAGGCTTTAAGTCAGAATCCAACACTTATTTTAGTCTGCACATGGCCTGCTCATTATTTTATTTACCACTTCCATCTGCACCTTTTTCTTGCACTGCACACTTTTCTCAATTACAGTTTTGGTAAGCGCACAAGCTAATCTCTGGCCAAAATGAGTAAAAAGCAAACATCACTGCAGAGCTTCTTTGAAAAGGAGGAAAGACCCAATGGTGAGACAGCAGAAGACTGCCAACAAAAAGAAAGCTTCATTTAAAAGAAAATACCAAGAGTCCTACTAAAATTACAGGTTCATTGTAACAGGTGATTCACATTCTCCAAGTTTGCTTTCTATAATATGTGGCAACCAGCTATCCCATGAAGCCATGAAACCTTCAAAACTGCTTTGCCACATGGAGACCAAGCAGCCTGCATTAAAAGACAAGCCTTCGAAGTTTTTCAAAAGAAAAAAACCTATGAACACAAAGAACAGACGCAATTATTGAAGGCCACCACTTCATCAAAGGTGTCTGCACTGAAGCATCATTCTTAGTGACTAACTACAACGCTAAAGCTAAGAAGCCCTTTACTATCTGTGATGAGTTGATCCTGCCTGCTGCTAAGGACATTTGTCATGAACTTTAAGGAGAGGCTGCCCTTCAAATGGTGGCATGTGTTCCTCTTTTGGCTTCCAACCTAACTAGAAAAATTGATGAAATAGCAGAGGATATTGAAGTACAATTGTTAGAATTAATGAATCACCATGATATGTAATCCAGGTTGACGAGTCTACCAATGTTGACAACAGTGCAACGACATTTGTTTTTGTGCAATATATTTTTCAGGAGGATGTGCATGAGGATATGTTATGTGCACTTTTGTTGCCAACCAACACCACAGCTGCAGAATTATTCAAGTTTTTGAATGATTACATATTAGGAAAACTGAATTGGTCTCTTTTTGTCGGTATATACATAGACAGAGTGGCTGCCATGATGGGACAGCTTTCTGGTTTCACTACTTAGGTCAAAGAAGTTGCTTCTAAATGTGAGTCTACACACTGTGTTATCTATAGAGAAATGTAGGCTAGCTGAAACATGTCACCAGAACTTAACAACGTTTTGCAGAATGTGATTAAAATTATCAACCACATTTAAGTACATGCCCTTAACTCTCGTATGTTTGGTCAGCTTTGTGAGGAGATGGACACAGAGCACACACATTTTCTCTTAAACACAGAAGTAGATGGCTTTCTAAAGGTGGATCACTGGCTAGAGCTTTGGAGTTATAAGAGCTGCTCCAGATATCTCTGTTAGAAAAACAGACCCCCTGGTGGCACATTTCAGTGACACAGAATGAGCTGCAAAACTTGCTTACCTGTGTGACATATTCAACTTGCTAAACGAACTCAATTTGTTACCCCAGGAGAGAATGACAACTGTCTTCAAGTTGCAGATAAAGTGGCCACAGTGAAAGCTAAACTAGAATTATGAGGGTGATGAGTGAACATTGGGATTTCTGACATGTTTCAAACATTAGCAGAGATTTGGAAAGAGACTGAGCTGGTGCATGATCACCTATCTCAGCTTTCAAAAGAGTTTGAGCTTTACTTTCTAACCACAAAGGACTACAGAACTGAGAAGGAATGGATCCGTGACCTATTTTTGAATAAGCCAGGTGTATCGACTTTGTCAGTGCTAGAAAAGGATCAACTGCTTGAGATTGCAAATGATGGTGGCCTTAAAAGTATATTTGAGAAAACTGTAAATATCCATATAATATGAATTAACATCAAGGAGGATTATCCCGAGATTGCCACAAAAGTACTGAAAAGCCTGCTTCCATTTTCAACATTCTATCTTTGTGAAGCAGCATACTCTGCAGTGACGGTGACAGCAACCAAAACGAGATTCTGGAGCAGACTAGACATCAACACACTTCAGATGTTACTGTCTCCCATCACCCCCAGATGGTACCATCCAGCTGCAGGAAAACAAGCTCAGGACTCCCACTGATTCTCCATTATGTTGTGTTGTATAATCACTTCATTATATATTACAATGTAATAATAGAAATAAAGTGCACAGTAAATGTAATGTGCTTGATTCATCCCAAAACAATCCCTCCTCACTCTCCACCCAGTTCCTGGAAAAATTGTCTTCCATGAAACGGGTACATGGTTCCAAAAAGATTGGGGACTGCTAAAGTAGTTTATTCAACCCTTGCCTTGTCTCTCCCTTCCCCCTTTTGGGGTCCCCGGTGCTATTCTCATCTTTATGCCTGTATGTACTCAATATTTAGCTTCCACTTCTAAGTGAGAATATGCAGTATTTAGTCTTCTGTTTTTATGTTAACTTGCTTAGGATAATAGCCTCCAGCTGCATCCATGTTGCTGCAAAGGACATGATTTCATTCTTCTTATGGTGGCATAGTATTCTGTAGTTTACATGTATCATATTTTCTCTGTCCAATTCACTGTTGATTGGCTCCTAAGTTGACTGCATGTCTTTTCTATTATGAATAGTGCTGCAATAAACATGCAAGTGCAGGTGTCTTTTTGTTAGAATGATTTATTTTCCTTTGGACGTATACCCAGTAATGAGATTGCTATGGTGAATGGTAATTCTATTTTTAGTTCTTTGAGAAATCTTCAAACTGCTTTCCACAGGAGCTGAACTAATTTACATTCCCATCAACAGTGTATATGTATTCCCTTTTCTCTGCAGCCTTGCCAACATCTGTTATTTTTTTGCTTTTTGATAATAGCCATTCTGACTGGTGTGAGATGGTATTTCATTGTGGTTTTGATTTGCATTTCTCTGGTGATTAGTGATGAGCATTTTTTCATATGTTGGTTGGGTGCTTATATGTCTTCTTTTGAGAAGTGTCTGTTCCTGTCCTTTGCCCACTTTTTCATGGGATTGTTTTTTTCTGATTGAGTTTATTGAGTTCCTTATAGATTCTGGATATTAGTCCTTTGTCACATGTATACTTTGCAAATATTTTCTCCCATTGTGTAGGTTATCTGTTTACTCTGTTGATGGTTTCTTTTGCTGTAGAGAAGTTCTTCAGTTAGGTCCCAATTGTCAGGTTTTTTTTTTGTTGTTGTTGCATTTTCTTTCAAGGACTTAGTCATAAGTTCTTTGCCTTGACCCGTGTCTAGAAAAGTATTTTCTAAGTTTTCTTCTAGAGCTGTTATAAATTGAGGTCTTACATTTAAGTCTTTAACACATCTTGAGTTAATTTTTGTATATGGTGAGAGGTAGGGGTCCAGTTTTATTTTTCTGTATGTGGTTAGCCAGTTATCGCAGCACCATTTATTGAACAGTGAAACATTTCCCCATTTATTATTGTCAGCTTTGTTGATGGTCAGTTGGCTGTAGGTGTGTGGCTTTATTTCCGGGTTCTGTATTCTGTTTCATTGATTTTTGTGTCTATTTTGGTACTGGTATGATGCTATTTTGGCTATTATAACCTTATTGTATGGTTTAAAGTCGGATACTGTGATGCCTCCAGCTTCGTTATATTTTCTTAGGGTTGTTTTGGCTATTTAGGTTCTTTTTTGGTTCTGTATGAGTTTTAGAATAGTTATTTCTAATTATATGAAGAATGTAATTGGTATTTTGATAGTAATGTGGTTGCATCTGTAGATTGCCTTGGACAGTATGGACATTTTAAAGGTGTTGATTCTTTCAATTCATAAGCATGAAATGTTTTTTCATTTGTTTGTGTCATCTCTGATTTCTTTCAGCACTGTTTCATATTTCTCCTTGTAGAGATCTTTCAACTACTTTGCTTGCTGTGTTTCTAGATTTTTTTTTTTTTTTTTTGGTGGCTATTGTAAATCAGATTGCATTCTTGAGTTGGTTCTCAGCTTGGACATTATTGATATATAGAAATGCCACTGATTTTTATGCATTAATTTTGTATCCTGAAACCTTACTGAAGTCATGTATCAAGTCTATGAGTCTTTTGGCAGAATTTTGAGAGTTTTCTAAGTATAGAATTATATCGTCAGTGAAGAGAGATAATTTGACTTCTTTTCCATTTAAATGTCTTTTATTTCTTTATCTTGCTTGATTGCTCTGATTGTGTTACTGGAAGTGGTGAGAGTGGGCATCTTTGTCTTGTTCCAGTTCTCAAGAGAAGTGCTTCCAACTTTTCTCTGTTCAGTATGATGTTGGCTGTGCGTTTGGAATGATTCACGAATTTTCATGTCATCCTTTCAAGGGACCAAGCTAATCTTTGTATTATTCCAGTTTAAGTATGTGAGCTGCCAAAATGAGCACCAGAAAAGCAAATAATAAGACAACAGCAACAGGAAACATACCAAAGAGGAGGAAGATAGGAAAATAATGAAGTACAAGCCTGAGATGGATATTCATATGGGCAGGATTTTTCTGAGCAATGGATACTTTTGGCATCTTACCACTAAGAGGGATCCCAAAGGAATTTGTGTTATTTAGAATAGGTCCAACTGCATGTGAAAGATATGTCCAAAATAGAACTAGTTATACAGGTTAAGGTTATTTCTCTCACAAGACAAAATCCAGAGGGCTGGGGTAATGAGCCTACTCCACAGAGTCATCAGTGACACCAATTGTGTGCAGATCAGAACTCTGTCAATCCTAAAATATGGTTTTGGTTCTCATGGTCTGAGATTCTGAGCTCTATTTATTACATCTGTATTCTGAATAAAACGGAGGAAGGAAGGAACACACACGCCCATTTTTAAGGAGTTTTCCAATAAGTCCCACACAAAACTTTTACTTATCTCTTATTGGCTATTACTTTGGTACATCAAGTTTCAAGGGAGTCTGAGAAATATAGTTTTTTAGTTAGATGACAAGGTGTCCAGCTAAAACTTGGATCCCTGTTATTAAAATAAAAGGAATGAATGAATATTGGGCATCAATTTATAGTCTCATCAATTTATAGCCTCAGCCTCAAAGTTAAATAAATTTGGGTAAGAAAATTAAAAAGGAACAAAAAGAACACAAGCATTGATTCCAGCAAACTGTGCCTGTCATGGATGTATTAAGTAAAGGAAAGAAACCAATTTAAGAACCACTGTAAGACAAGGTTCAACTGCTAAACACTCAGAGGAAAGTTAAGCACTAGAGACATGTATCCTAACAGCAGAAAGAGATGTTGCACAGGGAACTATTTCCACTGCATTTGAAAGAACTTTTTATTTAATGCCCAGAAAACTCAAAAGCTGAGGAAAAGGTAAGCTCTGGAGAAGAACACATGGCAGAAATATTCAACTTTGTTAGATCTTTAGGGGCCAAGATTTCAACCATAACTTCAATTTAGGAATCTCCAACTGAGATAATTATAAAGAAAATAGAGTAACTGCCCCTATTAGGCAGGTTTCATGGGCCTAAGGAGTGTCACAGAAAAAGTTGATGGCAATAGCCATTATAAATAAAAGCACCAGTCCTACTTACAAAAACCTATTAGAGTCTTTATCACCATATAGTATGTTTCAGCATTCCTATTCATTTCCCTGAAATTATGTTTCCATAAATTTCTTTAGCATGTGTCTTCAGAGCCCTGGATTTTTCCATTGACAGCATTGATAACTGTGTTTCTTGATGATTTCCTAAATGCTAGCTCCTTCTTTGGGAACTTGCTGTTATTATTGTTTATTTCATTAATTCAACATATATTTTGAACATGATACCTATATGATAACAAATTAATATTTTTCTTGGGAAACACCGTGAGCAAAACAAAGATCTGTCCTCTCACAGATCTTAATTTCTAGTAGGTGCAAAGGGATAATAATAATAACAGAATAAATAATCTAGTTTGCTAGAGATTAAGAAGTGTTGTGGAGAAGAGAAAGAGTAAAGTAGGGGTAAGTGGAATCAAGAGTGCTGGGGTATGGGCTGGTTCAGTGTTAAATAAGGTAGTCAGGGTGAGCCTCACTGAGAAGAGGAGATTTGAGCAAAGGCTTGAAGTCATTGAGTAGTCAACCAAGCAGGTACCTCTGGGAAGAGAATTCTGGGCAAAACAACCAGAGCAAAGGCCTTCAGGTGAGAGCATGCATGGTGTGTATGTGAGTCAGAGGCCAAGGCAATTGGAACACAGTGAGCAAAGGGGAAGGTGGTGGGAGAGTCAGAGGTAATTGTGGGGCAGCATGTAGGGCCAATTAGGTCATGGCAAGAATCTGGTGTTTGTTTTGAGTATTTGGAGGGTTTTCAGCAGAGAGAAGACATATTCTGACTTAAAATTTAAAATAATTACTCTGTCCACTGCAATGAGTGAGTGGTCCTGGAAGGTGGTGGGGTGAGGGGGAAGGGGGCATTGGAGCAAGGATAAAAGCAGAGAGGCCTGTTAAGAGGAGGATGCAGTTGAGAAATAATGATGGCTCACACCTAGGTGGCAAGTGGAGGCAGGATTATAGATACAATATAAAGGTATAATCATCAGAAATTTTGATAGATTAGATGCAAGGTGTGAAAGAATGAGAAGAATCAAGGCTGATTCATGAATTTAGCCTGAACATCTGGAAGGATGGCTATGCTATTTCAGTGAAGTAGGGAAGGCTGCAGGGAGTGTAAATTTGAGGCGGGATAATTGTTCATTTGCAAGTGAATTAGCTCATTACAATATAATTAGAGCTACCAGCTCTATCAGCAGGAGAGATGCATGCATGGTTCGGTCTCTGCTGTACTCAAGGGTATACTTGGCTTACCCCATAATGGTAATGGCAACGATCCAAACGTTCTGTAGTATGCTTCTTAATAGTCTGACTCGGTGTGAAATTCCAGTGATGTGTGTATGGTCTCTTGAAATTACTAATTATATCTTGCAATTTCTTCTAACCACTCTTTGTTCATTTCCTCCCCCAATGTGATAGATTCTCTTTATAATTACTAATACCTGCCTGTCACGTTTTTCTTTATGGCATCCCAATTTTTTTTCAAGGAATCCTGTTCCCCATTATTAGTCATTATCTTGGTGAAAGCTAGAATCATCTTCTTCAGCCTCCCATTCATTCTTTTAGCCCACAATATTCTTCTAATAAATTCTCTCTCCCAAGACAGTCAGAGTTGGTTTTCATGAGTATAATGAACATTGGCAGATATAGTTATATCTTTATTTAAATGAAAGAAACAGTAAATGTACTTTTAAACATTAGAATTCCATATTACAAAAGCTTATCGTATATTTGCTTTAGAAAGATAATTAACATGTTTTATGCAGTTTCATGTGAAATCTTATCAGCTTTAATCCTATTACATTGTCAACAATCCTATTACATTGTCAACAAATTCTATCAAAAAGTTCAAAAATTATCCTGAAACAGTTTGATAAAACGCTCCCTGGTAAGCTCCCTAAGCTGAGCTTTCTTTGCTCAGACTGTAAGCTAAATTGGGTTCATGAGCTTAGTTGTCTCTAAAAAAGCATGAAATCATAACTCAGTGACCACTGGCATATATTCAGTCTTTTCATACCTTTTAACTTTATGACTAAACTGATGATTTAGTCTTCTTTTTGTCTTAACTTAGATTTATTTTTAATACTTTTCCCAGTCTGGTATCAATTTGTTCAGTACAATGAATACAGCAATACAATCATTCCTAAGAAGAAAGTGTTTTTGCTTCCTTCTTTTCTTTTAGATTCTGAGTATAACCCTTTTAGATCCTGAGTTTAATCTTGACTTATTTATCTTTTGGGATCAATGAAGCATTTTTATTTATTTAAAAATATTTTTAAGCCATTTAACATATAAATTATAGAGGTAAGAATAAGGAGATAGTAAAAAAGTCATTAAAATTTTAATAAGAATTTAAACAGCATTTTCATTTTCAAAATATAATACTTTGAAAACATTTGATGGTACATTTTTGTTGAATGGAGGATTGCCACATCTTCTTTCCTACATAATAATAAACCATTTTTATTTTTATAAATGTCAAATGAATGATTATTTCAATGAGTTTCTTCATTTTTAAATTACATATTTCCTTCCAATTACTTGTAATATGAGTGATGTATACACAGCTATTCTAGTGCTTTTTCACTTTTGGCCGTGTCAAGTAAATTTTGGTGCAAAAACATTGTAAATACTCATCCTTTCAGCAAAATAGTATAATTTAGATTCTTGTTCTGAAATATCGTAAGATGAAGTCTTCCTTGCTAAATGACTAACTGAATGAGAAAACCATATTTTCTATTTGTCAATATACCTCTAAGCACTTCATATATATTAATTCATTTAATCATTTAATCTTCACAGCAACTTAATAGAGTTAGGGAGTCAAGGTCCCATTTTATAAGAGAGGAAACAGATACACAGAGACTCAATAAATTATATACGATCAAACACCTAGTAAGTGGCAGAGCCAGATTCAAACCCAAGCAATCTGTTCTTGACCAATACTCTACACACTCTAAGAACAAACAGTATAAACTCGTGATCCCAAAGAGGTGGGGTTTTTTTTGTTGTTTTTTTGGTCATTGTACTTGTAAAGATGCATATTCCGTGAATTTTTTCCTTTCTTGTAGATTTTTTATAGAACAAGGAGAAATACTAACAAAAAGAGGGAGGCTGCACGCACAGGAGAGAAAGGGCTAAAACACGGATCAGGTTCACTAATAGAGTAGGAAGGTAGGGTAAGCGAAGAGGGTCCAAGTGAAGGATTACTTTGGTTTAATTTATTCTGTCACTTATTCATTCAACAAATATTTATTGGTCACCTACTATTTACTGAGCAGTCATTAGGCAAATAATAATAAAAATAAACATGTGTTCCTGTCTTCATGGAACTTAGAGTGTATAGGAAATGTGGACATGAAACCAGTAATTAAAGGAGTGATAAATGCTATAAAATGTCTTCTTCCCTTAATCCTTTCCCTTGACTTTCTTTAAGCTCTGTCCTATGCTCTCTTAACTCCTCATTGAAAGCTTCTCAGTAGAGTCTCTCATAAATCCACAAATGTCACTTACCTAGTATACATGGTTGTCGGTTCCAAGTACACATCTCTTGCTCTATTTCTGCCCTGAGACTTAGACTGATAGATTTAACTGCTTGTTCCAACTTAACCCACTAAAGTCTAGCTGATATTTCAAATGCAGCTTGAGTAAAAATGAACTCATTTTTTTCTCAAAAGCTGTTTCTCCTAAGGTATTCCCTTATTTCACTAATAAATGGTGATACTATTTATCTATTTCCTAAGTGAAAATCCTAGAAGTCTCTAAAGACACATTGATCTCCTTCTACTTCAATCTCCAATCACCACATAATTCTATCAATTGATGGTTTCCTCATTCCCAGCCTTTTTTCAGACCACCATAACTTCTTGCTTGTATTACTGTAGTTATCTTTTGTGCTAAATTGTGCAAGCAAGTGGCAGGGTTCCTGATCTAGTTACATGTTTTTAATTTTATTGTTTTTGATCATAGACCATCAACTTTGCTATTCCTCCTTTTTGAAATTTATTAATATTTTATTTGTGGCAGAAAGTTAATTTTTGACAGTTTGCTATTAGCAATGGAAAAAATGTGCATTCTTTGGTTTTAGGGTACAGAGTTGAAGACCAATCAATTAAACAATTACTATGTTACCTTAATAGTTAGGCTATTTAGGTCATTCCTACTTATACTTATTTTTGGTCTACTTGGTCTTCTAAGAGAGAGGTAAAATAAAATTTTGACTATTAATAGTTTTCCTATTCTTTTGTATTAATTTTATTTTTGCTCATGAGTGTTAATGTTAATTCAAAATTCCTTATTCAAGTTCCTCTGAGATTTCTTTGTTTAGTTCTTCTCTCCAGCCAACAGGCATCAGCCTTGTAGGACTGCTCGCCATGCAGAACGGGACTAACTGATGGCCTCGCCAACATACCACTCCTGGGAGTGTCGAGTGTTGGTGCGATTCCTTCTTTTTCCAGGCTTCTTCCGATTCCTTCTTTTTCCAGGCTTCTTCTGGCTCCTGGGAGAGTCTTTTGGACAGTCCATGCAGACACTTGTCATTGCGGCCTTTTTTGGGTCCACTCAGAGAGCATGAGGTCTTGTTGGGATTCTGCTTAGGGAGCATCTCCTGTTTTGGCGAATATACTCTGTGGCCTCACCTGGGTTGCAACTGTGGCCGTCTGTCTCCCTCGGAATGCCCCTTGTCTTGACATTTACTGCATCTGTGAGCCTTTGTCACACACTGTGGTTCAAACTTACATGTAGTGTTGCTGAAATTATTTGTGTTTCTCCTTCTGTTTGTGGTTCAAGGATAATTTTTGAAAAGAGAACATAGTAGCTTCTTTTCTGTTTCTCTATTTAGAACCCAAAAACACAATACTATCAAGCTGGTTTCTCTAGCTGTAGACTTGTTTTCTTTGAGTCAACTTCAGTATTGCTTTCAGAGTAAGCTTTCTCAGTGAAAGATCTGTTAACTGCACGTGACTGCTTAAAGACTTTCAACAATTTCCCACCCTTTATGAGTTGCAGTTCACAACATACAACATTATTTTGAATTATTTGCAGTTTTCCAATTGTCTGATGGTCTTATTGCTTTGTGCTTTTAAATGCTTGCGTTCAAATCCAGCATTGGATTCTTCAGTCTTTTCCTCATTCTGAGATCTCATTCTGAGTCTTTGCCTGTGTGAGCTGATGGCATCCACATCCAACTGTACCACTTTCCTCCTCTATTTATTCATTCTGTTAGCAAATGTTTATTAAATATTTGCAAGTGCCAGGTTCTGCTAAGTTGTTTACAGTAGTGAAAAAACAGATAAAAGTCCTGCCCTCAAGGCTTTATTAGATTATAATATATGGTTTATGTTGGTTTATCATCTTTTTCATTAGCATGTGAAATCCCTGAGCTTTAAAGCCTTCTGTCCAGAGTTCATGGGATACAGTAGATTCTCAATAGATGTTAGCCAAATGAGCAAATAAATAAGAGAATGCTTATGTGGGCTGTTGCATGTAGGTGGGCTTCCTCTTATCTATTTGCTCATTTGGCAAAGGCAGCTATTACAATAATCTAGCTGAGAAGATATTGGTTCCTAACAATAAACAAGAATAATGTGGGCAAGCTTTTTGGCACTTCTGCATTGTAAGCGTTAAGTTTTGATGATGGAAGAATTTTACCATAACTGACTGAGCTTTTTAAATTGGGCTGCTAACTGAGGGAACATGAAGGGAATGGTGAGCAAGTTGGGAATGGAATTTAGTTTTGAACTCTGGAGCATATTCTGGAGGACATTTTATATGATTATATATATACACACACATGCATACATGCATGTATATATTATTTCACATGTATATAATTATTTAAATTGACATTTCAGCTGAACCATCATGATAGAGTATGTGTTACATTCTAAAAGGGGTATTAGAACGTGTTAAAACTGCAGATATAAAAGTATCCAGAAAGGGCAAATAGAGAAGACTTTTAGAAGAAAACATTTGAAAGAAACTACAGAATAAATCACCTTTTCTGCATGTTTCCTCTATCCAAGGTGGTTATAGTGGATGTGGAGGCTGCTTCTAAATCAATATAGAGTGAGAGGCACTTCAGTGGGTCTATGTGGAGAGCTTGCTAGGCCTGAAATTGGGGGACATAGAAGTTTGTTAACTGGCATGAACCTGAGAAAGCTGGAGCAGCTTACATCACCTGAACAGAGCAACAGAGTTTCACTCCCCTGCACTGGAGCATCAAAGGTGTCCCTGGGACCATGTGTGAAGTCACAGGGAGGATTGGCAGCTATGGGTGTTTTAGAAGGAAATCATGACCAAGAGGGCAGCTTCTTGGGGCAAGGCGACCCCAGTTTAAGGTGGACAGATATTGTCTATATTACAGGAGTTGCAATTTGAGAGACTCAATAGGGGAGTCTTGAGAAACCCCAAAAAAGTGTATATGAGAGAAAGAGCTGGCTGTTAGCATCTGTCAGGCCCACAGGGTGTGAAACTAGCTTCCACAGTGACAGGTATCATTTCTTTCAGCACTCCTCCCTTCCCTACCTGGACATGCTTATCAGGGAAAGATGAGAGATCCAGGCCTCATTCTCCCAAAGCAAGTGACTAGCTTATGGCAGGCCCTAGGGAGGAAAAAAAGAAGAGCTTTAATGTTAAATAAAGTTTGGAATCATGAATTTGATACTGGTCTGAGAAGTTTAACTTCTGGATCTTACCTATGTAATTATTGAGTAAGGTTAAAAAAAAAAGGAGTTTTTTTCAGTATTTTGAAGTGAGGATTAGTAGTGGTGAGTATTAAGGGGGTGATCAGAGAAAGAAGAATGTAGGGAGGGAGATGGCATTGCCAAAAGGTGGAGGAAGACAAAGTGTGACATCATGGAAACAGAGAACCAGGAAAATCCAAGTTCTGTGGGGCCTGAAGCTTACTAAATTATAAATAACTGAAGTTTATTCAATTATAAATAACTTAATCTTACTACATTATTAATACAAATTAGGTAAAAGTGGATATTTATAAAGAGAAAATAAATACCAAAAACTTCACAAATCTAGAAAAGACTATCACATTTTAATTAGCTAAGTGCCTAACACCCTTCTGTAGTATTTTCCCTGTTGTTTTTGACTGTATATTATTTGATTACTTCCTCTCTCTGGAAAGACAGTAAAATAATGAAATCTGTCCTCTGAGATGTTTGGTTAAAGTTCAATTTTTATTATTTATAATTTAGAAAATTGTTTTCAGCTTTATCATTCATATTGGTAATTACACATTTTTAGGATTGTTGTCAAATTTGAGGAAAGTTCTATAAAATTTTTTCCACATGTAAACATGAATTTTAGGGCATTTAAAGTATCCCATGCAGTTACTATGGCAATTTAAAATATGGCCATGGATTCTTTCCCTCATTTCCTGTTGAGAGGTGGAGGTGCGTGTCCCTTCCACTTGAATAGGGGCAGGATTGTTCCTGTTTTAAGTAATCTGGCATAGTGGAAATACCACTTCTGAGGCTCAGCAAAAAAGGGTCATGCATTTCCCTACTTAGCTGCTGGAACACTTGCTGTTGGAGCCCTAAGCCTCAGTGTTCGAAGTCTGACTACACAGAGGCTGCCATGCTTTGAGGAAGATCAAGGTACATTGCAAGGCCATACTCTAGTTGACAATTTCAGATGAGCCCAGACTTTAAATCATTCCACCTTAGGTCCTAGATATATGAGTAAAGGAGTCTCTGGAGAATTTCAGCCCCTAAGTACTTGACTCTTTCTAGCCGAGGCCCTGGGCATGGTGAAGCAGAGATAAGCCATCTTTGCTGCCCATATCCGAATTCCAAACTCCCATTTAAAAATTCTGTTTTACATCAGTCAGTTTTAACATGGTTTGTTACAGCAATAGATAACATAAAGCGTTGCTAATCTTCAATTGTCTGAATGAACATTATCAACCAGTCAAGTGTCAATGTGTTTCTCATGATAGTGGTATGTAATTGATGTCATGTTATTTCCATGGACATTTATTTTTCTGTCAAATCAGCAGGAAATTAAAAAAAAGTGAGTACAGATGTGATTGAGCAAGGCCATTTTAGGCTGAGGGAATAGCATGAACAAAGCATAAGCAAAGATATGATCTAGTGAGGATAAGAGAATACGTTTGAATTAAGTGTGGTAAATACACAGGGTGTGTTGAAGCTCAGAAAAAGAGAAAGAAAAAGATGTCAAATGCTAGCATGTACTTGAGACTAGACTATGAAATATACTGGTAAGTGGCTAAGGATAGATTAGATTTAATTAAGGAATTGGGGGCCTGATGATGGATCATTAGATCATTGAAAGGCAATATAGTGTTATATTGAGATTGTTAACATTTGAGTCAGACTGCACTTAATTTGACTATCTCTGCCACTTATAGTATATAAAGTCTTGTTAGTTAATTAAGTATTAAAGTGGTTGTCATCCACACAAATATATCCTTCCGATATGGTTTGGATTTGTGTCCCTACTCAAATCTCATGTCAAATTATAATCCCCAGTGTTGAAGAATGGGCCCGGTGGGAAGTGATTGGGTCATGGGGGCAGATTTGCCCCTTGCTGTTCTGACGACAGTGAGTGAGTTCTCACAAGATCTGGTTGTTTAAATGTATGTAGCCCCTCTCTCTTCACTCTCTTCCTCCTGCTCCAGCCATATAAGACGTGCCTGCTTTCCTTTCACCTTCTGCCATGATTGTAAGTTTCCTGAGGCTTCCCCAGCAGTGCTTCCTGTACATCCTACAGAACCGTGAGCCAATTAAACTTCTTCTCCTTATAAATTACCCAGTCTTGGGTAGTTCTTTATAGCAATGCAAAAACAGATTACTACTCTCGAAATTTAAGATAAATTCATTGTCAACTTAGTTTCTCCTTAGTTAGATCTCCAAAATGTCCATGGTCACACCAAATGCCACCTAATATGAAGGCTAAGATGAAGGAAGTATGATGGAGTCAGAGTCAGTATGGATAAAGAATGTAGTATTAGTTAATTAAGGTTTAATATCTTACTTTTTTAAATTAAAAATATATGATCATATGAACACATTTCTAGAGCTATTCCCAACATGTTGGAAAGGTCCTATGTAAGTGAAGGATCTTGAAGTTTAAACTTCATTAGTTTCATGACACTTCTCCCTCTGCTAATGGATATGTGGGTTTTCATAATTAAATAATGTCAAAATTATAAAGGGAGTTAAATAGTACAATGATTGAAAATCACTCATTGGTTTTAACAATTAAGAGTCCACTATTGAATATGAAAATGGTTTCCATAAAGATTTAATGAGGTGTAGGAGTGGAAATTATACTGGTAAATGTTAAAGAATGAAGAGTGGAAATTATATTGGTGAATGTTAAAGAATGAAGAGTTTAGCTGGATGAAAACCTAGAAACATCTTTCTGAACTTGAGGTTTAATTTTGTTTTCTCTTATTCAATGCCCATATAATGAAATTGTCTTTAGATAGTCCCCAGTTATAAAAAAATTAGTGAAGCTTCTAGATCTAAAATTGTAAACAACTTTTCTTTGTTTTTTTTTTGTTTTGTTTTGTTTTTTTTTTCTGAGACAGGGTCTCACATTGTTGCCCAGGTTGGAGTACAGTGGTGCAATCATAGCTCACTGTAGCCCAGCTCCTGCACTCAAGCAGTCCTCTCACCTCAGCCTCCCAAGTAGCTGGGACTACAGGCACAAGTCACTAGGCCCAAATAATTTTAAACAATTTTTGTAGAGACAGGGGTCTTGCTATGTTGCCCAGACTGGTTGAAAAATTCTGGGCTCACACCATGCCTGGCTAATTTTTGCATTTTTAGTAGAGATGGTGTTTCACCCTGTTAGGCTGGTCTGGAACTCCTGACCTCAAGTGATCTACTCATCTGGGCCTCCCAAAGTGCTGGGATTATAGGTGTGAGCCACCATGCTTGGCCCCCTTTTCTTTTCTAAGCAGAACTACAAATTTGAGAAATTGCCAGAAGCCTCGAATTTTCCTGAGCACCAGCAGGAGCTGTGCCCTAGGGTGGAGCAAGGGTGGAGGGCATGGCAGCCGCCAGTGGACCTCGAGGCCCAGGTAGCTTGCCGGCCTCTTATGGGGGCTGACCTGACAGAGAGAAACAGCAACTCTGTTCTCAGGACTGGGGATGGACAGCTTTGGCCTCAGTCAGGTGTCGGGGACTCGAAACAACTGTAGGCATTACCTTCGGCTCCACTCAGGACTGCCAACCAAGACTGTTTATTTGGAAAATTCAGACCCCACCCCCGAATGAGCTGTTGACACTTGTTCCTTGCTGAATTGGATTGTTGATTTGTAGTTGAGAGGTATAAAGTTAGTTGGCAGTTAAAAAAAAAAAAAAAAAAAAAAAAGAAAAATTCTGGGCTCAGGCTATCCTTGGCCTCCAAAGGTGTTGACATTACTGCACCTGTCCCTAAACAAGTTTTCAATTGTTATAATTGTGTAAGTGATCGTTTAAATTTTGAATAAAGAACAGTAAACCGGCTGGGCATATCTGGTGGCAACAAATAGAAACCACAGTTAGCCTCATCAGAAAGAAAGTGCTTTGGCTCTTGCAGCAGCTTATTGCTCTTAGAGTTCCCATTGCTGCTGTGACTGCTGGATATTCTGCTGCATGAGACTGCTTTTTATCTGACTAGTAAAAGATAACCCAGAATCTTGGGGGAATCCCAGAAGCACAGACTTCTCCACACTTTCAGAAAATTTGATTATGAAAGGATACTAAAGAGAAAGGCCCTTGCATAGATAATAAAAGGAATAAATGGTGGGGAGGGGGGCTAACAAAGTTTCTTTTAGAATGGAAAAGTTTTGCAGTTGTTTATATATATATATTATACTTTCAGTTCTGGGGTACATATGCAGAACATTCAGGTTTGTTACATAGGTATACATGTGCCATGGTGGTTTGCTGCATCCATCCTCCCGTCATCTACATTAGGTATTTCTCCTAATGTTAGCCCTCCCTAATTCCTCCACTCGCTGCTATCCCTCTCCTACTGGCTCACCCCCCGACAAGCACTTGTGTGTGATGTTCCCGTCTCTGTGTCCATGTTTGTCTCATTGTTCAACACCCACTTATGAAGTGAGAACTTCATCTTTCTTCTCACTACTAGAAGCAAGCGTGTTGTTTGGTTTTCTGTTCTTGTGTTTGTTTGCTGAGGATGATGCTTTCCAGCTTCGTCCATGTCCCTGCAAAGGACATGAACTCATCATTTTTTATGGCTGCGTAGTATTCCATGGTGTATATATGCCACATTTTCTTTATCCAGTCTATCATTGATAGGCATTAAGATTTGAACTTGTTTTTGACTATAGGAGAAGAAATCAGAAGTGAACTAGTGATGGAAGAAACAGGTTGGTGAGATTGTGAAGCAAGGGAAATGGCAGAATAAAGGACAGATAAAAAAGTTGAAGTTGAAATTGAAGATTGCAGTTATTTGTATTGTTATCGTTTTCCTACTGATTTTATCAGATGTAATGACATCTAGATAAATTGGTTCTTTTATAATAATAAAATACTCATCTTTGTCTCTAGTAATTTTTCTTTTTTTGAATTTTTCTTTTGCTGAGGCTGGAGTGCAGTAGCACAATCATAGCTCACTGAAGCCTCAAACTTCTGGGCTCAAGTGATCTTCCTACCTCAGTTCCTAAGTATCTGGGACTATGAGTGCATGCACAAAGTGATCTTGAACTCCTGGGGTCAACTGATCCGTCTGCCTCATCCTCCCAAAGTGCATGGATTGTAGGTGTGAGCCACTGTGCCTGTCCTCCCTGGTAATACGTTTCGTTGAAAGTCTGCCAGATACCAGTATAGTCACTAAAGTTTTCTTTCTTATAGTATTCTCATAAGATTGCAAAACAACTATTTAGTTTTCATTGGCAGTTATCACATTCTGTTCTAAGTTAACCAGGAACATGGTGGGAACTGTGTGAGTCTGTCTACCGATTCCTCTGGTTCTAAATAATGTGCTCTTCATCTTTCTCCTTACTACTAGAAACCAGTTCAATTTTGCTTATGCAAAAGGATGTATCTTCTTCAGGTGTGGAGAAATTTTAAGTATTTCTTTTTTATTATTTTTTCAACTTTTATTTTAGGTTCAGAAGGTACATGGGCAGATTTGTACCAGAAGGTACATGGGTAAATTTTATGTTGTGGGGTTTGGTGTACAAATGATTTCATCACCAAGGTAGTGGCATGGTATCCACTGGGTACTTTTTCAACCCTTACCCTCCTTCCATCCTTCCCACTAAGTAGGTACTGGTGGCCTTTGTTCCCTTCATTGTGTCTATGTATACCCAATGTTTAGTTCCCACTTATAAGTGAGAACATGTGTTATTTGGTTTTCTGTTTCTGCATTAATTCACTTAGGACAATGGCTTCCAGCTGCACCTATGTTGTTGCAAAGGACATTATTTTATTTTTTATAGCTGCATAGTATTCCATGATGTATTTGTACCATGTTTTCTTTATCCTGTTCACCACTGATGGACATCTAGATTGATTCCAGGTCTTTGCTATGGTGAATAGTGCTGTGATGAAGGTAAAGGTACATGTGTCTTTTTGGTAGAATGAGTTTTGTTTTTTTGGGTATATACCCAGTAACGGGATTGCTGTGTTGAATGGCAGTTCTGTTTTAAGTTCTTTAGGACATCTCCAGAAGTGCTTTTTACAGTGGCTGAAATAATTTACATTCCCAATAACAATGTGTTAGTGTTCTCTTTTCTCTGCAACCTTGCCAACATTTTTCGGACTTTTTAGTATTAATAATAGTCATTGTGACTGGTATCTGAGATGATATTCCATTGCAGTTTTGATTTACATTTCTCTAATGATTAGTAATGACCATTTTTTTTCCATGTTTGTTGGCCATGTGTATGTCTCTTTGGAGAAATGTCTTTTCACGTCCTTTGCCTACTTTTTAAATAATTATTGAGTGATTGATTTTTTGTTTTGTTTTTACTCCCGTTGTTCTATTTTTCTTTCTTTCTTTGTTTCTAAACTTTAAGTTCTGGAATACATGTGCAGAACATGGAAGGTTTATTACATCAGTATACATGTGTCATGGTGGTTTATTATACCCATAACCTACATTGGGTATTTTTCCTAATGCCATACCTCCCCTAGCCTCTCACTCCTCGACAGGCCCTGGTGTTTGATGTTCCCCTCCCTGTGTCTAAGTGTTCTCATTGTTCACCTCCCACTTATGAGTGAGAACATGCAGTGTTGGCTTTTCTGTTTTTGTGTTAGTTTGCTGAGAATGATGCTTCCCAGCTTCATCCATTTTTCTGCAAAGGACATGAATTTATCCTTTTTTATGGCTGCATAGTATTCCATGGTATATATATGCTACATTTGATTTTTTATCCAGTCTATTATTGATGGGCATTTGGGTTTGTTTCAAGTCTTTGCTATTGTGAATAGTGCTGCGGTAAACGTGTGTGCATGTATCCTTCTAGTAGAATGATTTATACTCCTTTGGGTATATACCCAGTAATGAGATTGCTGGGTCAAATAGTATTTTTGGTTCTAGATCCTTGTGGAATTGCCACACTGTCTTTCACAATAGTTGAACTAATTTACACTCACACCAACATTGTAAAAACGTTCCTATTTCTCCACATCCTCTCCAGCATCTGTTGTTTCCTGACTTTTTACTGATCACCATTGTAACTAGTATGAGATGGTATCTCATTGCAGTTTTGATTTACATTTCTCTAATGACCAGCCATGATGAGCTTCTTTTCATATTTGTTGGCTGCATAAATGTCTTCTTCTTTTTCTTTTTTTTTTTTTTTTTTTTAAGAAGAGTTTTACTTTTTTTTCCCCGGCTGGAGTGCAATGGCGCGATCTCGGCTCACCGCAACCTCCGCCACCTGGGTTCAGGCAATTCTCCTGCCTCAGCCTCCTGAGTAGCTGGGATTACAGGCACGCGCCACCATGCCCAGCTAATTTTTTGTAGTTTTAGTAGAGACGGGGTTTCACCATGTTGACCAGGATGGTCTCGATCTCTTGACCTCGTGATCCACCCGCCTTGGCAAATGTCTTCTTTTGAGAAATATCTGTTCATATCCTTCGCCCACTTTTTGATGGGATTTTTTTTTTCCTTGTAAATTTGCTTAAGTTCCTTGTAGATTCTGGATATTAGCCTTTGGTCAGATGGAGATTGCAAAATTTTTCTCCCATTCTGTAGGTTGCCTGTTCACTCTGATAGTTTTTCTTGCTGTGCAGAAGCTTTTTATTTTAATTGATCCTATTTGTCAATTTTGGCTTTTGTTGCCATTGCTTTTAGTGTTTTAGTCATGAAGTCTTTGCCCATGCCTATGCCCTGAATGGTATTGTGTTGTTTTCTTCTAGCATTTTTATGTTTTTAGATCTTATGTTTAAGTCTTTAATCCATCTTGAGTTAATTTTTGTATAAGGTGTAAGGAAGAGGTCCAGTTTAGTTTTCTGCATATAGCTAGCCAGTTTTCCCAACATTTATTAAATAGGGAATCCTTTCCCTGTTGCTTGTTTGTCAGGTTTGTCCAAGATCAGATGGTTGGAGATGTGTGGTGTTATTTCTGAGGCCTCTGTTCTGTTCCATTGGTCTACATATTTGTTTTGGTACCAGCACAATGTTGTTTTTGTTACTGTAGCCTTGTAGTATAGTTTGAAGTCAGGTAGTATGATGCCTCCAGCTTTGTTCTTTTGCTTAGGTTTGTCTTGGCTATACAGACTCTCGTTTGGTTCCGTATGAAATTTAAAGTAGTTTTTTCTAATTCTGTGAGGGAAGTCAATGGTAGCTTGATGGGGATAGCATTGAATCTATAAATTACTTTGGACAGTATGGCCGTTTTTATGATACTGATTTTTTCTATCCATGAGCATAGAATGAATTTCCATTTGTTTGTGTCCTCTCTTACTTCCTTGAGCAGTGGTTTGTAGTTCTCCTTGAAGAGGTCCTTCACATCCCTTGTAAGTTGTATTCCTAGGTATTTCATTCTCTGTAGCAATTGCAAGTGGAAGTTCACTCATGATTTGGCTATTTGTCTATTATTGGTGTATAGGAATGATTGTGATTTTTGCACATTGATTTTGTATCCTGAGACTGCTGAAATTGCTTATCATGTTATGGAGATTTTGGGCTGAGACAATGGGGTCTTCTAAATCATGTCATGGGCAAATAGAGACAATTTGACTTCCTCTTTTCCTAATTGAATATCCTTTATTTCTTTTTCTTGACTGATTGCCCTGGCCAGAACTTCCAATACTATGTTGAATAGGAGTGGTGAGAGAGGGCATCCTTGTCTTGTGACATTTTCAGAGGGAATGTTTCCATCTTCTGCCAATTCAGTATGATATTGGCTATGGGTTTGTCATAAATAGCTCTTATTACTTAGAGATATTTTCCATCAATATCTGTTTTATTGAAAGTTTTTAGCATGAAGGGGTGGTGTTGAATTTTATCAAAGGCCTTTTCTCCATCTATTGAGAGAATCATGTGGTTTTCGTCATTGGTTTTGTTTATGTGATGGATTACATGTGTTGATTTGTGTATGTTGAACCAGCCTTGCATCCCAGGGATGGAGCTGATTTTTTTTGTGGTGGATAAGCTTTTTGATGTGCTACTGGATTCAGTTTGCCAGTATTTTATTGAGGATTTTTTGCATCAATGTTCATCAGGGATATTGGCCTGAAATTTTCTTTTTTAGTTGTGTTTCTACCAGGTTTTGGTATCAGGATGATGCTGGCCTCATGAAATGAGTTAGGGAGGAGTCCCTCTTGTTCTATTGTTTGGAATAGTTTCAGAAGGAATGATACCAGCTCCTCTTTGTACCTCTGGGTAGAATTCAGCTGTAAATTTGTCTTGTCCTGGGCTTTTTTTGGTTGGTAGGTTATTAATTAGTGCCTCACTTTCAGAACTTGTTATTGTTCTATTCAGGGATTTGACTTCTTCCTGGTTTAGTCTTGGGAGGGTGTACGTGTCAAGGAATTTATCCATTTTTTCTAGATTTTCTAGTTTATTTGCGTAGAAGTGTTTATAGTATTCCCCGATGGTAGTTTGTATTCCTGTGGGGTCAGTGGTGATATTCCTTTTATCATTTATTTGATTCTTATTTCTTTTTTATTAGTCTGGCTAGTGGTCTATTTATTTTGTTAATCTTTTTAAAAACCAGCTCCTGCATAAATTAATTTTTTAAAGGGTTTTTTGTGTCTTTGCTCCTTCAGTTCTGGTCTGATCTTAGTTATTTCTTGTCTTCTGCTAGCTTTTGAATTTGTTTGCTCTTGCTTCTCTAGTTCTTTCAATTGTTATGTTAAGGTGTTGATTTTAGATCTTTTCCACTTTCTCCTGTGGGCCTTCAGTGCTATAAATTTCCCTCTAAGCACCACTTTAGCTGTGTCTGAGATATTTTGTTACATTGTGTCTTTGTTCTCATTGGTTTCTAAGAACTTATTTATTTCTGCCTTAATTTCAATGTTTACCCAGTAGTCTTTCAGGAGCAGGTTGTTCAGTTTCCCTGTAGTTGTGTGCTTTTGAGTGAGTATCTTAATCCTGAGGCCTAATTTGATTGCACTGTGGTGTAAGAGACTATTTGTTATGATTTCTATTCTTTTGCATTTGCTGAGGAGTGTTTTACTTCCAATTATATGGCCAATTTTAGAATAAGTGTGATGTGGTGCTGAGGAGAATGTATATTCTGTGGTCTTGGGGTGGAGAGTTCTGTAGATGTCTATTAGGTTTGCTTGGTCCAGAGTTGAATTCAAGTCTTGAATATCCTTGTTAATTTTCTGTCTTGTCTAATGTTTCTGATATGTCTAATATTGACAGTGGGGTGTTAAAGTCTCCCACTATTGTGTGGGAGTGTGCATCTTTTTGTAGGTCTCTAAGAACTTGCTTTATGAATCTGGGTGAGTCTATATATATTTAGGATAGTTAGCTCTTCTTCTTGCATTGATCCCTTTACCATTATGTAATGCCCTTTTTTTTTGGTCTCTTTTGATCTTTGTTGGTTTAAAGTCTGTTTTATGAGAGGCTAGGATTGTGACTCCTGCTTTTTTGCTTTCGATTTGCTTGGTAAATATTATTCCATTCTTTTATTATTGAGTCTATATGTATCTTTGCACATGAGATGGGTCTCCTGAATAGAGAACACCGATGGGACTTGACTCTATCCAATTTGCCAGTCTGTGACTTTTAAGTGGAGTACTTAGCCCATTTACATTTAAGGTTAATATTGTTATGTGTAAATTTGATCCTGTCATTATGATGGTAATTGGTTATTTTGTCTGATAGTTGATGCAGTTTCTTCATACTGTCAATGGTCTTTACAATTTCATATCTTTTTGCAGTGGCTTGTTCTGGTTTTTCCTTTCCATATTTAGTGCTTCCTTCAGGAATTCTTGTAAGGCAGGCCTGGTAGTGACAAAATCTCTCAGCAGTTGCTTGTCTGTAAAGGATTTTATTTCTCCTTTGCCTATGAAGCTTAGTTTGGCTGGATATGAAATGAGTTGAAAATTCTTTTCTTTAAGAATGTTAAATATTGGCCCCCATTCTCTTCTGGCTTTTTTGGTTTCTACAGAGATCCACTGGTAGTGTGATGGGCTTCCCTCTGTGGGTAACTTGACGTTTCTCTCTCACTGCCCTTAACTTTCTTCCTTCATTTCAACCTTGGTGAATCTGATGATTATGTGTCTTGGAGTTGCTCTTCTCCAGGAGTATCTTTGTGGCCTTCTCTGTATTTTCTGAATTTGAATGTTGGCCTGCCTTGCTAGTTTGGGGAAGTTCTCCTGGATAATATTCTGAAGAGTGTTTTTAACTTGGTTCCATTCTCCCTGTCACTTTCAGGAACACCATTAAATGTAGATTTGGTCTTTTCACATAGTCCCATATTTCTTGGAGGCTTTGTTCATTCATTTTCATTCTTTTTTCTCTAATCTTGTGTTCATGCTTTATTTCATTAAGTTGATCTTCAATCTCTGGTATCCTTTCTTCTGCTTGGTTGATTCGGCTATTGATACTTGTGTATGCTTCATGAAGTTCTTGTGCTGTGTTTTTCAGCTCCACCAGGTCATTTACGTTCTTCTCTAAGCTGGTTATTCTAATTAGCACTTCAACCTCTTTTCAAGGTTCTTAGGTTTCTTGCATTGGGTGAGAACTCCTTTAGTTTGGAGGAGTTTGTTTTTACCCACCTTCTGAAGCCTACTTCTGTCAGTTCATCAAACTCATTCTCTGTCCAGTTTTGTTCCCTTGCTGATGAAGAGTTGTGATCCTTTGGAGGAGATAAGGCATTCTGGTTTTGGAATTTTCAGTCTTTTTGTGCTGGTTTTTTCTCATCTTCGTGGATTTATCTACCTTTGGTCTTTGATGTTGGTGACCTTCAGATGGGCTTTCTGTGTGGACGTCTTTTTTGTTGATGTTGCTATTCCTTTCTGTTTGTTAGTTTTCCTTCTAATAGGCCCCTCTGCTGCAGATTTGCTGAAGGTCCACTCCAGACCCTGTTTGCCTAGGTATCACCAGAGGAGGCTGCAGAATGGCAAAGATTGCTGCCTCTTCCTTCTTCTAAAAGCTTTATCTCAGAGGGGCACCTGCCAGCTGGAGCTCTCCTGTATGAGATTTCTCTCAACCACTGCTGGGAGGTGTCACCCTGTTAAGAGGCATGGGGGTCAGGGACCCACTTGAGGAGACAGTTTATCCCTTAGCAGAGCTCTAGTGCTGTGCTGAGAGATCTGCTGCTCTCTTCAGAGCTGCCAGGCAGGAACGTTTAAGTCTGCTGAAGCTGTGCCTGTGGTCACCCCTTCCCCCATGTGCTTTGTCTCAGAGAGATGGGAGTTTTATCTATAAACCCCTCACTGGGCATGCTGCCTTTCTTTCAGAGATGCCCTGCCTAGAGAGGATGAATCTAGAGAGGCAGTCTAAGCTGCAGTGGGCTCTGCCCAGTTTGAACTTCCCATTGGCAGCTTTGTGAGGGGAAACTGTGTGGAGAAACTGCCCACTGAAGCCTCAGTAATGGCATAATCCCCTCCCCCAAACAAGCTTGAGCATCCCAGGTTGACTCAGACTGCTATGTTGGCAGTGAGGATTTCAAGCCAGCAGATCTTAGCTTACTGGACTCTATGGGAGTGGGATCCACTGAGCTAGACCATTCATCTTTCCACCTCAGCCCCCTTTCTAGGGGAGTGAACAGTTTTGTCTCACTGGTGTTCCGGGAGCCACTGGGGTATGGAAAAAAAGAAAAAAAAAACAAACCTCCTGAAGTTAGCTCAGTGTGTGTCCAAACAGCCACCCAGTTTTGTGCTTGAAACCCAGTGCCCTGGTGGTGTAGGCACCTGAGGGACTTTCTTGGTTTGTGGGTTGCAAAGACTGTGGGTAAAGCATAGTATCTGGGCCAGAATGCACCTTTCTTCACAGCACAGTCCTTCATGGCTTCCTTTGGCTAGAGGAAGGAGTTCTCGACCCTTTGCGCTTCCTGGATGAGGCGACATCCCACCCTGCTTTGGTTCTCACTCTGTGGGTCGTACCCATTGTTTAACCAGTCCCAAGGAGATGAGCTGGATACCTTGGTTGCAAATGCTAAAATTACCTGCCTTCTGCATTGATCTCATTGGGAGCTGTAGATTGGAGCTGTCCCTATTTGGCCTCCTTGCCAGCCAAACCCCACCCACTTTTTAAATGGAGTTGTTTGTTTTTTGCTTATTGATTTAAGTTACTTATAATTCTGGGAATTAGACCATTGTCAGATGCATAGTTTTTGAATATTTTCTCCCCTTCTGTAGGTTGCCTGTTTACTCTGTTCATAGTTAATTTTGCTGCACAGAAACTTTTTAGCTTAATTAGATCCCACTTGTCAATTTTTATTTTTGTTGCAGTTGCTTTTGAAGATTTTTTTCATTAAATCTTTGCCAAGACCTATGTTCAGAATAGTACCACAGTTTGTTTATCCAGTTCACCATTGATGAGCATCTAGGTTTATTCTGTGCCTTTGCTATGGTGAATAGTGCTGTGATGAACATGAGTCTTTTGGTATGCACCAAGCTCACCAAGCTTGAATGTTGTTGGTGTATAGAAATGCTACTGATTTTGCTTCTTGTGTTTTTATGGTTTGAAGTCTTACATGTAAGTCTTTAATCCATGTGAGTTCATTTTTGTATATGGTAAAAGGAAGGGGTACAGTTTCAATCTACATATGGCTAGCCAGTTATGCAACACCATTTATTGAATAGGAAGTCCTTTCCCCATTGCTTGTTTTTGTCAACTTTTTTTGAAAGATCTGATGGTTTTAAGTATGTCGCCTTATTTCTGTGTCTCTTACCTGTTCCATTGGTTCATGTATCTGTTTTTGTGCTGGTACCATGCAATTTTGGTTATTGTAGCCTTGTAGTATAGTTTGAAGTCATGGAATGTGATGTCTTCAGCTTTGTCCTTTTTTTGCTTAGGATTGCTTTGGCTATTCAGATTTTTTGTTTGTTTGTTTGTTTGTTTCACATACATTTTAGAATAGTCTTTTCTAATTCTGTGAGGAATGATGTTGGTAGTTTGATAGGAATAGCATTGAACCGATAAGATTATTTGGCAGTATGGCCATTTTCATAATATTAATTCTTCCAATCCATATGTATGTAATATCTTCCAATTTGTTTGTGTCATCTCTGATTTCTTTCAGTAGTGTTTTATAATTCTTATTGTAGAGATCTTTCCACCTCCCTGATTAGCTGTGTTGCTAGATATTTTATTCTTTTTGTGGCTACTGTGAATAGAATTGCCTTCTTGATTTGGTTCTCAGCTTGGATGCTGTTGGTATATAGAAATGCTACTGATTTTTGTTGATTTTTGTATCCTAAAAAATTATTGCAGTTGTTTGTGAGTTCTAGGAACCTTTTGGTAGAGATATGGGATTTTCTAGCTATGGAGTCATATTGTTGGCAAAAAGAGATAGTTTGGGTTCTTTTCTTTCTATTTGGATGCCTTTTATTTCTTCTTCTTGCCTGATTGTTTTGGCTAAGACTTCCAGTACTATGTTGAATAGGAGTGCTGAGAGTTGACATCCTTGTCTTTTTCTAGTTCTCAAGGGGAGTGTTTCCATGTTTTGTCCATCACTAAGATGTTGGTTGTGGGTTCATCATCAATGACTCATTATTTTGAGGTATGTTCCTTCTATGCCTAGTTTGTTGAGGGTTTTTTAACATTAGGGGAAGTTGAATTTTATCAAAAACCTTTTCTGCATCTATTGAGATGATCATGTGTTTTTTGTTTTTAGTTCAGTTTATGTGATGGATCACATTTATTGATTTGTGTATGTTGAACCATGCTTACATCCCAGGAATAAAACCTACTTGTTCATAGTGGATTAGCTTATGATGTGCTGCTAGATTTAGTTTGCTAGTATTTTGTTGAGCATTTTTAGATCTATATTAATCAGAGTTATGGGTCCAAAGTTTCCTTTTTCGTTTTTGTGTTTCTGCCAGATTTTGGTGTTAAAATGACGCTGGCCTCATAGAATGAGTTAGAGAGGAGTCCATCCTCAATCTTTTGGAATAATTTCAGTAGGATTGATACTAGCTTTTTTTTTCTTTTTGTACATCTGGTAGAATTCAGATGTAAGTCTGTCTGGTCCATGGCCTTTTCTGGTTTGTAAGTTTCAAATTACTGATTCAATTTCCAAATTCATTATTATTCTGATTAGTATTTTTGCTTTTTTTCTGGTTCAGTTTTGGTAGGTTGTATGTTTCCAGGAACTTATGCATGTCTTCTAGGGTTTTCTAGTTTTTATACATAGAGGTGTTTTAATAATCTCTGAGGGTCTTTTGTATTTCTTTAGGTTCAGTGACAATGTCACCTTTGTCATTTCTGATTGTGTTTGTTTGGATGTTTTATCTTTTGTTCTTTATAGCTAGTGGTCTATCAATCTTGTTTATTCTTTCCAAAAATAAACTTTTGGCTTCATCAATCTTTTGTATGGATTTTCGCATCTCAATTTCATTTCTAATTTTAGTTACTTTATTTCTTTTGCTAGCATTGGGATTGGTTTGCTTGTTTTCCTAGTTCCTCTAAGGTGTGATGTTAGGTTGTTAATTTTAGATCTTTCTAACTTCTTGATGGAGGTGCTTAGGGCTATAAACTTTTCTGTTAATGCTGCTTTAGCTGTGTCTCAGAGATTCTGATATGTTTTAATTTTGTTTTTATTAGTTTTAAAGAACTTTTTGGTTTCTGACTTAATTTCATTCTTTATCCAAAAGTCATTCAGGAGAGAGTTGTTTAATTTACATGTACTTGTATAGTTTTCAGAATTCTTGATATTCATTTCTGTTTCTATTGTGCTGTGGTCCAAGACTGTGATTAGTATACTTTTATTTGTTTTTGAGTTTTTGCTAATTTTTTTTATTGCTCAGCATATGGTCAATCCTAGATTATGTGCTATGTGCAGATGAGAAGAATGTACATTATGTTGTTGTTGAGTGGAGTGTTTCATAGAGGTCTGTTAGGTCAGTTTGGTCAAGTGTCAAGTTTAGGTCCTAAACATCTTTGTTAGTTTTCTGCCTCAGTAATCACTCTAACACTCTCAGCGGGATGTGGAAGTCCCCCACTATTGTGTGTTTATCTAGGATTCTTTACTGGTCTCTAAAAACTTGTTTTATGTATCTTGGGGGTGCTCCCATGTTGGATGCATGCGTGCTTAGTATAGTTAAGTCTTCTTATTGAATTTAACCTTGTATCATTATATAATACTGTTCTTTGTCTTTTTTGATCATTGTTGATTTAAAGTCTATTTTGTTTGAAATAATAATTGCAACTTCTGCTCTTTTTTGTTTTCTATTTGCCTGATAGTTCTTTGTCCATCTCACTACTTTGAGCCTATGTGTATCATTGCATGTGTGATGGATCTCTAGCAGACAGCATACAGTTGGATCTTGCTTCTTTATCCAACTTGCCACTCTGCCTTTTAAGTGGGGGTAATTTATGACATTTATATTCAAAGTTGATATTATACATTCAAAGTTGATATTATATGTGAGGATTTGATCCTGTCATCATGTTGTTAGTTGGTTGTTATGTAGACTTGATTGTATAGTTAATTTTATAGTTGCTTTATAGAGTCAGTTTTCCATGTCAGTATTCTCAGTGTGTTTTTATGGTGGCAAGTATTGGTCTTTTGATCCCATGTTTAGCACTTCCTAACAACCTCTTGGAAAGCAGTTCTCATGGTAAAGAATTCCCTTAG
The DNA here is from genome assembly GCF_009761245.1 of Sapajus apella. Classification (NCBI taxonomy): domain Eukaryota; kingdom Metazoa; phylum Chordata; class Mammalia; order Primates; family Cebidae; genus Sapajus; species Sapajus apella. The sequence goes on from NW_022437027.1 coordinate 5,133,572, forward strand.
CTTTTGCTTGTATGAAAATAATTTTACTTTTCCTCCACTTATGAAGCTTAGTTTAACTAGAGATGACATTCTTGATTGTAATTTATTTCCTTCAAGGACACTGAATTTAGGCCCCCAATCTTTTCTGGCTTGCAAGGTTTCTGCTGAAAGTTCTGCTATTAGCCTAATGGAATTCTTTTTGTATGTGACCTGAGCCTTCTCTTTCACTGCCTTTAAGATTTTTTCTTTCATGTTGACCTTGGAAAATCTGATGACTATGTGTCTTGGGGATAGTCATCTTATAGTATCTTGCAGGCCTCTGAATTTTCTGAATTCACATGTCAACCCCTCCAGCAAGTTTGGGGAAAGTTCCAAACAATATTGTCAAATGAGTTTTCCAAGTCGCTTGTTCTCTCTCTATCTCCTTCAAAAATGCCAGTGAGTCATAGGTTTGCTCTCTTTATATGATCCCATATTTATTGTAGGTTTTCTTTCCTTTTTGAAATTCTGTTTTATTTATTTTTGTCTGCCTGCATTAATTCAAAGGAGCAGTCTTTGAGATCTGAGAATCTTTCCTCAGCTTGGTCTCTTGTTCTTAATGCTTTTAATTACCCTATGAAATTCCTATAGGGAATATTTTTCTTTCTAGAATTTCAATTTGATTCTTTCTTAAAATGGCTATGTAACCTTTCAACTCTTAGATCGCTTTATTGGTTTCTTTAGATTGGGTTTTAACCTTCTCTTGTACCTGATTGAGCCTCCTTTCCATCTATATTCTGAATTCTGTGTCTGTCATTACAGTCTGGTTAAGAACCATTGCTGAGCAGCTTGTTCAGTCATTTGGAAGTAAAAAGATACTGTGGCTTTTAGAGTTGCCAGAATTCTTGTGCTGGTCCTTTTTCATCTGTGTGGGTTGATCTTTTAATTGTTGAAGTTGCTGTCCTTTGAATGGGGCTTTTCACTTTTATATTCTTTGATACTCTTGAGGGTTTCACTATGGTACAAACTGGGTTTAGTCAATTTGATTTATTTGTGGATGTTTTTAGGTGGCCCAGGCTCAGCTTAGGACTCCTATGCTATGTGTTCTAACCCTGGGGGGCTGGGAACAGACCCACATCTTTGTTCTCTGGCCACTTAATGTCAAATATCTTCTGCACTGGAGGGGCCAAGGTATTCCCAGTTTACTGTAAAAACACTTCAATGGAGACTGCTGTGGAGAGTGCTCAGGTTGGGTGGGGGTTGTGGGCCAAGCTGAAGGAGAGTGTGCTGTAGCAGGATGGTAGAGGTGGGCACAAGTCAGTATTCAGCAATAAGGCAGCAGGGGGGAGTTGCAGGGAAGTGCACCCTGGTGGGAGAAGACCATGAACGGGTGTTGGCTGGCAGGGGTTTGTTGCAAAAGTGCTCTAATAGGAAAGTGGGGGCTTCCAGTAAAATAGCTATGATGGTGGCCACTGGCAAGCACCTCAAATGTGCAGCTGAGGCTGTGCTGCAAGTGGGTGCAGTCAGTCAGGGACCCTGGGAGAAGCAAGCAGACATGGGGGCATTTATATAAGATTGGTCCTATCCTGCAGGCCAGACAGCCCTGTTTTCTCCAAGTCTGGCAGGTAACAAAGGCTAATGTCACCTAGAGGAGAATGCCAACCCTTAGGGGATAGGCACCCATGGCTGTGCCCCACTGCAGCCATTCCCACATCAAACCCTGTAGGCTCTGCCCAGACAAGTATTTCTGTTTCTGCCAACTCTCAGGGCAGTTCTCCCTGCTAACTCAAATGCCTGTGAGCATTGTGGATTCGCCTGTGACTGGGATCTTGGAGATCCATTGCAAGAGTGGGCCACTCCATGCCTATTTCATTCACTCCTTCCTTAGGAGCCACTTGAGGTTAGGAATGAGTTATTGTGTTCAGCAATACCGTGCAGGGTTCCCAGCTTCCTCCTCTTTCAGTCCTGGGGTCTGCATCTTCCCTCTATCCACTCTCAATGCCTTGTTTCTGAAGATCTGTTCAGAGTGTGCCAGTCTACTAGAAGATCCATGGGAGAAGCTCTTTCTGGCTGCATCTAGTCAGCCATGGTGGCTCTTCCTCACCATTTTCTTATGAGTAGTGTTTGTATCATATACCTGTTTCTGTTCTTTTACTTTTAGACCAAATTGGTCTCGATCTCTAAAGTGAGTTTCTTACAGACAGCATACAACTGGGTCTTGTTTTTTTAAATCCAGTCTGAAAAATCTTTGCCTTTCAGTTGGAGAGTTTAGACTATTTGTATTTAATGTAATTATTGATGTTATAGTGTTTAAATCACTTATCTTGCAATTTGTTTTCTATTTGTCCTATCTTTGTTCTTTTTTACTTTTCCCCACTTCTTCTAATTTTTAAAATTAATCAAATTCTTTTTGAGCATTTTGTTTATTTAGTTTATTTCCATTCTTTTATATTAACTATATGTACTTTTAAGTTTTTAGCAATTAAATGCTGCTTCTCCTTGTTTTAATGTGGAATTTTTCTAAGTCATCTATTGTGTAGAAGGCTTTCTTTTTTTCTTTTATTATTTTTTCTTTTTTTTTTTTTTTAAAGAAAGGATCTTGCTCTATCACCTAGGCTGAAGTGTGGTGGTGTGATTTCAGCTTACTGCAGACTCAACCTCCCAGGCTTAAGTGATCCTTCTGCCTCAGCCACCTGAGTAGTTGGGGCACAGGTGCATGCCACCAAGCCTGGCTAAATTTTTTTATTTTTTGTAGAGATGGGGTTTTGCCATCTCTGCATGTTGCCAAAGCTGTTCTTGAACTCCTGAGCTTTAGCAATTCACCTGCCTTCACCTCCTAAAGTGCTAGGATTACAGGCGTGAACTACCACACCTGGCCCCAGAGAATTTCAACTGGATTCTGACTTTTCTTGAAGAGGCTTGATCCATGTATAGGAGCTAACTTAGTGTGTCTAGGGGAAAGGATAGCTGTAGCCTTTCGTTCTTCCATGTTGCAGAATTGACCCCTTTCAAATGCTTTTATATGTTCCATTTTTCTTCATATTGTTCATAATTAATTAAAGTCTGCATAATATGCACATTGAAAATAGCCGTTTTATCTGTGTTCTCTGCTAATTTGTCATCTCTGTAATTTCTACTACTTTTTCTGTCATTTTTTTTTCTCTTTGGATCCCATGCCTGGAATATTTTTTGCATGTTTAGAAATTTTTTGTGGTTGTTGGATATTGTGAAGATTTCATTGTTTTGTGCTTGATTGTGTTGTGGCTTTTAAAGATTGCTGAACTTTGTTCTGCTAGGCAGTTAGAATAGATATTTGTGGTTTATGGTGATCCTTTGAAAGCTTGTTTTAAAAACTCTTTGGGGCAAGTATAGCGTGACCTTTATTTTAAGGCTAGTTAAGTCCCTTTTTCTAAGGCGTACTTGCCAGAGGTCTCTACTTAATTATTTGTATATATAATGAGGTCTGTTTACTCTTATTGTTGAACCTGAATGATTATTAGTCCTGTGTGCTCTGAAAACTGTTTAGATTATAGCTTCCTGGAAATTATTCTCATTTTAGCTTCATAGTATTTCGTTCTCAGCATTCAAACTTGTTATTCACCCCAAATCTCAGCTAAACTTTATACAGATTTTTAGAACTACTTTTTTCCCTATTCAGTACTATGCTCCACAAATTCTGTGCTTTTTTCCTCCTGTCTTAACTCATGTGTATTTCCTTAACTCAGCAAGTCTTGAAGTCTCTGCTTGCATTCTCCCTCCGTTGTTTATGGTTAAAAATTGTCCCCAGGTAAAATCTGGGGCAATTGTAAGATCACCCCATTTCTTTCTCTTTTCCGAGCATCACAGTCCCACATTGTTGTCTATATCTGAAAATGTTTTTTTTCACCATTTTGTTTACTTTTATAGTTATTTATAATGATGGTAATTCTGTACCATATTACTCCCTCAGAGCCAGAAGTGAAGGAAGATGAAGTGACTTTGTCAAATGATTAAAAGTGTTGGCAATTTTTAGAAGCAAAGTTAAATATGATGTTAGTTATGAAAATATTATATATGTATTATTGAATGGCCTGATCTTATATTTTTATGCCCAGTGTGTATAAAAATTTATAATTTATAATTATAAATTAGAATGATAAATTTATAAAATTATTCATAAAACAGTATTGATATTATTTAGAATATGGTGCTATTTTAAATTCCCCATGGTAGTGTCAGAATCCTTACAATATTTAGTATAGCACTTGTGTACAAAGTAGTTTCTTTCTGATAGTGCTGAAATTTCCAGTAGGTAATTCAAAAAAATGGGGGCATTATGGAAAATTATTTTTTAGAAATTTGTTTTTTTAAGGGCAGCACCAAAGTTATAATAGAAAAATCAGATTGTGGGCACTTCCTTACACTTTGTATTCCATGTGTGTAGGCATGTTTAATTATATGAGTTTGCAGGCTTTTCAGAATATGTTTGGTAATTAGTGGTTCTAAAAGCCTTAATCTTTTTTTCACAATTTTTTTTTTAAAGGTAGAAGACAAGTTCAACTATAAACTTACTACCAAATAGTCCACTCTTGATAGTTTCATGCAAAATTTGACAATTAAAGATAGAGATTGCTCATGTTTTTGATGCTCTTATAATCTGTTTTGGCATTTTTTATTGATATCTTCAGATATTTATAATAACACCTAGCATTATATAGCAGTTAGAGTTGCTTTGGGTCCTGTATTTTTCAGTCTACTTTCTTTCTTCAGCAATTCTTAGCTTCTAGGTAAGAGGTTGCATACTTTTGTTTTTCAGGCTTGAAGCAGCCTGTGTAGATAATTTTCCAGCCTGTACACGTTTGGTCCATACAGTGCCCATTCCCCTTCATCCCTCCAGCAGTTCTGAGATGCAGCAATTTTTTCGGAGCTGCCTACCTCAGATGAGGCATAATTTCTCCAGGTTCTCATTCTTATACTAACATTCCACTCATTAACATTCATTTGATTTATTCAAATGTATTTGTTGTGGCCTTTTCATTCCTTTATGTTCATGCTTGATCTTTGGTCTACAGTGAAAAAAGTAAAAAAAAAAAAAAAAAAAGGAAGATAATTAAAGGGACTGACAAGTAGCCTTTATATAGGTTTACACATGGTTTTTGTTGTTTTCATTTCAGCTTATGGATTTAGAAACCTTAATGTTCTCAAGGAAGAAAGATCAAGAAGCTGTATCTTAACTCAGTGCTCACTCCCTCAAGTAGTTAAAAGTGAATAAGAGAACAGATAAATTTGCACTGCTAAAGTAGTTGAAAGAAACTAAGAGCAGTCTTGAATTCGGAGAGAAGGCGGTGAGAAGTAACTTTGTATGGAAAAACAGGCTGAAGAATGGAGTATACCTGTTTCATTTTCCTCCTCCATCAGGTGGTGGCAAAAACTTGCTTTCTCTTAACTTAAACCTTTGTCATGGCAAGACAATTGTTAAAGAGTAAACCCTGTTGGAATCATGGTTGGTGATTAGACACAGATAAAAATAATTAGGCAGAACATAGATTCCCTTTTAATGGATATAAATGGGAAATACATAAATGGAAATTATGTGAAAGTGTGTAAGACTTTTATTTTACATTTACCTTGAAAAAAGAAAAAAATAGGTAGGATCGGAAAACATTTTGTTTTCAGATTGCTCATTTCTTTCTCCATTAATTTGCTTTTCCTTCAAGCAGCAAGGATAAGCTGCATTGTGAAATATACTGTGTTCAGAGAAACAGTACTGTAGGTTGGCCCATCTGGTGAGAGAGCTTGTTCCCTTTTCTGGAAAACCTTGCCTATGTGTTATGACATCATTCCTTATAAAGGTAGAGATAGATTATTGTGCACATATAACATAATGAATTTATATGAGATATAGTGACTATCCCATGAGTGAGGGAACAAGACATAATTTGGAGTTGGAGCCTAGGAGTGATTTATGAAGGTCATTGTCTTACAAATTCAGATGCTTTCCATATGGCGTCAGAGAAACCCCCTTATGTACTGTATGTATAAAACATATGTAGCAAATTAGTTTCACTTACTTTTTATTTCTTAAATATGTTTTGGTTTAAAAATGACAGTGTCTTTTGTTTATCTGGTCAGTAAAATAACTTTTTTTCTTAACAGTGAGGTTATTTGTTAATAAGGACTGAGAGTTTTTAAATGAAACAGAAAGAATTGAGTGTGAGCCCCTCTGACACTGGGCCATGCTTGTGCCTTGGATACCACGGTCTTCCATCTCATTGAGTTTATGGCTTAACTCCTGTATCACGCTTAACTTGAGTATGCTCAGCAGTATGACCTTGTCTAGAAGAGGAAAAATGGATTGCTCATTTCCCAGCTGTAGTGTATTATATTACTATCTAATTGCATTTTCAAATAGATTTGAAGATGCAACTACTTCCACTTGAAAGGAAATTGCTCTACTTAAAGAAAAATGGAGAATGGATTTAGAGTTATGTTCAAAATTGAAAATATTTTTTACATAAAATAATAAGCTTTTATTTGGCCTAAGCAGCAATTCCATTGATGGCTTTTTCTTTGTATTATTGTTTTAGTTGTGGAGGCTTAAAATGTACTTTCCCGCACTCTCCACTTCAGTATATCTAACCCTTTAGGAGTTGTCTGCCTTTGCAAAACTTCCCCCCACCAGAATATGTGGCATACATATTCCACTTTAACACTACAAAGCATGGTAGTTTTTTCCTGTATAATTCCATATCTTAATTTGAAAAATTTGTAACATACTTTAAACATTTGGAAACTCACTGGGATGTCACAAAACCAAGACTGAACATCATTGGAGATATAACCCTAAAGCATGAAACTACCTAAACATTTTTGTTGAAGAAGAGTTTCTTCTGTTATTAAACACAGATCTCACTGTTGATTTGTATCTCACTTGTGGCGTCTATCAAAACTAAAATATTTAGCTAGAGATCATACAATTTTCATAGTTGTGGAATCTTTAAATCATGCATTGTGATAGTGTAACAGTTGTTACTTGGTTTGAAAACCCTGAATGAGCATTTGAAAAACACACTTTGAAGATAAAAGTCAAACAAAAAATATATGGCTTTCTTTTTAGTTGGGCCAGAGCAAAGTACCAAAACAATGATTACATAGGGTCTGTGTGAGTGGGTGGAGGAGATGAGATTTGAACACTGATATCTACCACATAGTTTTTAATCTGCAGATTGAATTTACAATAAATATTTATATGTGCATTTGCACACACATTCTACTTCCACAGTGCTATAAAATTATTACTGGGTGATTGATTCATGTTAACCCATATTGGCAAGCTGTGTGCAGGCTTAAATCCAATGCCACCAAAGCCTGATATTATACCTTAATTTCTGTGAGACACTTAGGTTGTGAGAGTTGTGTGGGTTATCTTCTTATTTCTGAAGAAAGAAATAGTTGTAGCAGGGACATTTTAACAATTATTTTGACAACTAGCTTCTTAAATCATGATTTTCCTGTGGATGTAGAAGGGGTGCTGGTCTCAGAATCACTATGATTCATCGGCTATAATGAAATTTTCCCTTCATGCAAGCAGGCATATTTTGATCTCAGCATAAATCTTTCTTTTTTACATTCTTTTAGCAGACAGCTCCCACAGCTGTACACTGTATCTCCATAGCAAAGTCATTTGCAGCTACAGTAGTATGATTTTGGATATGAGGAAGTAGTACAGTAGCAGGAACTTTGGATGTCTTTCTCCCTGTTCTATGTGTTCTGACTGTGTGTGTGCCACATTGTGTAGCAGAGTTCCATGAGGTTCTGGTTGGCTTTGGAGATTGAAGGAGGAGGAAACAACTCTGTGAAGTCTGAACATCTGGTAGAGTCATGATGACTTTAGGGATGAGCTCATCCACAGGTAGGTCAACTAAGAGCTTAGCCCAGCTATCATCAGCCAGATTCACTACTGTCACCCCATTGAGAATTACTAATGTATCTCAGTGGACATGAGATTAGGTAGCCAGCCAAAGAACTATTTTTCTCCCGCCTTGAGGTGGGAGTAGGAATAAGAATAGGAGAGAAGTGGAAATGTGAAAAGCTATCTCTAGTGCTCTGGTTGAGTTGCTCATACCATGGTGTGCAAAATAAACTGAAGCAAACCAATCAAACAACCAACCAAACAAATAGCAGTAGCAATAACAAGAAAAAGAACAAGCATACTTTCACTGCTATTTCCTCAGAGGCAAGTAAGACTCACTAGATCTTGAGTGGGGACATCAAACCCAGATTCTATTTATGTCTTTGACTAGTCATTTCAAAACTGCTCAGGGAAAATGCTGGTGCTCCTCCAATATGGTTTATCATGAAAAGCTAATAAGGTACTTTCTCCTGATTCACAAATTAATTCAAAAAGTAATAAAAGGAAATTATGTGAAACAAACTAATACAGTGGCTAGATTCTTCTCAGTATTACCTTTTCTCTCCTATAACTGTACTGTATTTTAAATGTTTCAAATCAGGTCCACATTCATGGAACACTACTATTTGCCAGGCAGAGTGGTAGCTTGGCAATATGAAAAGGAAACATACACATTTCCTGTCTTTAATAATCTTCCAATCCAATGGAACAGAGAGACACACAGATAGTTTCATTCTATTGGGGAGCATTTGCTGCTGTAGATGACCCAGCAGCAAATAACTATGAATTGAAAAATCTAGAAATTAGATTTTCTTAAGTGTTTTTGGAGATGCAGTGATTTATATACGTATAACATAAACTATATTTTCCATTAATCAATATTTTTCTACTTTTTGTGATGGCATTAAATGATGGTATGGGGAAAATGGAGCATCTTAGAAATTGGGCTTAAATCTCAGCTCACGAGCAGAGTGAATTTCTGAGCTTTGGTGTCTTCATCTGCATTACAGGGTGACAACACTTTTGGTGTAGGATTATTGAGAGGGGTAATGCACAGAAGGCACCAGCACCTACCTACTGACATATAAATCCTCTGCCAAAGCTCAGCTAGGTGATGATGTGGCATGTTTTTGGATACTCAAGTGATAGGGAACAAATTTTCTGGTGACAGAATAGTCAAGGCTAGAAAGAAATAGGAGCTCAAATGTTAATGATTTCATAAGAATTGTAAGGTGAGCATAATGTGGGGCTTCCGCATTGCTAGGAATTGGGAAATCTACTAACTTTTAACTGAAATATTCTCCAAATTGTTACATGTGGTAACTGGCATCTATTTTATCCTTATTCTTACTTTTGTGCATATTTTCTTTTTTTTTTTTTTTTTTTTGACATAGAGTCTCACTCTTTCACTCAGGCTGGAGTGCAGTGGCTGATTTTGGCTCACTGTAACCTTCACCTCCCAGGTTCAAGAGATTCTCTTGCTTCAGCTTCCTGAGTAGCTGAGATTACAGGCACCTGGGACCACACCTGGCTAATTTTTGTATTTTTAGTAGAGACGGGGTTTCACCATGTTGGCCAGACTGGTCTTGAACTCCTGAGCTCAGGTGATCTGCCCACCTTGGCCTCCCAAAATGCTGGGATTACAGCCACTGCGCCCGACCTTCTGTGTTTATTTTCTGATGATGTAGAATGAATAATAAAGCACCATAAGAACCACTTAGTGTTGCCTTTTCCATTTTTGAGTTGAGAAATGGAGGTCCCAGTCTCTGTTAATTAGTGGTACATCTGGGAGAAGTCAAATGTGTTGAGCTCTAATGTCTTCTTTATTTTTTTAATCCTACCAAATCTCTTAACTATGCTTGCTGCAGGTGACCTACCACTTTTACTGTGGCCTCCTTTAAAGAATGCACATGGCATCTTACACATCAGACTTATAGGTGGTGATAATTATTATTATTACTATGTTTAGTTATTCTTCTTTGAATCCCTTTTACAGGAGGTTATTTTCTTAATTTTTCAAATCACTGCTGTTACTGAACAGATATTTTCCAAAGAGGCCTTTATTGCTTACTTAGATTGGAAACATGAGTGGTCTTTGAGGCTATGGTGAAAAGAAAACTGTGTTCATTTTTTCTTAATAGACTCATTTCCCCCCACTAACAGCTGGCTTTGTTTCTTCTCAACTTTTAAAGCATGTCCCTTTTCACTTGTTGTGTGTTAATATTTTTCAGAAATGTTCATTAAACAGATCAATTTTTCCACTCCTTTCAACACTAGAAAAACAAAACAAGTTGAATCATGTCAAAAGCAAGTAGTCCACAGGGATAAAACAAGCATAATGCTCTTTCTGGATATAATTTAAAACATTTGAAGGGTGTGTCATTTTGTGAATTCCCTAGGGCCTGGTTAAATACCACTAGGGAAGCAAAATTTGTTATGGAGAAATCCAAATACATTTTTGTAGCTTTGTATCTCACCTCTGAAGAATATATGATTAAGATGACTCAATAATTCATAAACTGAAATTTTTATACTAGGTTATCAGATTATGAATCAGTATGTTGTATAATACAAATTATTTTAAATTTTTTTGCTTTTAAAATCATAATAAATTTATACCTATATAGAATATAAATTATTTCACAACATATTATATGACTAAATAGTTGATTGAATATATGTGAGTATGTGGAAAGTTTGTACTCTCAGCATTTCAAAGCACCTCATTGCCAAGATGTAGCTACTCAATAAATACTTTTTCAGAGACAAAACTATCCTAGGAATTGCCTTAGAAATTAGCCAAGAATATTCTAGGAATGGGTTATTATAATCTATGGTAAAGGCTCTGCTGATTTGATGAAGCTATTTTCTGTGTGCTTCTGGCATTTTCTTTATAAACTTTGATGTACAATATTTAGTTACACGTTAACATAGTGGATACATTTGTTTCCTACAGGTCTATTATTTTGATAATTTTAAGGTTATTGCTCATATAGTTCCATTCTGTTGAGGAAAATGTAAAAGAAAATGGAGAACACATAAGAACAACAAGAGAGTTATTGTCAGCAGCTTTTGTCAATTGTTATTTCATGCGATTCTTAAGAATTAGAAGATAATCCATTTAAAACTTTGCTGGACAAGTGAGTGAAGAGACTCCTTTTGAAATTTAAGTTGCAGCTCTAAGCTCAGATTTATGCACTAAAGTGATGTGGAATTCTTCTTTTCATGTCTGTTGAGGTCAGAAACCTTGTAAAACCAGGTGGGCAAGATTTACCATATCCCCTTCTGAAGGGCATGTTCATTCTTGAATCACCAAACACTATAACCATACTTGGTACCCCATGCAGATGAATGTTAAGTCTTTTTAGTGAGTTGCCTCCAGTGAGTTCCTAAATAACTTTCCACATGTGCTGTAATTTTCCATGTTTTGGGAGTAGTTTATCTAGGATTTGGTTATGTAGTGTGATTTAACAAGAGGAGCAAGGGACTATGATCAGAAGATCTGCATTTTACCCTTGGTTGTGAGGCCTTAAATCCTGATTCCCATCTGCAAGATAGGGATAATCTCCTCTGAGCTTTCCTCACTGGGAGACTATAAAGGGGCAGGTGAGATCATGTGGATTCTTTGTAGGCTGTGACATACTAAAATGTATGTTACTATTATTATTGGTAATGTGGAACTGGCATATTTGGCTTCTTCTTTTAATCTCTTGTTATTGTGTTTTGCTTACCTTGGCATTTGCCTGATGTTGCTACAATTGCTGCAGTGGTTGGAAAAGCTGAGTTTTGCATGTGTCCCGGGCCTCCTTCATGGCATGCTTTCCTCAGCTGATATCAGTGTAACCTTTCATTCATATGAATTGAGGTAATCCTTGACATACTTTCTAAGCCTCTAAGTTTGTAAGTTATCTACTCTTTAGGCCAATTAAAGACAGCACTATAGTTATGATTATAGCTCTCCAATGGCTCCCATCTTTCAAAGCTCAAAGTACTTCCTATGCTGTGCAAGGCCCCTGCATAATTTTTCTGGATTCTGCCTCCTGTTCTGATCATATTTTGCCACTTTCTGTCTTGTTCACTTTGTTCTAGCCACACTGGCCTTTCCATTCCTTCAATAAGCCTAACACATTCTGCCCATTCATTTGTACCAGCTGTTGCCTCTGCTTGGAAAGTTTTCTACTCTTCCCTTCTCCTTCAGGTCTTCTCATGACTTAAATAGGCCATGGGATGACCAGAGTAAACATTATTTCTGGATGTGTCTGTGAGTGAACTTCTGAATAACAAAAGCATTTGATTTCATGGACTCGGTAGTGATGTTGGTGGACATCATCCAATCTCTGGAGGGAACAAAAATATAACATATCAGAGGAAGGAATATTTTTTCCCCTACCTGCCTGCCTCCCTGAGATAGCATTTGAAGAACTCATAGAAGGTTAGAAAAGAAATTAGTTTGTCCAAGTTTTTTCCAAGTTACAAATTATCTACCTAATTCCATATTGCAAGGTAGGGCAATTTGCTTAATGTTCCCAATTCTTCATTTTTCAACACTACAAGATTTGGTTTATATAAAATATTATACATTTTTTTCTTGGTTCTGATAACAATTTGCCCAAATCAACCTGTGTCGAAAGCATAGGCAAAGTGGTAAATACTGAATGCCAATGTTGATTGATTTCCTGCTAAAAGGAGCATGTGGCTGATATCACATCTTCTGGCCATGTCTTCTATGAGTATAGATGTTAGATTTGTGGCAGCCAACTTTTAGCCATGATAAAACAAAACAAAAGGCTCTCAAAGTTGCTACCTCTGACTTATTTGATTAGCAGATGTGTCTCTAACCCACTTATGCTTAAGGTTGCAACTTTCTGAATTTTTCCAATTAGACCTTGATGATGACCTTAAGCAATAGGCTATAACTAACTCCTACATGCTTAGCGTTCCAATAACGGAACACTAGACATAAATAGGTTCTTGCCATGTGAGAAACAACTAACTATTGTGTGTTTGGCAAGGGTATTGAGAAGGGTACTCCTACAAAACAAGTTGGAAGAAAGAGAGGGAGCTATTTTAGGTGAAAAAAAGGTTTGTTAAAGCAACTTGAATTATTTAAATTTCATGTTGACCTTATTTATTTGTTTTCTTGTCTCTACACCTCTTTCTTTCAACTTAATGTTGGCTACCTTGAACTTAACTGGCTTGAATGCGAGGACCACACCCTTAATTTGATTTCTCCTATGTCACTTCATTCAATAAGGACATTTTACTGTGACTTATTCTTCAAAGTCTTTTATAATGCCATTTCTTGCTGTGTCTGGGAAATAAATTGGGCATGGTTACTGGCTCACAGAACATGGGACTGATTGGAAGAAAAAAATTAGAAGTTCACAGAGTATTAACGGGAATTGATTCCCCTCAAAAAACATGACATTGGTTTAGAAAGTCTTTGACTGAGGCTAATCATGAGATCAGGTGTTTGAGACCAGCCTGACCAACATGGTGAAACCCTGTCTCTGCTAAAAATACAAAAGTTAGCTGGGTGTGGTGGTGCATGCCTGTAATCCCAGCTACTCAAGAGACTGAGGTAGGAGAATTGTTTGAACCTAGGAGTCAGAGGTTGCAGTGAACTGAGATTGCTCCATTATACTCCAGCCTGGTGACAGAGCAAGACTCCATCTCAAAAAAAAAAAAAAAGGAAGAGAAAAAAAGAAAGCCTTTGATGGCAACAGTGCAAACATTGAAGCCCCAAAACTTCATGTGTAGAATGCAGCTTCAAAGAGGATACTTATCTAAAGTAGGTATTAAGTAAGATGCCCTCTATAAGCCTTCATAGAGAACCAAGGGCCAAGGAGAACTGTGGATGAAGGAGCTCCTCAATCACAACAGAATCAGATTTAGATCAAGAAACACCTTTACCCCAGAGCAGGTGCCAGCACAATGTTTTCCTAGTGACAACCATATGCCACTCATTCCTCCTTTCTGAATGATGGGGTTTATTGAAGTTATCCATCCTTGTTCCACCATTGAACTCATTGAATATTGAGTACAAGTGGGAAAAAGAAATATCATTCTAGTTAGTTTGACATTGAACCATATATAGTCATTTATAGACTTGATTGTAGAAGACTGAGCATAACTTGAGATCTCAGATTCTATGACTGAAGAGAATTTTAGAGGGTAGTGCACCTTTACATGGGTCATGCATTGCTTCTCAATTTTAGGGACATGAGTCTAGTTATAGGTCTAGAATTAAAGAGGGGTGGTGAGGGTTAGTCCTGAGAAGACTCCATATTGTCTTGCATTTCAATTACCTCAGGGGAGGTAATTACTGTTTCCTCAAGCATTGCAGGGTTAATCCTCCCAGACAGAGGTAGAAAGGCCAATAACACTGTGAGTGGGGATAGTGCTGCCAGTGGGGGTGGAGTGATCATTTCCACTGGGTTTGGGTAGGATTTCTGCTGAGGGTGAAGATGCTAGTTCTGCTGGGAATGGGGAGGCTGCTTCCGTTGGCATAGAAGACTCAACAGAATTTAGGGGCTCAGTGTCCCCCATTTCATCTGGATCCTCCCACATATCCCCATCCCAACTTATAGGATCCCATCTTTCCCTTTCAGTACCTTCACTTGAACAGATAACCTGAGAGGCTGGGAATTAACTTGTGCTGAATTTAGTCAGTTGTAGGAACAGATTCTGCATTTGATTTTCAGCAATTTCAACCCTGCATTATAGGAGATAGGGGCCTCCCTCAGGACACAGATAGAAGCTCTTAGGTCATTTATTGGGCACCTGAACTGGGAATTTGAACCCTTGAGTGCATCCTTTACTTTCACCACTTTGGCCAGCAACATTAGAATCAACCAGCCAATGTCATTGTATTCATTTGTTTTCTACAAATGTTCCAAAGTATCATATACAGAGTCATCCAGTTTCTTGCTTCATATAAGTAGTTGACTAAGAGTACCTGATATCAATATTTTACATAATTCTATTGCCAAATCATACCATGAACTATCAGTGCTCTGTTTACTACTTGGAAGAGAGTCCTTAGTATCTTTAAATCTAATTAGATTAGAGAATTTTAAAAAGCCCACAACCTGTTCAGAAAACTCATCCTTAACATTCTGGAAGAGTTTTCTGAATTGATTCTATGGGTACTATGACCAGTACCATAACCTAAGAGTGTGTGTGTGTGTGTGTGTGTGTATGTGTGTGTGTCTGCGTCTGCGTGTGTGCATCTGTGTGTGTAGAGAAAGAGACTTATTGTAAGGAATTGGCTCATGCAATTATGGAGGCTGAGAAGCCCCACAATCTGTTGTCTATAAGCTGGAGAACATGGAAAGCAAGTTGTGTAATTTCAGTTTGAGTCTGAAGGCCTGAGAACCATAGGAGTCAATGGTATAAACTGCAATCTAATAGCAGGAAAAGAATGCTGTCTTGGCCCGGCACAGTTATTCACACCTGTAATCCCAGCACTTTGGGAAGCTGAGGTGGGTGGATCACCTGATGTCAGGAGTTTGTGACCAGCCTGGCCAACATGGTGAAACCCTGTCTCTACTAAAAATACAAAAAAAAAAAAAAAAATTAGCAAGGAATGGTGGTGGGTGCCTGTAATCCCAGCTACTCGGGAGGCTTAGGCAGGAGAATTGCTTGCACCAGGAGGCGTGAGCGAAAATCATGTCATTGCACTCCAGCCTGGGCAACAAGAGTAAAACTCTGTCTCAGAAAGAAAAAAAATGATGTCTTAGCTTAGGCAGGCAGGGAAGGGAGGGGACAAAGCATTGTTTCTGATATGTTCTATTTTTGTTCCCTCGATAGTTTGGATGGTGCCCACCAACATTGCTACTTTACTGAGTTCATGGCTTCAAATGCTTGTCTTATTCAGAAGCATACAGACACCTCCAGAAATGTTTACTCTGGTTATCCCATGGCCTAGTTAATTTGACACATAAAATTAACAACTAAACAATCTTGTTTACATTAAATAGATTATATATATTTACATCTACTTTATCTTCATAAACTACAAATCATAACTTATATAATAAAGCATCTTTTTTTTGACTACTGTGTTCTTTTGCAACAAAATTATCTAAATCCTGAAAATAGCTTTTATCTAAAGTTGATCACATCTCTGGTCTCAGGCTTCTAATGTATATTGCTGAAGTAGAAAACTCAAAGTTTTCTTTAGGCCACTGTGAGACATGGATGACTAAGCAAATAGCATCCTCACTTCAGTCCCAGTTTTAGATAAGAGGCCCAATAGTGATGAGATGAGGGGAATCGTTATATACCCTGTAACCTAGACAGTGATGCCAAATCATCAGAAATGGCATCCTTGGAGGTCCAAGGTTTTGTACCTCCTATGCTTAAAGCTTTTTACTAGGTGTTTTATATATATATATAAATAAATGTATAGCAGGGTGAAATGAGACTTTGTTTTTTTTTTAATTTAAATTGAGACGGGGTCTCACTCCATCACCCAGGTTGGAGTGCGTGGTGTGATCTCAGCTCACTGCAACCTCCGCCTCACAGGCTCAAATGATCCTCTCACCTCAGCCTCTCAAGTGGCTGGGACTGCAGATAGTACCACCACACTCAGCTAATTTTTTTGTATTTTTGGTGAAGATGAGGTTTCGCCATGTTGCTCAGGCTGGTCTTGAACTCCTGAGCTCAAGCGATCCACCTGCCTCAGCCTCCCACAGTGCTGGGATTACAGGCATGAGCCACCACACCTAGCCATAAGTGGAAATTTTTTGTTGTCTTGGAAGTTCATTGGAAGTTCTGACCTGAGGACAATATTTGAGAACTACCTCCACATTTTAGAAAAAGCTTCTGAACCATATTCATGTATGTGAAAATGTCAGCTCATCCATTTCCATACTATGTAACAAAAGACTAGAAATTGATCAGTGATAAAGTGATAAATATATATTAAATTACATATACTATTGTATTCATATCTGTGTATGTATTCTATTCATATATGTTGTATATACAAGATATTAATTATTCTATTCATCTTTATTAATAAATTATATGTGTATATAGTTGACCCTTGAACAACATGGATTTGAACTATACAGGTTCACTTATCGGCAGATTTTCCTCTACCTCTGCTACCCCTCAAACAGCAAGACCAACCCTTCCTCTTCTTCCTCCGCATCAGCCTACTCAATGTGAAGATGACAAGGATGGAGACCTTTATGATGACCCACTTGCACTTAATGGATAGCAAATCTATTTTTGTCTTTCTTGTGATTTTCTTAATATTTTATTTCCTCTAACTTATAAGAATACAGTATTTAATACATATACAAAATGTGTGTCAATTGACTGTTAATGTTATTGATAAGACTTCCAGTAAACAATAAACTATTAGCAGTTAAGTTTCTGGGGAGTCAAACTTATATGTGGAATTTTGTCTGTGTGAGGGGTCAGCCCTCTTAACCCTCATGTTATTTAAGAGTAAACTGTATCTCTCTCTTTATCTATACCTCTATCCGTGTGTGTGTATGTGGATGTGTGTATGTATTGTGGGAGCTGAGATTAAGGCTGATTTAGTTCTCTGAATCTGAACTTTTCACCACTGCTCTGTACTGCTTCCTTTGGCTGAAGTGCCTCTACAGAGAGCAATCAAAGACAGTAGTGCAGAAAAATAAAACTCCTTTCTGACTGCACCCCACTGAGTTCAGTCTATTTAACTGAATTGTTAGATATGCATGCGAATGTGGTATCTGTCTTCAAGGATGAGTGATAACCATAAAACTGGAGAGAAAATAATTACGGTTCTGGAAGTACAGATCTTGTACAATACCGAAAAACTAAGAGAACAAATGAATTTCTTAAGGAGTGGATACAATGTGTTCAAGTTTGACTCTGTTGATAT
Source organism: Sapajus apella (assembly GCF_009761245.1). Taxonomy (NCBI): domain Eukaryota; kingdom Metazoa; phylum Chordata; class Mammalia; order Primates; family Cebidae; genus Sapajus; species Sapajus apella. The sequence continues at coordinate 5,151,304 of NW_022437027.1, forward strand.
ATTTGCTGTTGATCAGCATGAATCTCTATAGAATGGGGAGAGGCAATGACAATGTGGATGCTGTGAGAACAAAGAGCTCTGAGAAGAAAAGGAAAGTTGAAGAACATCCTTGGAACCAAGACTTACTAGAAGAACAGTCATCAATTTCATTAAAAATTGCAACAAAAAAGATGCTAGTGCAAATAATAATGAATATGCTTTTGTGAGCTCTTTTTCGTTTTTCTTAAAGGACACAGATTTTGCCTTCTTAAAATCAATTTCCTGACCCTAGAATTGAGTTTCTTTAGCTTCAAGGGCAAAATATAGTCAAGTTCAAATAAAATAATGTTTTCTTTCAGGCTCTATCTAGATTAAGCTGGACATTTGACTGGAACCTTACCTGGACCACATCCAGCAATGGCAAATAACACTGGTATAACTGGTACTGTCTGTTTTATCACAAATAACTCACCTTACTTTTGTGGCTCATAACTGTGGGCCTCTCCAAAGAAGCAAAAGGGTATCTGAGGCTTTTCCTGAAAGGGATAAACATAATTGAAAATAAATCAAGACCTTCCTTTCCCCAGTGAAATGAATCCAGTGTTGCAAGTCTGGGTCAGAAACTAGGTTTATGTCAGGGTCTCCCAGATGTCTCTGCAGCTTCCTCCTTGGATCAGATGCCAGCATCCAGTGACTCGGTCCAGATGGTTGCTGATCTGTGCAGCAGATCTTCCCTCTGTGTCTCTTCCTGGGTAACCATTGCTTGGGTTGCTGTGGCTTTCTGAGGTCATGTGCTGCATCCTCACAGACTAGGGAGGGAAAGAAAAGTCAGGTTGCTACCTTATAAAAGTGGAACTGCCACAACTTGAGATTAGATCCATGTAATAAAGTTACTGGATTGTTGAGAACATAAAGTGACGAACTAGAGCAAATAAGTGCTGAGAAGCACCTTTCTCCTACTTTCTTGTTGGTTGGTTTGTTCTGTGCTTATTCCTCAAATGTCAGGTTCACTTTCACTTTGAGGGAGCTGGCCTCCTTGCTGGGTGCTTTCAAGGCAATAGCTTTTAAGCTTTTTAATTTTTGTTTCTTTGTTTTGTTTTTTAAATTGCAGATGCAGTCAAAAAGGTTTTGCTTTATTACTTTGTTATTCTCCATTTGGAACAAGGAATGCAAACTTTAACTTTTTTTCATATATATATTTTTATTGTACTTTAGGTTCTGGGGTACATGTGCAGATCATGCAGGAATGTTACATAGGTACATACATGGCAAGGTGGTTTGCTGCCTCCATCTCCCCATCACCTACATCTGGCATTTCTCCCCTTGTGATCCCTCCCCGACATCTCTACCCCCTGCTGTCCCTCCCCTAATCCCTCCCAACAGACTCTAGTGTGTGATGCTCCCCTCCCTGTGTCCATGTGTTCTCATTGTTCAACACCCGCCTATGAGTGAGAACATGAGGTGTTTGATTTTCTGTTCTTGTGTCAGTTAAACATGTAGACTTACTTGGAACTTATCCCTTTCCCATAGCACACCACCACCATTGACAGGAGCCTGCAGTAGAAAATGGGAAAGGCAGAAGGCAGGCTATATTTTTCCCTAATTAGTTTAGAATGGTCCTAATTTAGAGGCACAAAATCCACACCCTGAAACCTGATGAATTTAGCTTCACAGTCAGCTTCTCTGTGCTTTAGAGCCTTTTTAGTTCACCATATTGCTGTGATAAGGCAAACTATCATATGTGATGAGTGCTTACCTTGTACCATATTAAAGAACATTATCTAAAGAGGTCATAAACCTAATTCTTCTAGTGCCTGAGTTGTTTGCTCTTCTTTTACATTTTCCTAGATATCCCCAAGGAAGTTTTTTCTTACATGCACTACTTCAAGTATCTTACTTGAGTGGTCTAAACGAGGTACAAAGAAGAGTCCAAATTATCCAGGCCTAATTATAGAGATCTAAAAGTTATTGTAAAGAAATAGATCAATTTAGCAAGTTTTCTATAAGAACTCTACTTGTTCTTTTATTCTCAGTGTTTGAACAAATTAATGTTTTCTGCATACAGAGACAAAATCCGTGCAGAGATTAAGTCTCAAGTTCTGATCAATTATTCAGGACTTTGTCTGCCTATCTCTTCCAAATGCTACCTTCTTAAGAAGAATCCTAAAGGAGGATTATGAGGAGCACACAAAAGAGATGCAGAACATTCTTTTAAAGAACTTAGCATTTTATAATGATTTAAGTGAAAGCAAATCAGAGACACATGGATTACATTTCCCTTGGAATACACATGGGTTTGAAGAATTAAGAGAAAAAAGGCTTGGCACATTGTGGCTGGGTATTACTGAATGCAAAACATTTGGGGAAAATATTTAGTTTTTGTTTTTTTTTTTGACAAGCACCAAAAGTGACCAAGCTGACTCATTTGCACGCCCCCCTCCTTTGTCTGTAGGATTGGCTTTAAGTTGGGAGGTGTTTAAGATGATAGAATGCAGGAGACTTTGTATGTCTTTGTCAAGAAATGAGCCTTGCCCTGTGTCTTTATTCCCCCATCTTTACCTATATTCTACCACATAAGGGAAGGAATAATTACTTACTTTGAAAAGTGAAATCGTTGTGGGACAGTGTGTCTTAAAGCTGAGTGAATTCACATTGTATTGACCTCTGTAGAGCCCTGGGGGAGGAGGAGGGAGAGGGAATAAATCCTTTTGGAGCCTGGTGGACTAAACAGCTTAAAAAACTCAGTTGTCTTGTTGTGTTGTGTGGTTGTTAGCTGCATTTTGCCTTGCTGCCAGCTCACTTCTTCCTTCCTCCCTTTCTCATCTTCCACAAATATCTGTTGAGCACCTATTATGTACGAGGTACCATGCTAAATACTACTAGGAGCTGAAGATTTGATCTTTAGGTATTTCTGAGCAGTGACAAGCTTCATGTAAACATGTATTCGATAAGCACTAAGTTGGGTATTTTGAGGTTTCATTTCACTTTTAGTATTTGCGGATGATAATGAATGATCTATTATTTGCTCTCTTGCTGTTCATTAAGTCTTCATTTATGTGGGGTTTCGGTCAGATATACCCCTTTGTTAGACATATTATATAGTAGAAGAAACTAATGTAATGTATTCTTAAATAGGTGGTCTAATTCTGTGTACTTCAATAGTGTTCTAAATGTGGATCTTAAGGTAGCAACCCATCCCAGGGTATTGTCGCAAAGGATATTATGGACTCGTCCTAAGATCTTCTTAAAGCTTAGCATTTTAAACTCTGCTATAGTAACCCCTAATCCTCCCATTTCTCTACCAAGGTCATGGAATTATAACTTTAAAAAAATAATGAGCAAAAGCACGTTAAAAAAATAAGAGATGATACATACCTTATAATAAGAAAGACAGTTGTAAATAGCCTATTATCCCAAGTTAAGATCAGGTAGATTTATTATCACAAAGCAGTTAAGTCTACTTTTCTGCCCTCAAGTACTGCATACTCAGAATTTAGAAACAAAGCCTCCTGGAAATGTGTAGTCAATTTTTTTTTAGATATTTTTCAGGGGATCTTATGATTCTCTAAATGTATTAGTCTTGTTGAAATATAATTCATACAGTTTTAAAGTCTGACCCACTGGGGTTTGGGAGCTGCAAAACTGACCTTCATTTGCTTAGTCTAACAGTAAACATGATAGAATATACTGCTCATAGCTGGTTGGGGAGCAGGCATGCAGTAAGGCTTTCCAGAATAAGAGAACATCAAGACCCTGTGAGAATGTCAAAAAACTTCTCAAAGGACCTGGCTGTTTGTTCTACCATTTCTAGCGGTGTCTCTGTCCTTGCTATTTTTCTCCTCTTTCCAACAGATGGTCCCCATTGGACAAATATCTCTTTGCTTAATGGTCCAGTCGAATTTTGCAATATGTGAAAGGTGCTGCCAAACATTTTAATGAAGAGTTAGATACTTGAAAAATAATTTGATTCCCCTGTCCCTGTCTCAGAAGATCTTTGCTTTCATAACTTTGTAAGATGACGGTTAAGAAATTTTGTTTGCTTTTACGGTCTCTTTACATTTTAATTCATTAAAAGTCACCAACTAGATTTAGAATCTATATCTCTTATGTGCTCCTCAACTTTTAGTTAAGCCAAGATGAGTTGATTTTTAGATCTATTTTAAAGTTTTTAAGGCTTTAAGCATTAAATTCAAATCTCAGTAGGAAATTTTATCTTGCATTGTTTTTAATAAAAAGTTGTGAGAAAACATAGCAACCATACTTTGGCAGTATTTCATGTAATCACCTATATGTGACACTTTTCACTTTTGCATATTCTTCATCTACTTACTATCAGTGATCCAGTCTCTTTACATCAAAAAAGAAAAGAAAAGGAAAAATGAAAGTCCATAAATACTTCTCTACTTATTGGCAAAATGGAAGACTTGTTAAAAAACGACTATAGAATTGATGAATTTTTTTTTCTTTTTTCTTTTTTTTTGAGTCGGAGTTTCGCTCTTGTTACCCAGGCTGGAGTGCAATGGCGCGATCTCGGCTCACCGCAACCTCCGCCTCCTGGGTTCAGGCAATTCTCCTGCCTCAGCCTCCTGAGTAGCTGGGATTACAGATGTATGCCACCACGCCCAGCTAATTTTTGTATTTTTAGTAGAGACAAAGTTTCACCATGTTGGTCAGCTGGTCTCAAACTCCTGACCTTGTGATCCACCTGCCTTGGCCTCCCAAAGTGCTGGGATTACAGGAGTGAGCCACTGTGCCCAGCCTGATGAATGTTTCTAATGGTTTATCCAGAGTTTTTAAAAAACACATAAATCACTGTTCATTGTGATGTCCAGTGAAGTTTATAACCATGACTTATTTGTTAGCACTGTAAAGTGGTAACAAACCATGCTTTTTTAAGGCCTATAATTTTCTCTCAGAAAATATTAGTAAAAAGTCTTCGGAATATATTCATGATCTTTAAATCTATTTCTGAGTTTTTATTCCAGTTAAATGGGTTTATCAGAAAACAGATAATGCATGCAAAACACCAAATATGTGGGAAAAGCAATTAACATTCTTGTGAAAGATGAATATGGATAATTTCGGGTAAAAAAAAGTCTTGCTACATTCATTCTTGCTATCAATACAGAGGTGTTCAATAAATATTTGAGTTAATCCTGGATATATGTGTCTGAATTTGTATTAGTTATCTATTGCTATGTAGCAAATAACTCTGAAACCTAACAGCTTAAAACAACAAACGCAGATTATCTCACTTTCTGAGGGGCAGGAGCTGGATGTGACAAATCTTCATGGATCTGGTTCAGGATCTCTTGTGAGAGGAATTTTTTTTTTACCCTGTGGGGTCTCTTTATGGACTGCCTGAGTATCCTTATGACATGGCAGTTGGCTCCCCCATACAAATGAAATGAAAGAGAGCAGGAGAGAGTGGGGGGGGGAAGGGAGAGAGTGAGAGACAGAGAGAGAGAGAGAGAGAGAGAAAGCCCAAGTGCACACTTAAAACAAAAGCCGTAGTTTTTTATAACCTAATCTGAGAAGTGATGGGACCATCACTTTTTCTGTACGCTGTTGTTCATACAAACCAACTCTGCTACATGTGGGGAGAACTACACCAGGGTGTGAATCCCGGCAGGTGGGGATGAGCTGGTACCCACAGTATGTATGTGAGGTGAAAGTAGCAGAGGGTGCTTTTTCATTACAGTCATGTGCTTGTCAGTGTTTATTTTCTTTCCCAACTATCTATTTTCCAGTTCATTAATCCTTAACAAACATTATTTTTCAGACCCTTTTCTTCATTGGTCACAAGCAAGAATTGCTATCTAATTCCTTTACTCTGCAATTTTGAAAAGGTCTTGAGATTTTTGTAGAATTTATCCAGCAGATGGAGCATGAAAACCTGACATTTTAATAACTACTTCTATTGGGATAAATGGAATACTTTCTGCCTTATGTTCTTATAGATTTGGAAGCTGTCTTGGGTTTTATTCTTTTATCCTACTGAACTAAAGACCCTGTTAGAGTTAGCTAGAGTCTAGGTCTTAAGACTTCCTGCATTTCCTCCTACTCCACCTTCCTCTGTTGGAATCACTAGATGTTGCCTGTATCAAGGGCATCAACTCAATTAATTTCAATTATTCATTCAGTTTCCATTGTGTTGCACTCATGCAAAGTCAATAAAACAATCCCTGTACTACAAGGCCTTATGTTCTGATTGAGGAGATAGGTAAGTAACCAACAATTTCAAGATAGTATGCTAAGGACCAGGACACCCCAGACAGGACTCAGGACTGTATTACTGATATGGGACAGGGGCAGGGAAGTGCTGGGAGAGCGCGGGGTCCCTGGTGAGGGCTCCACCCTCTGGCCTGTGCCCACGGACCTAAGTGAGGATAGGCCCTCCTGTTTTCACTTCCAAATGTTGCATTTTCTAAGACCACTCTGGTCCGCCATGCCCTCCATTCTGTGTCTATGAAACCACTGAGACCCTAGTGGCACAGACACAAGTGACTGGACATTACGAGAAACACAGAAGAAGAAACACAGACAGACACCGGCAGAACACCAATGGCGGAACAACATGGAAGCCGAAGGGAATTCAGCCCAGGGTAGTCTGAGGAGATCCCAACTGCCAAGCGCCTGGACTCCAGGGGAAACCACCTTCCCACTCCATCCCCCTACTGTCTCCCCACTCATCTGCTGAGGGCTACTTCTACCACTCAATGAAACCTTGCACTCATTCTCCAAGTCCACATGTGATCTGATTTTTCTGGTACGCTAGGGTAAGAACCCTGTGATACAGAAAGCCCTCTGTCCTTGCTGTAAGACAGAGGATCTAATTGAGCTGATTAACACAAGCTGTCTGTGAATGCCAAAACGAAAGAACACACTGTAACACATGGCTACTGGGGCTTTGGGAGCTGTAAACACTCAACCCTAGACGCTGCATTGGGATCAGGGTCCACACTCCCCAGGACCTGCCCGTCTGCATGCTCCCCCTAGGGGTTTGAGCTGCAGGGTACTAAGGAAGTGAGCCACAGCAGCCTCATTGCATGCCCTTCTGAGTGGGATAAGGGAAAAACCTTGTGTTTCAGTACTTAAGGGCTATGTCATCAATATTCAAATAAGGAAACCCTACCCTAGCTTGGAGGCAGGCAAGGAGTGACAGTTGAGGAGGTGGCAGAGCGTGGTGTCAAGGGAGAGTGATTCTGGTAGTAGATATGTCGAACATTGAGACTAAAAGAATTAGCGAGAATTATCCAGGCAGAAAAGAGTTTGGCTGATAGAGGGACATTCCTAAAAGAGGGAAAACATGAAGAAAACACCTTTCATGTAAAGGAGAGAAACCACCTGATGTCTATGGAAACCAAATAGCTCCTGGTTTATTTCTGGTGCTCAAAAGAAAAAAATCTCAAGTTTACCACCAAATATAGCTTATCCTGTCACTATGAGGACAGCTGGCGCTACAATCACCTCACAGTGGTTTGGAGACTTCTTTGTCGAGCACGTATTCAGTCAGCAAATAGATTTTGAAAACCTATGTGCCAAGCACTGTTTTAAGCGCTAGAAATGCAGCAATAAAAAAGATAAAATCCCTGTCTTACATGGAACTTACATGGCAAATGAGAAATTATAGAGTAAAAAGTACTTTAAAGAAAAATAAGCTAAGGTAAGGAGAGAGAGAGTGCTGAGGTAAGAGAAGTATAATCTTAAGTAAGGTAATTTAGGGAGACCTTGCTGAAAAGCAAAGACCTGCAGAGATGAGTTGTCACTTAATAGACTGAGGTGTCATAGATGTCTTGTGAATTATAAGATGAAAAAATCATCACAAGTAGAGTTGAAAGGACTGTGAATCAGTAATGTCACAAGAGACAATATATACTATTTATGCAACATACATCTCTTAAATACGTACACTATAAAGAGAGTCAGTTTGCCAATGCACTGATGTCCAGATGAGGGACAAAGTCTGGATGTTTCATGTTTCCTAAAGTTCATCTTATTGATGCCAAAGTGAAAGGGATGCTTCAGAGAATTTCATGCCCATGTTTTAATCATTGTATAATTGATTCATACTTTATTTCATTCAACTAACATTTGTAAGTGTTGATAAGTTCATAGCACTGTACTAAGTGTTCTTATGCGTGTTATGTATGGTCAAAAGTGGCCTGGCCATATTTGGATATATTTTAAGACTGATTACAAAAAATTATTTAAGATTTTTTTTTTTACCTCTCAAAAAGTCTTCAGAAGATTACATATCATTTTAGAAGTGAGAAATGCAAAGAAGAATGTCCTTTTAAATCATCACCTGCTTGTTTTATATATAAATATATATGTATTTCATATACATGTAGATACTTCCAGAAACATTTTATTCCAAAAAGATACAATGGACAATGAGCAACTACTGTATTTTTTCATAGTCCATAAAAAAGATGAAAAAACTTGATGGCTTTGAGTTGCTGACACTGTAGGGCAAGTCAGGACATTATTGCAATAAATACATACATATTCTCTTTAATGTTTAAACTACATTCTCTTTTCTCTTTTTCTTCCCCTCCCAAAGCTCCATGAAAGGCAAAGACTGTCTTATTTGGTCATTACCGTGTTTATAATGTCTTACTAAATAGCTGGCACCAATACTTAGGAAATGTATAGTGGAACTTATTTGAATTGTTTTCTTTGTTCATTATTTATGTGAAAAAAATCCATATAAATCAGTCTGGAGTGGTTTAGGTAAACTGTGTTGTGTAATGGGTATGCTCAACCAAAGATGGTAGTAATTGTTCCAATTATTTCAGTTCTGTTGCTACAATTTTTCTCTTTTAGGCAGGCTAGGCCTGCTAATTACTTTTACCCAAGTGCAAAACCATTAAAGAGCATGTCTCTGAAACAGTAGGGGTAAGAGGATAGAAAAGCACACTTTCAGGGTTCCTTTTTGGCTTATGATTTATGAGTCTTTAACTGCCAATCTTCCTTGATGTGAAAACACATGGTCCTTATATGTTGATGAATTCAGTTAATTTTATTTGTGTATTTTATTGTGTAATATCCCCTTAAGAGACCATATTATATTGACAGTTTGGGGATAAATTTGGACAGACTTAGAAAAAAGTCTGGTTTTTATGATCTCTGTGGGATTTACTGCTGATGTGGTAATTTGCTGACTTTTTTTTGTACCAGAAATACTGTCTCTACGCTGAAATGTCAAAAAGAAAAAAGTTCAATTATCACTATTTCCTTCCTTGCTGATTTCATGCTATAATTTTAAAATCACAGAGGGCTTCAGAGTCAAAAGTAACTTCTGAATTAACTCTTAAGCCATCAAATTGGAATTCAACTTGCATTTTCATTTTTAATGGGGGTTTTATTGTTTAAAGAGGAAAGTGGATGATAAAAGTGGTTGAACAATCCTGCCTTTTCATCTTTCTAGTTTCTGAACCAAAAAATTGGCTTTTATTCTACTAATGAAATCATGAAAAAAAGGTATATCTTATTCTTAGACTTGTCAATTTTTTTTTGCCAAGAAACCCTTTGGGAAGTGTGTGTTGTGTGTGTGTGCGCGTGAAGGGGGAAAGCAATACTAAAGGATCATCAGATTGTAAAAATTAGATTAAATTAGTGAGAAGTCCTCATTTTAGACACCTCTTTCTTTTTCTTTCAAGCTATTTACATGAGATTGCTGAGGCAAGTTAACAGTAACTACAAAAGCAGAGGCTCTGTTCCTCAATCTGTTCTGTTTTCTGGGTGTATGATTTCTAAGTCTTCTGAGCAGATAGACTTTCTAAATCATAATATTAGGATACTAATAGACTCAAATATGCTCCAAAGTTGCTTGTTTTTGGACTTAAAAATACTTCATGACTTTTTAAGAAGAGTTTTATATTCATAGCAAAATTAAGAGGAACGTACGGGGATTTTTAATATACTAGGTGTCCCACAAATGCACAGCCTCCTCTATGTCAATATCCCCACCAGAGTGATACAACCATCACAACTGATAAATCTACACTGACACACTGTAATCACCCAAGTCCATGATTTACATTAGGGTTTATTTTTGGTGTGTCTTTTCAGATAGATATAAGTGTTTCAAAATGATAGCACTTCATTTTTTTTTTGAAATGGAGTGTCACTCTGTTGCCCAGGCTGGAGTGCAGCGGTGTGATCTCAGCTCACTGCAGCCTGCACCTCCTGGGTTCAAGTGATTCTCCTTCCTCAGCCTCCCGAGTAGCTGGGATTACAGGCACACACCACCACACCCAGCTAAGTCTATAAATGTTAATTATATCCATTTGATTGGAGGTGGTGATGAGTTTGATTACGTCTTTATTGACTTTCTGCCTGCTTCTGAAGTTTTAATAAATGACATGCATCCATCATTATAATGCCATATGGAGTGTTTTCACTGCTTTAAACATTCTCTGTGCTCTGCCTATTTATCCCTCTCTACCCACCTAAAATCTTGGCAACCATTGATCTTTTTACTTATGTCCACAGTTTTGGTTTTTTCAGAATGTCAAATAATTGGAATCATATAGGATGTAGCTTTTTCAGATTGATTTCTTTCACTTAGTAATATGGATTTAAGGATCCTTCGTGTCTTTTCATGATCTGGAAGCTCATTTCTTTTTAGCACTTAATAATATTTCATTATCTAGATATAGCATAGTTTATTTATCTGTTTATTACTGAAAGACGACTTGTTTGCTTCCAAGTTTAGGTAGTTATGAAAAAGGCTATTATAAAATTTTATGTGGAGGTTTTGTTTGTGAAACTCCTTTTTATAAATTTTGAGAAGCATAATTGCTGGATCATATGGTAAGAATATGTTTAGTTTTATAAGAAACTGCCAAACTATCTTCTAAAGTGGCTATACCATTTTCTGTTCCCACCAGCAATGAATAAGAGTCATCTGACTCTGCATCCCTGCCAGCACTTGGTGCCTTTCGTGTAATGGATTTTGATCATTCTGATAGGTATGTAGTATTATCTCATTGTTATTTTAATTTCCATTTCAGTGATGCTGTATGATGCTATACATCTTTTCATACACTTATTTGCAATCTGTATATCCTTTTTGGTGACATGTCTGTTAAGACTTTTGGCATGTTTTAAAATTGAATTGTTTCTTTTCTAATTGTTGAGTTTTGAGAATTCTTTGTATATGTTGGAGAACAGTCCTTTATTTGAGGTGTCATTTGCAAATATTTTTTCCCAGTCTGTAGCTGACCTCTTATTCTCTTGCTATTGTCTTCCATAGAGCAGAATTTTTTAATTTTAATGAAGTTTAGCTTATCAACTGTTATTTTCATGGACTGTCTCTTTAGCTGTACAGTGAACAGCTAACATTATAGCTGGCAGTCTACTTATACATTTAATTGGAGGGGCCATGCCAGTGCTAGCATCAATTAGCTTTACTATAGCTTCCATTACATTTACATTATTATCTTCATTAACTATTTTCAAATTCACTGTAGCCCTATTTCAAGCATACATTTTCACAATATTAATAAGCCTAATCTAATGACTCACCAAACCCATGTCTACCATATAGTTAATCCTATCCCCTGATCAGTAACAGGGGTCTTTTCAGCTCTGCTCATAACATCTGTTCTAGTGATATGGTTTCACTTCAACTATCATGTAAATGGTATAGTGTTTTTAATTTTAAATTCCATGTGTTCATTTCTGGTTATAGGTGTATTAGGGTTCTCTAAAGGGAGAGAAGTAATAGGATATATGTATATATGAAGGGGAGTTTATTAGGAGAATTGATTCACAGGATCCCAAGGTGAAGTCCCACAATTGGCCATCTGCAAGCTGAGGAGCAAGGAAGCCAGTCTGAGTCTCAAAACCTCAAAAGTAGGGAAACGAATAGTGCAGACTTCAGTTTGTGGCTGAAGGCCCAAGAGCCTCTGGCACATCACTTGTGCAAGTCCAATAGTCTAAAAGCTGAAGAACTTGGAGTTTGGTATTTGAGATCTGTAAGCATCCAGCATGGGAGAAAGATGAAGCTGAGACGGCTCAGCAAGTTTGCTCTTTCCAAATTCTTCTGCTTCTTTTATTCTAGCCATGCTGCCAACTGATTCGATGGTGCCCACCCAGATTAAGGGTGGGTCTGCCTCTCCCAGGCCACTTGATTCAAATGTGAATCTCCTTTGGTAACACCCTCACAGACATAGCCAGGAACAAGCTATGATACTTTGATACAACTTGATACTTTGCATCAAGTTGACATTGAATATTAACCACTACAAATGGGAAAGTGATTGACTTTTGTATATTATCCCTTTATTCATCAATCTTACAATAAAATATCTAACAAATTATTGCCATACCCAACTTCATCCAGATTTTCTCCTATTATCTTCTAGGAGTTTTATAGTTTTGCATTTTACATTTAGGTCTATGATTAATTTTGAGCTAATTTTTGTGAGGGATGTAAAGACTATATCTAGGTTTTTGTTTGTTTTTTGGCATAGGGATGTCTAGTTGTTCCAGCACCACTTGATGAAAGATTTTATTTGCTCCATCATATTGCCTGTGCTTCTTTGTCAAAGATCTGTTGATTATATTTATGTGGGTCTGTTTCTGGGATCTTTCTTCAGTTCCATTGATCTATTTGTTTAGTCTTTCACCAATGACATACTGTTTTTATAGCAGTAGCTTTATTATAAGTTCTGAAGTTGGGCAATATCTGTTCTCCAACTTGGTTTTTCTCCTTCAGTAATGTGTTGGCTATTCTGGGTCTTTTTCTTCTCTATATAAATGTTCAAATTAATTTGGCAAAATCTACAAAATAACTTGCTGGGATTTTTGATTGGAAAGGCATTGAATCTATAGACCACTCAAGTTGGGAAGAACAGATTTTGGCAGTATTGAATTTTCCTGTCCATGACCATGGAATATCTCTGTATTTCTTTAGTTCTCTAATTTCATTCTTCAACATTTTATAGATTTTCTAATAAATGTCTTATCCATATTTTGTTAGATTTATATCTAAGTATTTCATTTCAAGGTTGCTAATGTGAATGTTATTACATTTTTAATCTTAAATTCTACTTGTTCATTGCTAATATATAGGGAAGTGATTGACTTTTGTTTATTTCCCTTGTATTTTACAACCTTGCTATAATCACTTATCAGCTCCAGGAGTTTTTTCTATTGATTCTCTCAGATTTTCTACATAGGAAATTGTGTCATTTGTGAACATACAGTTTTATTTCATCTTTCTCATTTTGTATCCCTTTTCTTTCCTTGTTTGTGTTACTACGTTAGTTAGGATTTTTAGTTCGTTGTTGCAAAAGCAGTAGTGAGAGGACATATGCTTGTCTTGTTTCTAATCTTAGCAGGAAAGCTTCTAGTTTCTCACCTTTCAGTGCATTGTTAGCAGTGAGTTTTTGTAGAAATTCTTTATTACATTGGAGAAGTTCGTCTCTACTCTTAGTTTGCCAAGAGGCTTTTATAATGAATAGGTGTCAGATTTTGTCAAATCCTTTTCTTGCATTTATTGATATGATCATGATCATGTGATTTCTTTAGCTTATTGATGTGATGGGTCATATAAACTGAGTTTCTAATACTGACATAGCCTTTCAGATCGATACATCCCACTTGGTCATAATGTATAATTCATAATTATACATTGTGGAATTCAATTTGCTAATATTTGTTGAGAATTTTTGCATCTGTGTTTATGAGAGATATTGGCTTATAGTTTTCTTTTTTTGTAATGTTTTTGTGTAGTTTTAGTGTCATTTCATTGAGGTTATCATAGAGTTCCTTATAGTATTCCTTTAGTATCATATCATCTAAATGTCCATAAGATCTGTAGACATGTCCCCTCCTTCATTTCTGATATTAGCAATTTTTGTTTCCTTTCTGTTTCTCTTAGCTTGCCTAGAGGTTTATTGATTTTATTAATCTTTTCAAAGAACCATGTTTTGGTTTTGTTGATTTTTGATATTAATATCTTGATTTCAATTTTATTGATTTCTGCTCTCTTTCTTCTTTCTCTCTTTCTCTCCCTCCCCCCTCTCCACTCCTCTCCCTCTTTTCCTCCCTTCCTTCCTTCCTTTTTTCTCTCTCTGTTTTTCTTTTCTTTCTTTCTCTCTCTCTTTCTCTTTTTCTCTGATTTATTGAGACAGAGTCTCACTCTACTGCCCAGGCTGGAATGCAGTGTCATGATATTGGCTCATTGCAAACTCTGCCTCCTGGTTTCAAGTGATTCTGGTGCCTCAGCCTCCAGAGTAGCTGGGTTTAAAGGCATGTGCCACCATGCCCAGCTAATTTATGTATTTTTAGTAGAGATGGGGTTTTACTATGTTGGCCAGGCTGGTCTCAAACTCCTGTCCTCAAGTGATCCACCCACCTCGGCCTCCCAAAGTGCTGGGATTACAAGCATGAGCCACTATCCCTGGCCACTGCTCTAATTCTTATTATTTCTGTTCTTTGTCTTGCTTTGGAATTGATTTGCTTTTGTTTTTCTAGCTTCTTAGGGTGGAAATGTAGATTATTGATTTTAGTTCTTTTTTCTTTTCTAACATATATACTCAGTGCTATAAATTTCCCTCTAAGCACTGCTTTCACTGAATCTCAAAAATTTTGACAAATTGTGTTTTCATTTTCATTTGGTTCAAAATATTTTTAATTTTCTCTTGATACTTTTTTTTTCTCACATGTCATTTAGTAGCATGTTGTTTAATCTTTGTGTATTTCGGACTTTCTAGTTACCTTACGGTTACTCATTTCTAGTTTAATTCCACTGGGGTCAGTATGAGAGCAGATACTATATTATTTCTATTATTTTAAATTTGTTAAGGTGTGTCTAATGGTCCTGAATGTGGTCTATTGTGGTGAATGTTCTGTGAAACCTTGAGAAGAATGTTTATTCTGTTGTTTTCAGGTAGTCTATAAATGTTAACTATATCCAGTTGATTGGTGGTGGTGATGAGTTTGATTATGTCTTTACTGATTTGCTGCCTGCTTCTGAAGTTTTAATAAATGAGCTTATCTAAATATTCTAAGAGGAGTTCCAAATTTTTGATTTGGAATGAAAGATATTTTTACTCTTTAGTCGGCTTAAATTAATTTTTTTGAGTGTTTCCTTTAACATTAATTGGGCAATATTTACCTAATAATACAACTTTATAGAAAAATAACAGAATATAATTTTAGTTGGAAATAATTTTAGAGAAATTCTATTTCAATGACTCATTTTAAGAAAGAGTATTGTATTAGTTTGCAACAACAAAATACCATAGATGGGGTGGCTTGCACACGGACATTTTTCACAGTTCTGTAGTCTGGGAAGTTCAAGATCAAGGTGCTGGCTGATTTGGTTCCTGGTGAAGCCTCTCTTCTTGGCTTGCAGATGACTGCCTTCTTTCTTTGTCATTACATGTCACAGAAAGTGAGATGTCTCTCTTCTTTTCTTAAAAAGCCTCTGATCCCTTTACGAAGCCACATCCTCATGACCTCATCTCATCCTACTTACTTCTCAAAGGCTCCCTCTCCAAATACAATCACATGGAATGTTAGAGCCTTCATATGTGAATTTTGGAGGGCACGCAATTCAGTCCATAGCAAGGATTCTGAGGAGTAAAGAGGTAAAATGATGTGTTCAAGGTCACACAGCAGATTAAAGGCTGAAATAGAACCAGAAGTCATTTTTTAAAGTGTTTTATTATACTATGGATTTCCCTGTTCAAATTCAAAATATGCATCCACAAAATCAATGAAAAATCTAATATTCTCATCTTCTGATGGTAGAATGTTCATGTCAGTGTTCTTCTAATGTTTCAATTAAATGGAGAAGTACTGATTGCAGAACTATTCCTGGAAGCCATTGTGATCTTTGCTATCAGGTTTGTAGAAGACATTCTCTATATTTGGGAGATATTAACTGGGCAATGTGACAAGACTGGACAACTCTTCCATTTCCTTCGCAAGCACCCTTCCTTAATTATAACAAACTATAGTAGGCAGATAGGTATGTTCTGTAGGCAAAGGTGCCAAAGAGACTACTAGATAAAAATGAAAATTGCAAAAGTTAGCCTGTACAGGAAGTACAGCCAATTACATAGCTCAATTGGCTGATGTAGTCTTAAGACTGGGCTTCACTACTGAATAAGAAAAGGTCATGTGGAGAGAGATCATGAAGGATGAGAGGCCATTTATTTGGCTGTTCAGCCTCAACTGAGCTCCCTACTGAATAGTTAAATGAGGGATCTCAGCTATGGCGTGTTGTGAAGTATCACTACCCAACTCGTGCCAGTCAACTCACAAAATTGTGAGGAAAAAATTATTGATGGTTTTAACACATTCAAATTTTAGATTATATGTTATATAGTGACAGATAACTGAAACACTTAGTTTATACAAATTGTACATTGGCTGTGTACATTTTATATTCTGTGCCTTGGAGTTATCTTTATTACTGTGATTTTCCTATCTGGGCTAAGATAAAACAGAATTCTATGTGTTAATTGTTTATTTATCATCTGGTTTGTTTCCTCTGTTCCTTTCTTTCTAAGATCTAATAGTTTAGTTTGTGGAAGGACCTTCTTATTTTCCCAGTTCCTGCAGTAGATAGAAGTATATAAATAGTCCTCACATGAGCACACTCCACAGTCATAAGTACTCAGCAACTGTATGCCTCTCATTCTTTCTTCCCATTCTTTCTTTCCGAGACAATCAGACTGAAACCTGGGAACCACAACTGGGCCCCAGGCACCTGTGCCATTTCCAAGTTTCATCTGTTCCATAGAATCAGACTTCTGCCTTGATCTCACACTCTGTAGTGTTTCTCCTTTCACTTCCCTGAACTGGACAATTCTCCCACTAAATCCTAGCTGATGGTTGGAGCATCAGTTTCCTACTAAGCTCCTGATCTTTCTTTGTCCTTAAAGATGGGTCCTGTTACTAGCCTTCCAAAATTGTCAGGTGAACAGAATATAAAAGAAGGCTACATAAAATAGACTCAGGGTCAAACTCTTTAGTGTAAGTATTAGTGTTGTGGAATAGAATGCATGGATTTTGGAGTCATACAGATCTTGTTTATATTTCAGACTGTCATTTACTAGCTTGTGATTTTTTCATAAATTACTTGGTCTTTTTAAAATTCAGTTTTCTAATTTGTGACATAGGTACTTGAAATAAATTTTAGATGTTGTTAATTTCTACCACATAACCCTGCTTCTGCAGCTTGGTTAGTTAGTTCTCCATCCTTCACTGTGGTGGAGACTTTCTACTTCTTCCTGCCAGCACACATTACAGATTCCAGCTTGTCTCACACCTAAACCAGCCACATCTAGACACTCACTCTTTCCTAGGAAAAACAAGGTACATGGTAGGTTACCAAAGAGAATTTAATTGATTCCTTTTAAGTCTTCTGCTGGATTTCCTTTAGACTTCGACTGATTTTTCACTAGGTATTGTGCATATGAACATATTCTAATTTTTGTGTCTGCTCTGCTAGTTCTCATTCTTTGTCCTGTGCTTACTTTGGAATCCTAGTTACCAGCTTTATTTGAACCCTGAGAGAACATAATGCTTTGTAATTTTTCACAATTTCTATATAGTGTACTAGTTTCTCTACAGCTTTCCCTCTACGCTATTAAGGACTTTGTGAGTGTATGTGTGTTTGTGCTTAAAGCCTAATCTTATACAAACTGCCAACATTTGGAGAATAAAAAATAAAATCTATAATTTCGTAAACACAGCCAACCCATTTTGATGCATACAAGTTTGCAAATTGTTTTAATTGTGTAGGAGAAGACAAAAGACTTTTGGGAGTGTTTACTTGATTCTAACTCCAGAACTGTATGTGCTGGATGTCCAGCTGACTGGGAGTGGTGTAGAAGGAAGGATGCATTATGTAAATACACTAATCAGATCAATGCAAATCACAGTAATGTATTCCTTTACAGGGCCTGGGGGCCAGCTGTGGAAAACAGTGATTTTCATTTTCATAGGTTTGGGTGAAACTCCTTAGAAATTCCGTTCCCTTACTCTGTGATTCTAGCACAGTTGGGTTTGCTTTGATTATTTTTCCCTTTTGGTTTTTGTGGGACTACATATGGTGGAAATTGGCACTTCAGGCATAAGTGGCTAGTTTCATTTTCTTCTCTTTGTGGTTGATTGGCTTTAAAACGTTTGTTTCCAATAACGTAGCTACAAAACCACACGCGCAGAGCTTTTGTGAGGTTTAATGTGTGACCAAAGTGGGGGCTGGTAATGTGACAACCGTTTCAAAGGTTTTCTTAGAAAAGCATGGACCTTCATCTATGAAAAAGGAATTTTGTTTTGTTTTGTTTTCTTCTGTTTTCCTAAACGATTCAACAAAATTTTTAAGTTTAGCAGACTTGATACCATATTTTCAATGTTTTAATTAGGTCAAAGCTTCTGGCCACTTTTTTTTCTTAAGCAAAATAATACAAAAAAGAAGGATTTGAGGCAGTGTTAAGGCATTTTCATGGCAAGATATAAGTTTTAATGGTGAAATTATATGATACCTAATACTAAATTTTAGAAATAGAGTTTTTCTGGATTTTTCATTCCTAGGTGGAGGAACTTGGTGTAATCTCTAGGCATAAAAGAACGTGGACCCTCGAGAGATGATTCTGCAATGCAATATTGATAATATGAGCTGTTTAGGCATATATCTGTAAGGTTCCTATTTTCATTTCCTACTGGAGGGTACACAGGGGGAGTAGAGGTCTCTTTTGCTGAGGCTTTGGAAGAATAAAAGAGAAGTTCATCATTTCTGGGTATAATTCTTCCTAGAGGTAGAAGAACAGGTAGGGTTGCCTGATATAGTTTTCAGAGATTAGATGCCTATAGATAATTCAATCTGCTTAAATAAATGAGCACTGACACTGCTACAATTACCTCCTCATGTACATTTCTATCTACCTCTCTACCTGTCATGTGTTCAGAAGGTTCTACTCCTAGCAGATGTGGTCAATATATCTAAAAGAAAATTCCAAAGCAACCAAAAGGGAGTTGAAAGCAGTGTGAAGGCACAAGGGATGACATTATTGATTGATAAAGGAAAAATGAAATATAAGACTAAAGATATGTACTTTTGGAATTCCAAGTCCCATTGCATATATGGCCTCAACCTCTTCTGAACCAATTACTTTCTATACCTGCTGCCATTCCTGTAGTCCAGATAATGGTACTTCCTCCCTACATTACTGAGACAGCTTTTAATTGAACTCACTCCTGTCCTTCCTCTCTCATCCCAACCCCTTGTCTGCACTGTAGCCATAGCAATTTTTTCGATTGTCCATTGTCTCAAAACTTTTCAGTGGCTCTACACTGTCTGTTAGATCAAGTAAAATCTCTTCACATGGCATCATGCCATTTCCTGGCTTATGCATTCCACCTCACTAGTTGGTTGCTTGCTAAAGCATAGCAAGAATCACCTTTATTCCAGTTCCAAACAAGTTTCTCATCTCCATCTGAGATTACCTCAGCCTGGACTTCATTGTCCATATCACTCTCAGCATTTTGGTCAAAGCCATTCAACAAGCCTCTAGGAAGTTCCAAACTTTCCCACATCTTCCTATCTTCTGAGTCCTCCAAGTCTCTAGGACGTTCCAAATTTTCCCACATTTTCCTGTTTTCTTCTGAGCTCTCCAAACTGTTCCAACTTCTGCCTGTTACCCAGTTCCAAAGTTGCTTCCACGTTTTTAGGTATCTTTATAGTTGCACCCTACTCCCTGTGGTACCAATTTACTGTATTAGTCCATTCTCACACTGCTAAAAAAGACATACCCAAAACTGGGTACTTTATGAAGGAAAGAGGTTTAATTGACTCACAGTTCAGTATGGCTGGGGAGGTCTCAGGAAACTTATGGTAGAAGGAGAAGCAAACACATAAACATATCCTTCTTCACATGGTGGCAACAAGGGGAAGGGCAGGCAGAAGGAAGGAAACCTTATAAAACCATCAGATCTTGTGAGAACATAGTAGAAGGGGAAGCAAACACATCCTTCTTCACATGGAGGCAACAAGGAGAACGGAGGGAAAGGGGGAAAAGCCCCTTATAAAACCATCAGATCTCGTGAAAATTCACTCACTATCATGAAAACAGCATGAGGGAACTGCCTTCATGATCTAGTCACTTCCCACTGGGTCTCTCCCATGACATGTGGGGATTATAGTAACTAGAATTTAAGATGAAATTTGGGTGGGAGTGCCAGGCGCAGTGGCTCATGCCTGTAATCCCAGCATTTTGGAAGGCCAAGGCGGGCAAATCACCTGAGGTCCAGAGTTCAAGACCAGCCTGACCAACATGGAGAAACCTTGTCTCTACTAAAAATACAAAAAATTAGCTGGACATAGTGGCACATGCCTGTAATCCCAGCTACTCTGGAGGCTGAAGCAGGGGAATCGCTTGAACCTGGCAGGTGGTGGAGGTTGCAGTGAGCCAAGATGGTGCCATTGCACTCCATGCTGGGCAACAAGAGTGAAACTCAACCTCAAAAAAAAAAAAAAAGAAAAGAAAAAAGAAACAAAAAAGAAATTTGGGTGGGGACATAGCCAAACCATGTGAGCCATGCTGCCCAGGCTGGTCTTGAACTCATGAATTCAAGAGATATTACCACCTTGGCATCCCATAGTGCTGAGATTACAGGTGTGAGCCACCATGCCTAGCCAGTGGAGTGGCTTTTTAATTTCCTTATTTTCCCCATCCCATCTCTTCCCCAAAAGTAGTTCTTATGTATTAAAATAAGCAAATAAAAACACAACCCCAAAAAACAAAACAGGACCCTATGGTTAGAGAGCTAGTAATGAGAGACTTCTTTCTAGGACAATGCCAGGGTTATGCTGTCCTCATGTGCCGTATTAACTTAGGCAGAAGGCTCCCTTTCTTAAAACTTCTTACTTGCCCTTGGCAAAAGGGGAAGTTAGTTACTTTTCATTTCAACATCTCTCTAGCTGAGTTTGGCTGCACCTGAGTGAATCCCTTTTCCAACACACATGTAATTCAACTTTAACAATGAGCATAAACACTTTATAGAGTTTTTCAAGTCACTAGGAAGGCCATGGAATATGTAGAATAAGTGGTATAGGAATTTTCCTTTATCACATCCAAAACCAATTTATTCGGAAACCTGAGGCTGCCTGTCATAACTGAACTAGCAATCATGTAATGTTCATTAGGAGGGACCATCCCTGCCTGAAACTTGTTCTTCCTTCATTTACTTTTTCCTCTTTCTCACTCCTCTGTAGTCCCCTAGCACCTTGGGCATATCTCCCTCAGAGTGCACTCGTGGCAAACTGTTTGCTGATGTGTCTGCCTTTTCCAAGAAACAATGAATTTTGAAGATAGATCATGATCATTCATCTTTGTAACTCTCAGACATAACATAGCAGGTGCTGGGTAAACGTTTATTGAGTGGATAATATTTTTTCATATTCAGAATATGGAAATCAAATGAGGTGACAGCTTTAATTTAAAAAAACAGTGTTTTTCTCTGCCACTTTTATCACTATTTTCCTTGAGAGAAGGAATTTCCTTCCTAGGATTGCACACTTATTTGTTAAACAGTATTTTCAACATGGCAAATATGCATTACTGTGTGAAAACATAAAAGCCTATAGTTATGTTTACACACAACTTTTATTATAAAGAGGCAGAAGCTGTAAAATATCCAATTAGGAAGAAATTTTAAGACCATGATGTGTAATTGAAAACAGTTGGTAATGAAAATTTTTTGTGGTAAATTTTATTAATTTTTTTTGCAGTAAATTTTATCTCAAAAATTTGATAAAAATTTTTTGAGACTGAGTTTCCCTGAGTTTAACAATTTTTTTTTGAGACTGAGTTTCTCTCTCGTTGCCCAGGCTGGAGTCCGATGGCATGATCTTGGCTCACTACAACCTCTACCTCCCAAGTTTGAGTGATTCTCCTGCCTCAGCCTCTGAGTAGCTCGGATTATGGGCATGGGCCACCATACCTGGCTAATTTTGTATTTTTAGTAGAGATGGGGTTTCTCCATGTTGATCAGGCTGGTCTCAAACTCCCGACCTCAGGTGACCTGCCTGCATCAGCCTTCCAAAGTGTTGGAATTACAGACATGAGCCACTGCGTCCGGCCTCCTTTAACAATTTTTAATTCAGCTCTGAGAAAGGATTTATGTTCCCAAGAGTTATGCTTCACATTTAATAATTTATTAAGCTCATTTATTTATTTGTCTATACATTTCATGTATGCCTTCAGTAGCCTCCTAAGCATAGTGGATGGAGGAATTGTGAGGAGGGAAAAGCCTGAAAAAAATACATTTTTTTCTCAGTAAATATGTAATCTGGTTTGAGAGATAAAATTCAGAACATTAATTGATTCAGATATTTATTGACTGCCTAAAGTATATAGGAATGAGAAGGCTCTATAAAATAAAATATTTGTATTTTAGGAGTTTACCACATGGTTGTAAAATATGAAAATGTAATACAAACAAAGAAAAGTCAAGAAACAGTACAATAAACAATATAAAATGTTGCAAGGCATTTTGTAATTGTCAATAACAGAAAGGGCACTGTGTAATTATTTGCATATTTTTAGTTATTTAGTGACTCTCTGAAGGAGCAATTCTGTCTCCCTTTGATAGACACAGGCATGCTTGTTTCATTGCACTGAACTTTATTGTGCTCAACTGCTACAGCATTTTTACAAATTGAAGGTTTGTGGCAACCCTGTGTGAAATGTCTGTTGGCGCCATTTTCCAACAGCATGGGCTCACTGTGACACTATGTCACATTTTGGTATCTCTTGCAATTTTTCAGACTTTCCACTATTATATCTGTCATAATGATCTGTGATTAGTGATCTTTTATGTTACTATTTTAATTATTTTGAGGCATCATGAACTGTGCCCTTATAAGACAGTGAACTTAATTGATAAATGTTGTGTATGTTCTGAATGCTTCACTGACTCATTGTTCCTCTGAACAATTTGGTCCTGAGCTTTCCTTTGTTGGGAGGAGGATTTTAATAACTATTTTAACCTCTTTATTTGTTATTGATATGTTCAGTCTTTCTATTTCTTCCTGATTCAATATTGGTAGGTTAAAAAATAAATAAGTATTTTCCTTATGAATGAAGTGATTGTACTAACTCAGGGCTAGACTAAATCAGCTTCAATGTCCCATTGAGAATAGTTGATGAAGTTGTGAGGAGGGAAAGGTGTGAAAAAAACCAAGGAACAAAAAACAAATGACATCTTTCCTCAATAAATTTGGGATCTGGAAATTTACATGCTTTACTTTCCCCCACCTTGCACTTGCCTAGGATTTTTGATAATTCCCAACCATCTTCACCACCAGCCCAGTTTCCAGTCTCAGAATTCTGCCCAACTTAGCATTCCAGAAAGATGGTATCAACTGAAATAGCTCATGAAATTGAAGGTGTTCATAATCACTGGACTAGGTGATTGATTTCCAGTTTTAAACATTTTCTATGATTATATGATTCACTGTTTGACAAATGTCTGCTCTGGTCACCCCATCATAACATTACTTTAAGCCGTTACCCCTT
Source organism: Sapajus apella (assembly GCF_009761245.1). Lineage (NCBI taxonomy): Eukaryota > Metazoa > Chordata > Mammalia > Primates > Cebidae > Sapajus > Sapajus apella. Next base: position 5,174,835 of record NW_022437027.1, read on the forward strand.
GTTATGTAAGGTTCTCCAACAATTATCCTAGATTCCTAAGGGCTTGCATTTCCATGATCACCTCTACAAGAAGTTCCTGCTTCAGGGGAATTCCCATTCTTAACACGTTTATCAGCTCTGGAGACTATTGGCTTCTCTAAGCTCTGGGCTCTCCAGAAGGTGTAATTCAATCTGTTTTCTTGATTTTGTAATGCTCACCCCCTATTTTTTAATAACATATTTTGATGTTAGAGTTTTCACTGAAAGTTCGAGATGATAGGGAAAGGCTTTACAGTATGACAATGCAGCCATTGTACTTTTTAAAGTAGCTGCCTATTTATAAATAAATCTAGTTTTCTTTCAAATAACATTATACCACTTCAGAAATAGTGAATCTAGCTGTGTGTGTGTGTGTGTGTGTGTGTGTGTGTGTGTGTGTGTATGTATTTGAGACGGAATCTCGCTCTGTTGTCCAGGCTGGAGTGCAGTCGTGCCTTGGCTCACCGCAACCTCTGCCTCCTGGGTTCAAGTGATTCTCCTGCCTCAGCCTCTAGAGAGTCTTGGATTATGGGTGCCTGCCACTATGCCTGGCTAATTTTTGTATTTTTAGTAGAGACGGGGTTTCACCATGTTGGTCAGGCTGGTCTCGAATTCCTGACCTGATGTCCACCTCGGCCTCCCAAAGTGCTGGGATTACAGGCATGAGCCACTGTGCCTGGCCCCATGTTTTTATATTTAAAGTGGGTTTCTTGTGGACAACATAAAATCCAACCACTTAAAAGTTGAATATTAAACATCCCTAATTATTATTTTGGTCATATTCCTGGAACATTTACTTTGTGACAGGCATTGTGCTGGGTTTGGGGGTTCAAAAGGAAAGGAATACAATTCTGAAGTCCTTCCCATGCTCTGACATTTCTCATTCTATGCAGTTTCCAGCCTCTTGCCATTTTTGGGTCCATGTCCTCTGTAACACCAATTCTTTTAATCTGTTGATTTCTCTTTCTCTCACATTTCCCTACGGAAACTACTCTTCCAAATTCAGTTCCAGGCTTCACTGAGACAATTTTGCTTTCAAGGCCCTATTAGGCTTGGTATAAACAAAGGGTCAACAATATGTTCTGTTAAGCAGAGGGTCACCTCATCCAGTCCCTCTGGCCTAGACATTGAGAGTTCACTATTTCCTCCTTTTACCAATCTACTTAATCGGTAGAAAGTAAATATAGAGACATATCTTCCTACTAACATGAATTATGCCAGTCTGCTCTGAAGACAGAAGAACCTATAATAAATTTTTGTTTTAAATAATATTTTTATAATCTAATTTCTTTAACAAAAATTTGGTACAAAAAGATTATTTTAGATTTATACGAGATAGAAATGAGAGCCTTAGTAAAGAAAGATAACATATTTTTATACTAATTTAGAGTAAGGTTATATAAAAATCCAAGTGTTAGAAGTATGCAAGAATATACTCAAGAATGTTTGTTGTGTTATAATTCATAGTGGCAGCAAACTAGAAGCATCCTGAGTATTCATCGAGAGGGAAAAGATTAATAAATCATGGACATTTATACTATGGATAATATAAAAGTATTTAAAAATATCTATTAGGCTTACATATGTTGACTAGAGAGATGTTCTAGTGTTTAGTTAGTGAAATACTCATTTTGGTCAAAATAATCAAGGACAGGGACCACAAATTATAAATTCATATGTTTGTGTATATTTAAAAGTGCATGGAAAACTACTAAGGCAATATAAAACAGTGCTGATATCACTGACCATCTGGCAAGGAGGTTGTCTGGAAGTAAGGAGTGGAAAGGAAGCAGAGAAGAGGGATGATTACTTTTTTCTTTGAACATGTTACCAGTTATAATAAATAAACATTACTTTACAATTTTGGAGGAGAATGTATCAGGTTCTATGCAAAAGTAAAATGATACTGGAAAGAAGTGATTGATACAAGAGGTGTCATCTAAAAAACAATACTTTTTGTATCTAGATTTGTTATGAGACATTCCAATAAGAAAAACAAATCACCTACAGGTGAAGTTGTAGAACTTCAAGCTCCAGATTACAATTAGACACAAATTTTTGAGTAATTATATTAAAGAGTAGACTTAAAAATGAAAGTTATTTTAAACATGATATATCTTATTAGTTCTCAAAATATTAAAGCATGCAATACAACATCAGTATATCTCTGATCAGATGATAAATTTAGCTGATGTAGACACTTTTTCTCCACAAACATGGTGAAATGCTGGATGAAATATGATGTATTTTTTAATATGAATTATAGAAAGCAGCTTGAAAAACAGAAAGAAATCTCCAGGTGACAGGTCATAAGAGAGGATTCAAATCCAGAAAAGCAAGTGGAAGTAGGCCCTTTGACTACTCAGTGTTTATAGAAGTAATATATGTAAAGGGCTGTTAATACCCACTAGGGAGAAAGGTGTGGCCACAGGTCTATTCAAGAGGGAAAGCTGGAATTGAGCCCTCTGAATAAAGTCCAGAGTCTCGAAGGGTTACGAAGTTACTTATTTAAAGCAATCTAGATATATCCGATTAATGGCCTGGAGAAATGTAAAGGTCACTTGCTATCTATTGGGGGTCATGATTGAAAATATAAGTCAATCATAATTAATCAAAATTCTATACCTTTGAAACCTAAAGGAATTAAAATTTAATGACCAGCAAGGGTTAGGAAACAACAAAGAAATTAACACAAAAGCTAGTTTAGGACTGTGTAAACTCATTAACACTGTAGGATAGAACTTTTGTGATATGGAAATGTTCATAACTGCACTATCTAATATGGTAATTAATAGCCATATGTGGCTATTGAGCACTTAATGTGTCTAGTGAGATTGCAAAAATAAATTTTATTTAAGTTTTTTTTATTTTAAAATTTACATATGGCTATTGGCTACTATGTTATTACCCTACAGCCTAGAAGAAAAAAAACGAGAAATGATTCTGTGGGTACATGTAGTTAACATAAAGCAAATGCAGCTACCGCAGGACAGAGTAGTAATGTCTTAAAAAAACTCAAGAAAAGACCCATTATAATGGAGTGCCAGAAAACACTATATCCAAGAGATTAGTCTTCCCAAAATTGAAGATAAAAACCAATAAAAATCTAAAAAAAGACTATAATATAAATATATCTAAAAGGATTATAGAGATAAAAGAATACAAAATAAAAAAATTGAATTAAATGCACAACAAAATATCAGGGGTGCTTGAAAAACTCAGCTTGAAAAAAGAACCAAATTGAACTTCTAGATATTAAAAATATACTACACAAAAGATATTAAAAATATACACAAAAGTAAGTTAAATGAATTGGATTAATAGCATATTAATGTCAATGAAAATGAGAATCAGAGAACTGAAAGAATTGAGTAAACCACTTGGAATGGAGTACAGAGGGATAAAATGATTAAAAAATTATTGAAAATGTTAAGCAATAAAGAAGATAAAGAGATAGAATGAGATATTCCAGAAGAAAAAATAATGGATATACGGGAGAAAAAGTATCCTAAAAGATAATACCTGGGAAGTTTCTAGAAGTAAAGAAATTAATGAACCCTGAAACTGAAAGGGCATAATTGGTCCTCAGCAGCAAAAACAAAACAATACCAAACTCCAAATATAAATAACCAAACAAAAAATACAACCCATACCATCATGCATTATAGTGAGATGAAAATCTTTTTTTCTGGAAAAAAGCCCAAAAATTCAGATAGAAAAAGATATTTCTTCTAGAGAGGAATATAATTAGGCTGACAGCAGACTTCTCATCAACAACACCAACACTGGGCATTGGATGACAATAAAATGATATATTTAAAGTAACAAGGAAAAGCAACCATCAATCTAGAATTCTAAACCTATCAAAATCTATCATTCCAGCCTGAGGGCAAAATAAACAACATTTAATTTTGTTTTTGGGGGGGTTTGTCAAAGGCCTGAAAACATATTGAAGGATATTCTTCATTCAGAATAAAATCAATAAAGCAGTAGAGTGCAGAGAACCATGTCATGTGAAAAAAAAGTGTAACCCAAATAAACATTGACAAAAATATAATGAAATAGTGTCTATCTAGCATGACATTAAAAAAATTGAACTGAAATTCTAAATAACCATAATATGGAATCTGGGAGGTAGTGTTTAAAATCAAACACTCTGAGGACCTTGCATTTTATGAAAGAAGATGTGAAAAAGAAATAGCTTACATAACTAATAGGAGTAAAGTTAGATTAAAGAGAATTGGTTGATTCCAATAGAAGTTCTGACTGATGAGTATCGGGAACCACTGTCCTGTGTATGATACCTTTCTACCTCCACGTAGCTGCATAAGAATGGGCCTTGGGTCTGGAACACTTCCTTACCAACAGTGCAAAGAGTGATCACATGGCGAGGGAGGAGGCCACTAGGGTGGCAGGGGAGGCCCTAGGTGCTTTTTACCTACCAGTCCTCAAGGGGAACTAATGGAAGGAGATCTCATTCACCCTGAGAAAAACGGCATTAATCTATTTGAGGGACTGTGTTAAGGAAAACACTTCTCTTCCCAGGTCCACGAGGGGTGTGGTTTAAAAGGCAGGAGCTTCCCAGCGCCATGCCTCCCTCCATCCATGACCCCATCTGGGAAACCTAAAGTTCTTTGTCTGGGTTTCCTGCCCACTGGCTAGGTAGAGAAATTCAGGTGGGTTCCTTTGCGCAAAAAGCCTGCTGAAAGCTCTGGAAGGAGGGGAATCTGAGAGGAAGGGGCTCCGTTGTGGACAAGTAGCCAATCCAGTATCAGAGTCAAAGATCAATCACCCCAGAGGAAGTTTGAAAGAACTCCTCTCATTGGATGAGAACATGAATGAGGCGGGAATAACTCCAGGGTTAAAACTCCACTGCTTCTTACATAGAGGGATATCCTTCTCCAGATTCCCCTCACACAACAGCATGGGCGCTCTTTCTCCCTCTGCCCAATAAATAGCTTTTCTGTAAAACTGTTTGGGTCCACGATATTTATTCAAACAGTAATGTCCCCATGTCTCTGGGGCGCCTTTTCCCATTCTTCAGGATAAGAGAGGCCAAGGACCTCATCAAAATGGGGAGGGAGCTATGCAGCCCCACCCTGGTTACATATTCATGAGGGATTCACCCCCAGGACCCAAACACCTCCCACCAGGCCCCATCTCTCAACATTGCCCCATTGGGGGCCAGATTTCCACCTGAGGTTTGAGGGGGGCAAAGGCTCAAACCATAGCAGGTATACACAAACAGAAAGTATAATAATAAGAAAAAGATACCATTTACAACAGAAAATAAATAAGTAAAAAATAAAAAAAAGAGCAAGATATCTAGGAGTAAATCTTACAACATGTATTCAATACCTGTATGGAGCTACAACTTTAATAAAGATATTGAGAAAACCTAAGTAAATGACGAGATACATCATGTTCATGAGTAGGTATCAGAAAGAAGTTAATTATTTCCCTTATGATCTATTCAGTAGCAGAACCATATGAAATTGTCATCTTTGTAGGTAAAAAACAGTTTAATGTTAATGTCAAAAGATTTAAACTAGTATCTGGTAAGTACAATTCTAATTCATATATAAACAGAGGTTTTAGAGGAAATTAATACATGGATTCTATAATGTCTGTGAAAGAGCAAAGTCCTAGGGATAGTCAAGACATTGCTGAACAAGTGTCATAGGCAAGTGGATTTGCTGTATCAGATATCATTACTTATTTTCCAGTATTTGTAGTGAAGATAGTGTGGCACTGACCTAGGGAAAGACAACTAATTAACAGGGCGTCATTGAGAGCTGCCAAAGAATCCTATGCTTATACATCTGTATAGAACAGATTTCGTCACAGATGCTTGAGCAATGATGGACTGCTCAGTATGGTAAGGGACAATCCAAAACCTGTGTTGACAGTTAGAACTCAAATTTGTAGACAATACTAAGCTTTTTAAAGCAAGAAGAAATGATGAACTAAGGAAATTATAGGAAGGGCTTTCATGGCCACTGATGTAACCTCCCAACAGGTTGACCTTGCCTGCTGCCTAGACAGAGCCAATTTACCAAGATAGGGGAATTGCAATGGAGAAAGAGTATTTCACACATTGCTGGCTTTGTGGGAGTTTTATTATTACTCAAATCAGTCTCCCTGAAAACTTGGAGAATAGAGTTTTTAAGAATAATTTTGCAGATATGAGCTTGGGAAGTGAGGATTGCTGATTGATTGGGTTGGAGATGAAATCATAGGGGGTTGAAGGGAATTCCCTTCTTGCGGACTTCTGTTCCTGGGTGGGATTGCAGAACTGGTTGAGCCAGATTACTGGTCTGAGTGGTAAGGTCTGCAAAATATCACAAGCACTGATCTTAGGTTTTGCAACGGTAATGTTATCCCCAGGAGCAATTTGGGGAGGTTCAGACTCTTGCAGCTGGAGGCTGCATGGCCCCTAAACCATAATTTCTAATCTTGTAGCTAATTTGTTAGACCTACAGAGGCAGACTGGTCCCCAGGCAAGAAGGTCTCCCCCCCACCCCCCAGAAAGGGCTTTTATCAATTTTCTTTCAGAGTTTAAACTATAAATTCCTTCACAAGGCTAGTTCAGCCTGTGCCCAGGAATGAACAAGGACAGCTTAAAGGTTACAAGCAAGATGGGATTTGTTTGGTTTAATCTCTTTCACTGTCATATTTCCTCAGGTATGAGTTTTGCAAAGGCAGTTTCATTGATGCAAGAATGGTAGATGAGTTTCATATTTGTTTAATATCCGGCTATTGCACGGCACAGAAGTTGTCCTTTAGTGTCCAGGTCTGGATCAGGCACAGATAAATTTCATTTTTTTTTCTCTGAGCCCTCTTTCCTAGACTTCATGTTTGCGGGCTTCAGGCCCATGGGTGTGTCAGCAGGGTTCAAACCAGAGTGACTCCATCTTGAGTGAGAGCTGGGAAAATGAGGCTGGGACTTGCTGGGCTGCATTCCCACAAAGTTGGGTATCCCTAGCCTCTAGATGTTTACAGTTAAGAGAACAGATTTATAATGCTTACTAAACAGACTCAGACTTGGGAGTGTTCTGATACCCTGATATATTGAGAACAGAAGCATTCCTTATTTTGCTTTGATGATAACAGTATCAATTTTTACAAAATACAGTACTTAAGAGAATTAATCCTTTATCACAAACTCTTGTAGTAGAGCACATCTCCGTATGATTTTTAAAAAATCTTATATATGAACAAGTATTGTACCTATGGTGGATGCATTCCTCCTCTTACTTTTAGGAATGCCCTACTCTTAGCTATGGAATAGCTGTGAAAGTGGCTCTTTCACCACTTTACTTTCTTAATAACCTTGCTTTTGCTTTGCACCGTGGACTCGCCCTGAATTCTTTCTTGCACAAGATCCAAGGACTTTCTTTTGGGGTCTGGATTGGGACCCCTTTCCAATGTAGTGATAAGGATCTATTTTGGGTTTATCCCTACATTGGGAAGTAGGGATAGATCCAGGTTGCAAGATACATAAAAAGCTTTTGATAGACTCTCAAGGAATAGGCTCTAGTTAAACACACTTCGTTCAAGTTTCAGCTCAGAATGTTCTGTGCCCATCACAGGCCAGCACATCTCCCTTCTTCAGTGCACAACTAAATGGAGGTTCATTTTTGTAAGTGAAAATCAGATGTTCCTTGAAAGTGAATCTGGTGCAATAAATACCTTACAAAATAATTCCGAGGGAAAAATATTTTGTTGTTATTTGTTCTCCAGAAATAAACATTAAATGATAAAGTTGAGCTCATTGGGATGATGCCTCTGAAGTCTTAAAGCAGCTCATTAATAGAACTGCTTTTGGGGACTAATGGAGTAAAGAATTGTCTGTGTATTTGGGTACCATAAAAGGGTGTACAACTATATTGTAATATTACATTGTTAGTAATGTAAATGAGGTAGCTAAGAAAGTAAATAATTTAAAAGCATTTGACAAAAATTAAGATGTGAACATATTACTACTGTGGATTCAGTCACAGTTAATGAGTAGTTTCAAACAAGAAGAGAAACTTTCCCATCTCTACAAAGGAATCTGTACCAGTTACTTTATATGCAGCCAAATATTTGTATCAGTTATCTCACATGAAATATTCAAACATCCGGACTATGCATCAACAGTTTAGATATGAAATTAGCATTCAAAAATTATTACAATTTGGTGTTTAAATCTCAAGTTAAATATACATCTTCTACAAAACAACTCATCCAAGAGTATGTAACAGAATTAAGAGTTCAAATTTACCACAAATCCCAGAAGTTTACATACACCAAATGAATGCATTCCACTCAAAAACAAACAAAAATAGAGTTTCAATATAAGTCCTTTGAGTTTCAAAAATCTCCACCAAACCAAGTAAGCACTTAATCAGGCAAATCAACTGCTTTCAAGGGGAAGCCCAGTAAGCAGCATGCATGGATGACACTGAGAAAGGCAGAGATTGTTTTCATCTTTTCAGCAGGACAGATTCCTCACACTGTAGATCAAACCCCCTACCCCAATCCTTCTTCCATCTATACATCTTGAAAAGACATATATAAAAAAACTTTGTAAAAAGATGTTTTAAACGAAGTCGTTTTCAACTAAATTTCTTTTCTTGTGGCCTCTGAGTTAGCATTAAACAGAGCAGTTGTGGTAAAGTAGATATAGGCATATAGTCGTGTCCCTGAATGTGGTGGCCAGTATGATTCAGTCATTAAGAAAAATTCTAGGGTCTTAGAAATGGATATAGAGGGTTACATTCATCAGAGTGGCCAAAGTTTGCCACTATTGAGTGCATTGCTGATCTATTTAGTTACTAAAAAGTAAAGTAGTATTGGACTCTGATTGTTCATATTCCAGAATGAAGAGAGAAGACAGGAAGAGAGGGCTGTCTGGGGCTGGAACTATGAGTGATTCTCAAGATAGTAGTGCTAGTGAAGGCTCCAACTATGCCTTTTGAGGGCTGTGGGGGAGGGGAGTATTCCAGTGAGAAGACACATCATGGATAAAAGGCTTATATGGGCATAAATGATGAGGACTGAGGTAGTAGAGAAGAAATGAGTTATATTTTCTCTTCTTGGGGTATGACAGTCCCAAGAGATTTTTAGGGCAGAGAATTAAGAAGGCAAATAAAGAATTTAATAGGTATACTGTATGTTTGAATTCAGTTTAATTTTTAGAGAAATGTAAATAAAATTTTTGAATTGTTTCTAAATTTCTTTTATGGTAAGCACAAAATTTTCTTGCCTGTGACCCTACTCCAGAACTTCGTTACAAAGATTTCCAAGTACGTAAGGAATTTTCTTTCTGCATAACGATGAAAAACCTGGCAGGTCGGTGTAGCTTGCTGTAAGGTCCTTACAGAAGGCTTATAAAAAACTGGCTTGATCTCAACAATGCAATGTAGGAGCAGACCACACCTCAATCACTATACAGCTATGGTGAATTTTGATTTGAAGATCATTTGCAAACATTCCATTCCATAAGATAAGGAAATCCCTTAGAGGCCTTGAGAAAGCTGGCAAAGGAATCAAGCAGTTATTACTCTGTACTTCAGTTTAGCAAGAAAAAATATTGAGAAGAAAAACCCTTGGACTTAAAGTCAGGAACACACTACCCTCACAACCAGAGAAGTCACAACATTGAGTAACAGCCTATAAAACTTAGGTGCACCACATTGCTGCCCAGTGGGTTCACACTGCCTGCTGCCTACACAGAGCCAATTTATCAAGACAGGGGAATTGCAATCGAGAAAGAGTAATTTATGCAGAGCCAGCTATATGGGAGATTGGAATTTTATTACTCAAATCAGTCTCCCTGAAAATTCAGGGATTGCAGATTTTAAGGATAATTTGGTGGGTGGGCTGCTAGTGAGTCGGGAGTTAGAATTGGTCATATTGGAGATGAAATCATAGGGAGTTGAAGCTGTCCTCTTGTGCTGAGTCAGTTCCTGGGGGCCACAAGACCTGAAGAGCCAGTTTATCAATCTGGGTTGTGCCAGCTGATCCATTACATGCGCCATCTGTAAAATATCTCAAGCACTTATCTTAGGTTTTACAGTAGTAATGTTGCCAGGAGTAATTTGGGGAGGTTTAGAATCTTGCAGGATCTAGTGGCATGACTCCTAAACCATAATTTCTAATCTTGTGGCTAATTTGTTAGTCCTACAAAGGCAGTCTAGTCCCCAGGCTGGAAAGGGGGTTTGTTTTTGGAAGGGGCTGTTATTGTCTTTGTTTCAAACTGTAAGTTCCTCCCAAAGTTAATTTGGCCTAAGCCTCAGAATGAACAAGGACAGCATGGAGGTTAGAAGCGAGATGGGGTCAATTAGGTTAGAGCTCTTTTACTGTAATAATTTTTTCAGTTAATGGGTTTTGCAATGATTTTACCACGTGGCTCAGGAGCCTCCCTAGAAGGAAGGAGTTAGGATCTTTCTTGAGGTAAATATAGGCAAGGCCAGAAAATGAACCTTTGTCCATACTCTTTACCCACAGTATACCCAATTTTCTGTCTGTCGAATCATGTTAGTAGAATTGTTTGTCCTCCACTCTCAAAAAGTTTAGTTGGTGCTCAGAAATTTGCCTTGATCCAGTAGTCTTACACTATAGTAAAGGCATTATTATTTTTTAAAAAATCTGGAACCTGTCTGCGGTATCTATCTTTCACTATTGATTTGTAAAATGATGACATTATCACTAAAGATTTTTAAATGTCCTTTAAATATTTAGAAAAATATAAACTTTTAATGTAGATTTTATGACAGTACATTTCTTAGTATATTTTGCAATGCTATGTTAGCCAAATTCTCTAATTAAACAAAGCACTCCATTCTTTACCATGTCATATAAGAGAGCTCTCATTATTATTTCCATTTGTACACTAGAAACAAAATTGTGAATTTCTGTGGAGCCATTCCAGATCAGGGATTACAGTGGATGAAGATAAAGTCAGCACTGGCTATCATGAAGTTCACTGAGTCCAATGTAATAGTCTCTGTTTTGAGCCTGTAGGTTTTCCTATTTGCTGATGAGGTAAGGAATAAAATAGTACATGAGCGTTCTGTAATAAGAGATTGTCACCAGAATACCAACTTCTGCTCAGGTGGGAGACAATCCCTGAAAGGCAAATTTCCATGTTTTTGGTCAGAAAATGAACTTTGAAGCAAAAACCTATTTTATTTTAATCTTAGTTTAATGTTTTTTTTCTAGTGGGTTTTACTATACTAAAATATTTATTTTAAACTTAATGAGAATGGAATATAGGAGTTATGGAAGGCAGATATATTTGCAATTTACAGAGTCATCAGAATTCTTTTTAATGTTTGGTTGTTGGGCTTGTGGCCAGATCTTTGCTTTCTAACTGAATCCATTTGCTTCTAAAAACCTGTAAGCCTTTTGTATTTAGTGGTTAGAATATCTAAGAATTCTTCTAATACATTCATTTGTTTCCCTTTTAAAAGATACATTTTTCATTCTATTGATTATGTTTGTTTCCTTATTTGGTTGCAAAAACTATTTGATTTAATGTCTTGTATTTACTGAAGAACTCTTTATTAAAAAGAACAAAGTAATGGTGACTTTTCTCCCAGAGGCAAACATAATTTGTTAAATATATCAGATTTTGAGTAAGAATAGTTTAAACATTTCTGAATTTACTTTTTCATTTTGTTTTAGAGGTTATTATTTCCTGGAGTAAATTCTGCAGTTGATCAAAAGATAAAAGTTGAATGAGAAAAACACAAGCAACTGTTATATTTCAACTTTTTTTAATGAACTAAAACAATGACTCATTAATAGTTTAAAAAGATTGTACATTTCTCCTTTCTACATCTTAATTATCTTCTTAGACCATGATAAATAAAGAAAGTTTCCTCCACAGTCCCTTCCCGAGGTTTTGAAATTAGGATTTGGTAACACGCAGTTAAGGAACAGGTCACCAATAATTTACCTGCTAAAGGAAAAATGAATCTAGCATAGAGCCTTGTATAATATAGGCACCAAATAGATGGTGACTAGGTAAATGAATGAGACAAATAGGTCATTTTAGTGAATATTTTGATATTTTAGGTTTGCTCTGGTTTGACAGTTTTGGAAATTTAAGCTCTAGGTCTGATCTAATTTATGAAACCTTTTGGAAACATAATATGTAAAAACAAACAATCCAATAAAACATTTAAATTTGTTCTACTAAAAAATATTTTACAATTTCTTCTTGGAACTGCATTTGGCATCATTATTTTCTATTTTTATTCCTCTTTGTCCAGCTTAAGTTATGTCTCTTAAGTGGTTTGTTGATCCTTTCTTTTTTTCATTCTAAGCAACAAGTTTAAACACTAATTTCAGTGTACTATTTCCTTGATAAAAATATTCAATGAATGTATGGACCTCAGGATAAAAAAAACTTCTTATTAGCTTTTAAAGCAAAGTTCTACAAAATCTGGCTTCATTCAATTTATTAAATCAAGTTTGTTACTATAAAAGATTCGCGTATTATTTTTTAAACAAAATAAAACAAAACAACTTCCCCAAACAACACAAAGCTACTTCTTGTTTCCAAGTCTGAGTTTTTCATTTTGCTCACCAACTCTCCTTTTTCTACTAAAATTCTACTTACTCTTCCTGTATTTTTTAAATGGTGAGATGTCCCTCTTTAAAATAATGCATCTGCCAAGGCTCAGAACATCATGAGAGTGCCATGCCCCAGAACAGGGCTCTTGCTGGTCCTCTATGAACCACCTATCAGAGCATCTCCTTTCCAGCCTCTGATAAAAGCCTGTTATTTTTTGAGTCTCATGCCATCAGGCAATACTACTCTCTCCCCTTCCTTATTGATGTTATTGATTGATTTTTTGATCATTTCCCTTTACCCTTTGAAGTCTTTGAGATGATGCACATTCCCAATTGTCCTCTTCACTTTATCTCCTGTCAGAATTGAAGCCAGTGCACTTGTAGAAAACAATCACGTTTTAAAATTCTAGCCTTCCTTTTCTTTAGTTAATTTTATCTCATCTCTGCTCTATTGGTGCCATTCATTTTCAAGGCTCCATTATGAATTGTTTGAATACATGAATGCTTGAAGATCCTAATTTTATATATCTTATTGTAGCCAAAATCTCTTCTCTGTTAAGAATATCTTCATGCTTATTACTACTATAACTGCTCTTACAACACTTCAGTCTCTGGATTTCTGCCATTTTCTCCCATCATCGAACCTCCTCCAGAGCACTTTACCTTTCTTGTTCAGTCTTACTCCATGAAAAGACAAGTGTATGACCTTTTTCCCACTAAGTAGCCTTGATTTTTTTGAACCCCTATCCTTCCACTGTACTAGTAACATTTAGTAATCCGACCCAAAATCAGAGCCATAATCCTATTTCTTGAGACCTCTAAGTAGGCAATTTAAGGCTATTAGTTCAACTGATACATTCACGTGTGTTCATACTGCTCAATTTTATGAACTTAGCACTGTGCATATTTTTTTCCCATAACTTTGGTTAGCTTTCTTTCTCCAGCCCTTCTGGATTTGTTTATTATATTTTATGTAAATGTAATCATGTAATATGTGATCTTTTTTGAGTGGCTTCTTTCATTTAGCCTGATGTTTTCAAGGTTCCTCCTTGTTGTTGGGTGGATTGGTAAATGATGCAATTGCTGAGTTATATAGCAACTCTACGTTTTGAGGAGGAGTAAAGTGTTTTCTAAAGTGGCTGCATCATTTTACAATCTCAGCAGCAATGTATGAGTATCCCAACTTCTCCATCTGCTCACTGACACTTGTTATTTTCTGTCTTTTGATTTGTCATTCTAGTGGGTGTGAAGTGGTGTCTTACTGTGTTTATTTGCATTGGATGTCTAATAATGTTGAGCATCATTTTGTGTATTTTTTATCATTTATATATCTTGAAGAAATGTCTCTTCAGGCCCTTTGATCATTGCAATTTTTTTAATTGACATATAATAAAAGTACATATTTTGGGGCGTACCTGTGATAATACATTTATATAATTTATAGAAATCAAGTCAGTGTAATTGGAATACCAATCACCTTTAATATTTATCTTTTCTTTATGCTAGAAACATTTGAATTGTTCTCTTCTAGCTATTTTGAAATATACAATAGATTATTTTAAACAATAGTCACCCTACCCATCTGTCAAACACTAGGTCTTATTTCTTCTATCAGACTGTATATTTGCACCCATTAATCAATGTCTTTTCATTCCCTTTCCCCTCTTACCCTTCCCAGGTTTTGGTAACCATCACTGTACTTCTATCTTCATAAGCTCCTTTTTAGGGCCCACATATGAGTGATAACATGTGGTGTTTGTGTTTCCGTGCCTGGCTTATTTTACTTAACGTAATGACCTCCAGCTCCAACCATGTTGCTGGAAATGTCAAGATTTTACTCTTTTTTTATGGCAGAATATGCCATTGTGTACATGTATCACATTTTCTTTATCCATTCATTTATTGATAGGCACTTAGGTTAATTTCGTATTTTGGCTATTGTGAATAGTGCTACGACAAGCTGGAAATGCATATATCTCTTCATTAAATAGATTACTCTTCTTTTGGATATATACCCAGTAGTGGAATTGCTAGATCTTATAGTAGTTTTATTTTTGTTTTTTTGATGACTTTTCATATAGTTATCTATAGTAATTGTACTGTAGAAGGCTTCCCTTTCTCAACATCATCTCCTGCGTCTGTTATGCTCAATCTTTTTGATAAAAGCCACTTTAACTGGAGTGAGATGATATCTCATTATGGTCTTTATTTGCATTTCTCTGATGATTTGTGATACTGAATGTTTTTTCATTTACCTACAGGTCATATGTATCTCTTCTTTTGAGAAATGTTTATTCAGGTCTTTTGCCCTTTTTTAAGTTAGATGATTTGTTTCTTTGCTATTGAGTTATTTGAGCTCCTTAAATATTCTGGTCACTAGTCCATTGTCAGGTGGATAGCTTTCAAATATTATCTCCCATACCCTAGATTGTCTCTTTATTCTATTGTTTTCTTTTCTGTGCAGAAGCTTTTAAGCTTGGCATAATCCCATTTGTGTATTTTTGCTTTGGTTGCCTGTGCTTTTGACACAAAAATTTTTTTGCCCAGAACAATGTCTTAGAACATTTCTCCAATGTTTTCTGTTAGAAGTTTCATAGATTTAGGTCTTACATTTAAATCTTCAATCCACTTTGATTTGTTTTTTTAATATAGTGAGAGATAAGGGTCTAGTTTTATTCTTTTGCATATGGTTATCCTGTTTTCTCAGCACCATTTATTGAAGAGACTGTCACTTCCCCAATGTATGTTCTTGATGCTGTTGTAGAAAATCAGTTGGCTGTAACCATGTGGATTTATTTCTGGGTTTTCTGTTCTGTTCTGTTGGTCTATATGTCTGTTTTTATGTCAGTACCATGCTGATTTTGTCACTATAGTTTTGTAGTATAATTTAAAATCAGGTAGTATGATACCTCCAGCTTTGTTCTTTTTGCTTAAGATTGCTTTGGCTATTTAGAGTCTTTTGTGGTTTCATATAAATTTTAGGATTGTTTTCTATTTCCATGAAGACTGTCACTTATATTTTATAGAGATTGCATTGAATCTATAAATTGAGTATAATTGTCATTATAATAATATTAATTATTCTAATCAATGATCATGGAACATCTTTCCATTTTTTCTGTGTCCTCCTCAACTTCATTCATCAGTGTTTTGTAGTTTTCCTCACAGAGATCTTTCAGTTCTTTGATTAAATTAATTCCTAGGTATTTTCTATTTTTGGTAGCTATTGTAAGTGTAAATCCTTTCTTTTTTGAGATGAAGTCTAGCTCTATTGCCCGGGCTGGAGTGCTGTGATGTGATCTCAACTCACTGCAACCTCAACCTCTTCCTCCTGGGCTCAAGCAATCCTCCCACCTCAGCCTCCTGAGTAGCTAAGAAAACAGGTGCATGCAATCATGCGTGGCTAATTTTTGTACTTTTTGTAGAGATGAGGTTTCACCATGTTGCTCAGGCTGGTCTTCAGCTCTTACACTCAAGCCATCTGCCTGCCTCGGCCTCCCAAAGTGCTAGGATTACCAGTGTGAGCCACTGTGCCCAGCCATGATTGTTTTCTTGATTTATTTTTCAGATTGTTTGTTATTAGCATATGTATATTTCTGAGTGTGTGTGTGTGTGTGTGTCTGTGTGTCTGTGTGTGTGTGTAAGACTGATTTTTTTAGTGTTGATTTTTAATTTTGCTACTTTACTGAATTTTTTTAACAGTTCTGAA
Organism: Sapajus apella; assembly: GCF_009761245.1. Taxonomy (NCBI): domain Eukaryota; kingdom Metazoa; phylum Chordata; class Mammalia; order Primates; family Cebidae; genus Sapajus; species Sapajus apella. The sequence continues at coordinate 5,191,129 of NW_022437027.1, forward strand.
AGTTTTTTGCTGGAGACTCCCGATCTTTCTTAGTAAAAGATCATGTTTTCTGCAAACAAGGCTAATTTAACCTCTTCCTAATTTAGATGCTCTTTATTTATTTTTCTGTTACAATTGCTCCTGCCAGGACTGACAGTGCTATGTTGAATAAAATTGGTGACAATGGGCATTATTATTATTTTTTTTTCCTAGAGGAAAGGCTTTCAATTTTTTTCCTTTCATGTCTATGATATCTATGGGTTTCATATATAGCCTTTACTATTTTGAGGCATGTTTCTTCTACGTCCAATTTGTTGAAGGTTTTTATCATGGAGGAATATTAATTTTTATTAAGTTAGGCCTATTAGATCTAGTGTGTAGTTGAACTCATATGTTCCTTGATTGATGAAATAAATATGTGGATGATTTGTTCATTACTGAGAATGGGATATTCAAATCCCCTACTACTATTGTATTGTAATCTATCTCTTCCATTAGACCTATTAATGCTTGTTTTATATACTTGAGAGCTCCTGTGTTTGGTCCATATATATTTATAATTGTTATATTATCTTGCTGCATAGACCTCTTTTTCATTACATTGTGACCTTTATCTTTTTTTAGAATATTTGTTTTGTAGTATATTTTATCTGATATATGCATGGCTACTTCTTGTCTTTCTTGGTTTCCGGAGGAATGAAATACTTTTTCTACCTCTTCGTTTTTAGTCTGTGTGTGTTTTTATATTTGAAGTGTGTTTCCTGAGAGTAGTATAGAGCTAGGCTTTGTTTCTTTATCTGTTCAGCCACTGTATGCCTTTTAATTGTCAGTTTGAGTCTATTTACATTCTATGATATTATTGATAAGTAAAGACTTGGTATTGGCATTTTATTGTTTGTTTTCTGGTTGGCATATAACATTTTGCTTTCTTCCTTCATACTGTCTTCCATTGTGGTTATTTTCTCTGGCAGTATGTTTTAATTATTACTTTTATTTTTTGTGAATATATTATAGTTTTTCTGCATTGTGATTACTATAGGATTATATAGTACATCTTATAACAAATTATTTTATAACTTAGCTTAGATCCTAAGAAAAGAATAGAAACAAGAAAAATATTTTGAATATACCGCAACTCAATTTACCCCATATTTTGACTTTATGTTGGCTTAATTTACATGTTTTTATATTGCCTATCTTCTAACTGGTTTCTGTATATTTATTGTTTTTGATAGATTTGTCTTTTTGGCCTCATACTAGAGTTATGGGTCAATTGCACACCACAATTACAATAATAGAGTGTTCATTCAGAGTTTGCTTGTACACTTAATTTTTCTAGTGTATTTTATACCTTCAAATGTTTTCTTTTTCTATATTAGTGATTTTTTATTTCAGATCAAAGAACTCTCCTTAGCATTTCTGCAAGATGAGTCTGGTGGTGGTGAATTCTCTCAGCTTTTGCTTGTCTGGGAAAGACTTTAACTCTCCTTCATAAAAGGATAGCTTTGCTGGATACCGTTTTCTTGAATGGCAGTTTAGTTTTTTCTTTCAGTACTTTAAAAACATTGATTGACTCCCTACTGACCTGTATGGTTTCTGTTGAGAAGCTTGTTGCCAGATACATCAATGATCCTTTATTTGTTATTTATCCCTCTTTTTTTGCTGCACTTAGGATCCTCTCTTTGCCCTTAATCTTTGACAGTTTGATTATTATATGCCTTGTATTAGTCTCAATTGTGTTGAATTTGTTTGGTGTTCTCTGAAGCTCCTGTATCTGAATATTTCTCTCCCTTTCAAGTTCTGAAAAGTTTTCTGTTATTATTTATTTAACTTAGCTTTCTACGTCTTATTCTTGTTCAATTCTCTCTTGAACACTAATAATTCTTAAATTTGGTCTTTTGGGGTAATTTTGTATATTATATAGGTGATCGTCATTCGTTTTATTTTTCTCTTTTTCCTCTACTGTATATTTTCAAATAGCCTGTGTTTGAGCTCACGGGTTCTTTCCTCTGCTTGATCACTCCCTCTGTTGAGAGCTTCTAATGCATTTTTTTAGTTCTGTTTCTGTCTTCAGTTTGCTTTTTAAAAATTATTTTAATCTCACTGAATTTCTCTGATAAACCTCTGAATTGCTTTTTTGTGTTATCTTAAAGATTACTAAGTTTGCCTAAAACTACTATTTTGACTCTTTGGTTATAGAGTTCACATATTGCCATCTAATTAGGGTCAATCATTGGTTCTTTGCATTGTCCATTCAAGGAGGCCATGGTTCCATGTTTGCTGTTGTTTCTTGTGGATGTAAACCTATGTCTTTGCATTGAAGGCTTGTTTATGCCAGTCTTCCTTTTCTGGCTTGTTTTGGCTTTTATTAGATATGCTTGCTTAGAATTTTTAAGTAATTTCTTTGTTGGTTTTCTTTCTTTTAAAATATTTTTCGAGTAGGGCGCTGTCTCCTAAATTATAACACTAGACAGTGCCTTTGGCCCAGGTTTGCCTTGGTTCTAGTAAACAGTGCTGCTGCTTCCAAATTGGGGAATTGCCAAAGGGGATATCCTGGTAGTGTGGTAAGACTGGTGAATAGTTCTTGCTCAGGAGACTGTGGAACAAACCAGCCTCTCTGATTTGGCATCTTCCTTGGCTGAATTACAGAAAGGAGTTTCCAGGGCTGGAGATGGTAGTCCCACCTCCCCTCTTTTTTTCTGGCTGTCCTCAGGGGTATTTCTTGCTTTATGCCCTCTTGATGCTTTCCATGGGTTAAGGCAGAAACAGGTCTCCTGTCAGGAAACTCAAGATCGGGGAAGAGCTGGTCGTCTGCATTAATCTCACTTTTTCCTCTACTGAAACTCTGAGTTTATGAGAAGTTTTCTGCATGCTTGGTGCTGGGCAAATTGGAGAGAGGGGCATTGTGAATATGGGAGCTAGATTTACTTAACATTTGCTTGGAGTTTTTTCATTTCTCTGTGGCTGTGGGAACTGTCTCATCCTTGTATTTGAGTTTCTGGAATACTGCTGGTGATAATTTCAGTCCTGTGTATTTGTTTCTGGTTTTCTTTGGGGGAGTGGTGGGGTGGGGAGAAATGAAGCCAGCTTGCTTCTACACCACAACTTTAGAACCAGAAGTTTGATTTCTCATTTTAAATAGGGTTATTGTCTTTTTTATTACTGAATTGATTAAATTTTTAAATATATTCTAGATACAAATCCTTTGTCAGATATATTATTTACATATTTACAAATATTTTCTCCCATTCTATGGGTTATCCTTTTTACTTTCTTGATGGTCTCCTTTGAAGTATAAAAGTTAATTTTTTTTTTTTAAAGACAGAATCTCACTCTGTCGCCAGGTGCCAGGCTGGAGTGCAATGGTGCGATCTCGGCTCACTGCAACCTCCGCCTCCCGGATTCAAGCAATTCTCCTGCCTCAGCCTCCCGGGTAGCTGGGTCTACAGGCTCATGCCACCATGCCCAGCTAATTTTTTTTTTAGCTTTTAGTAGAGATGGGGTTTCACCATGTTGGCCAGGATGGTCTCAATCTGTTGACCTCGTGATCTGCCCACCTCAGCCTCCCAAAGTGCTGAGATTACAGGCTTGAGCCATTGCGCCCGGACGAAAGTAAAATTTTTAAAGTTCAATACATTTATTTTTTCTTTTGTTGCATGTAATCTTGGTTTTATATCCAAGACTCTATTGATAAACCCAAGATCATAAAAACTATTTCTATGTATTCTTCTAAGAATTTTGTAATTTTAGCTCTTACAATTCAGTTTATAATATATTTTGGATTAATTTGTTTGTATGGTATGTGGTAGGGAGTCCAAGTTCATTCTTTGGTTATCCAGCTGTCTTAGGATTATTTAATAAAAATACTATTCTTTCTCCACTGATATTCTTGGCATCTTTTGGAACATCAACAATGTAGGGGTTTTGATGTCGCATTCTATTCCGTTTATCTACATGTTTATTGTATTAGCTTCCTACTGGGGTGTTAACAAATTGTCACAAACTTAATGACTTAAAACAATACAAGTTTATTATCCTACAGTTCTAGAGGTCAGGAGTCTGATATGGCTTCACTGGACTAAAACCAAATTGTGTACAGTCTGTGTTCATTCTGGAGGCTCTGGGAAAGCCTTGCCTTTTTTGTCTTCTATAGACTGCATGCATTCTTTGACATATGGCTGTCCTCCATCCTCAAAGTCAGTAATTATGTTACTCTGATCTCTGCTTCCATTGTCACATCTTCTCTGACTCTCACTTTTCTCTCATTCTTAATCATATATCAGAACCTGTGGGATCACATTGGGCCTACCTGAATAATACAAGATAATTTCCTGGTCTCAAGATCCTTCACTCAATAACATCCACAAATTTTCTTTTGCTTTGTAAAGTAACATGTTTCCAGAATCTTCAGGTTTAGAACATGGACATCTTTGAAGAGATCATTTTTCTGTCAACCACATATAAGAGTATCATACTCTCTCGATTATTGTAATTTTGTTATAAATTTTGAAATTAGTAAATTTGAATTTTCCAGCTTTGTTCTTCTTTCTCAAAATCATTTTGGCTACTCTGAGTTCCTTGAATTACCATGTGAATTTTAGTGACACCTTGTCAAATTCTACAAAAAAGCTGCCTGGTGTTATGATAAGGATTGTGTTGAACCTATAGATGTTAACAAAATTAATTCCTCTGCAGGTCTTTCAAGTTAACTCAGTTAGATAAAAGTAAATAAAGAATTTTAAAAATAAAAAAAATCTTAGAAAGTATGGTATTATGTTAAATGACTGAACCTATAAGTTATATGTATTCCTGAAGGAGAAGAAAAAGTGAAAAGTCTAGAAAACCTATTTGAGGAAAAAATTGAGGAAAGCTACCATAGTCTTGTTAGAGATGTAGACACCCAGATACAGGACAGTCAATTTCAGGCAGATACATTGCAAGATGAACTTTACCACAGCTTATAATAATAATCAGACTATCTAAAATCAACATTAAGGAAAAATAATTCTAAAATCAGCCAGAAAAAAATGTCTCATCACCTATCAAGGAAATCTCACTGGACTAAGAGCAGACTTCTCAGGAGAAACCTTACAAGCCACAAGAGATTGGGATTTTGTTTTCAGACTTCTAAAGGAAAAAATGTCAACCATGAATCCTGCTAAACCAAGCTTTGTAACTGAGGGAGAAATAAAATCTTTGTAAGACAAGCAAGTATTAAGGGGATTTGTAACAATTAGATCAACTCTACAAGAAATGCTCAAGGCAATTCTAAATGTGGAAACCAAAGGTTGATGTTTGCCACCATAAAAACACATGAAAGTATTAACTCACAGGTCAGATAAAACAATCACACCATTGAGACTACAAAGGAACTAGGTAACATCATGACAGGAACATGCTTTGTCCCTATTTGTTTAGAACAACAGGTGCATGTGATACACCTTGTATTGAGTGCATTGCTAATCCATTTAGCTAATCACATATGAATATTAATTTTGAACATAAAAGGATTAAAAGCTCCATTTAAAAGATAAAGATTGGTGGAATGAATAAAGAAACAGGAATCAACCATACACTTCTTATAAGAAACCAACTTCATTGATAAAGATACTTATAGACTCAAGGTAGAGAGGTGTAAAAAGATATTTCATGCAAACAGAAACCAAAAGTGAGCAGGAGTTACCTTAATTATATCAGATATAACAGATTTTAAATCAGTAACAGTAAAAACATGACAAAGGTCATTTATAATAATAAAAAGATCAACTTTACAAGAAGATATAACCATCCTAGGTATATGTGTACCCCAAAACTAGACTACTCAGATTCATGAAACAAATAGCACTAGACTAAAGAAAGGAGGCAGATGGCAATGTAACAATAATGGGGGATTTCAACACCCCACTAACAGTACTACGCAGATTATTGAGATGGAAAAAAAAACAACAACACTAGAGTTAAACTGAACTCTAGACAAAATGACCCTAACAGACATTTAGTGGAATATAACCAGAAATCAGTAAGAGGAACTCTCAAAACTATGCAAATACAGACAAATTAAACAACTTGCATCTGAATGATCTTTGGGACAATGATAGTATTAAGACCCAAATTAAAATTAGTTTTGGAATTAATGAAATTGGAGACACAACATACCAAAATCTCTGGGATAAAGCAAAAGCAGGGCTAAGAGGGAGAGTTTATAGAGTTAAATGCCTACATCAAACAGATAGAAAGATCACAAATTAATAACCTAATATCACACCTCAAGGAGCTATAAAAACAAGAACAAACCAAACGTAAAGGTAGCAAAGGAAAATAAATAACACATATCAGAACAGAACTAAATGAAACTGTGACCAACAAAACAATACAAAGCATGAAAAAAAATAAATTTTTGTTCTTTGAAAAGATATACTAGGTAGATCGACCAAGAAAAAATTTTAATAAGCACAATCAAAAATTAAAAAGGAAACATTGCAACTGATATCACAAAAGTACAAAAGGTCATCAGAGATAGATTCATTTTATACCTAAGAAACCCCAAAGACTCCTCCATAAGACTCCTAGATTTGATAAATAAATTTAGTAGAATTTCAGGATACAAAATCAACATACAAAAATCAGTAGCAGTGCTATACAACCATTTATGTATAACTCAATTCATTTCACAATAGCTATCAGAAAACATGCTATGAATACATGTAGCCAAGAAGTTAAAAGATCTCTGTAAGAATTACAAACACAGTTGAAAGAAATCATAGATAACATAAGCAAATCAAAAAATATTCCATATTCATGGAAGAATCAATATTTTTTAAATCATCATACAGTCTCTAAGCAGTGTACAGATTCAGTGCAATTTCTATCAAATTATCAGTGTCATTTTTCAGATATCTAGGAATAAACAATCCTACAATGAATATGGAACCAAAAAAGAGCCTGAACAGCTAAAGAATTCCCAAGCAAAATGAACAAAGCAGGAGGTATCACATTAGCTGACTTCAAATTATATTGCAAAGCTATGGTAATCAAAACACCATGGTGCTGGTATAAAAATAGACATATAGATTAATTGAACAAATTAAGGAACCCAGAAATAAAGCCAAATACCTACAACCAAGTGATCTTTGACAAAGCAGGCAAAAACATACCCTAGAGAAAGGACATCCTATTGTATAATTTGTGCTAGGAAAGCTGAATAGCCATATGAGGAAGAATGAAACTAGACCCATACCTTTTACCACATACAAAAATTGCTAAAGCTGGATTAAAGTCTTAAATGTAAGACCTGTAAGTATAAAAATTCTTAAAGAAAACCTAGAAAAAACTCTTCTGGACATGGCCTAGGGAAAGAAATTATGATTAAGACTTCAAAAGCAAATGCAATAAAAACTGAAATAATTTTCTGATCATTGAACCTGTGATATCTCTCCATTTATTTAGATTTATCTCAATTTTTTTCTACAATATGAATAGTGTTCAGTGGACAAATCTTGTATTTCTCTGTTAAGTTCACTCCCATTTTTATCCTTTTAATGTTATGGCAAATAATTGTTTTCATAATTTCATTTTGGAATTGTTTGTTGTTAGTGTATATAAATACAATTTACATTTGTGTATTGATCTTATATCCTAAAACCTTGCTGATATTGTTTCTTAGTTGTAATAGTTTTTCAGTGGTTTCAGAATTCTCTCTCCTCAAATAAATGTGTATTTGTGTATCTTCTTCTATAAATATATGTATATCTTCTATATATGTATTCAGAATTCTCCCTTCAAAGAGAGAGAGAGAATATATGTATATATATCTATTGATAGATATATATTGCTCATGATGGCACATAGTTGAAGTCCTTAAAATAATTTTCTTGTTATTATATATTGAAATATAATTTATATATAGTAAAGGGCTCATATTTTCAGTGTACAATTCTGAATTTTGATAAATGCTCAAAAATGGGTACACATGGACGTACAGAGTGGAAAAAGAAACATTGGAGATGCCAGAGGGTTGGAGGGGTTTGAAGGTTGAAATGTTACCTATTGGATGCAATGTACACTGTTTAGTAATGGGTACACTAAAAGCTCAGACTTCACTATGCAATATATTTATGTACTTGTATCCCCTAAATCTATAACCACAGAAACTTACCCTATGCCTTTTCCGGCTTGTTTTCTTCCCTCTGTTCAAGGTAAATATTATTTTGATTTTAAATATCATAGATAAGTTTTCCCTATTATTGAACTAAATGTAACTTGAATAAAAATTGCGTACTCTTGTATCTGACTTCTCTTGATCAACAACTTGGTTTTGAAAGTCATCTATGTTGTTTGAAATATCAGCAGATTATTTCTTTGTTATTATCAAGCAGCATTCCATTGTTGAGTTGTTTTCCAGTTGATAGACATTTGTGCTTTTTAGTTTTTGATTACAACAGAGCTGCTATATGAACTGTATTTCACAAAGTATTTTTTGAGGGAAGAAATTTTATTTATCTTGGGGACAGGTTGACTATCCCTTTTCTGAAGTGTTTGGAACCAGAAATGTTTCATAGATTAAATTTTGTTCAGATTTGGGAAAATTTGCATTATACTTACTGGTTGAGCATACTTAATTAAGAAAACCTGAAACCTGAAACAACCCAAATGAGCATTTCCTTTGGATGTCATGTAAATACTCAAAAAGTTTTAGATTTTAGATCATTTCAGATTTTTGGATAAAGGATACTTAACCTGTAATTGCCTAGGTTTGAAATTGTTAGGTTATAAAGTCAATGCGTTGTTTCCTGTATAAAAAAACTGCCTAGATATTTTCTGAAGTGATTGTTACCATTTTGTACTCAATGAGCTAAGTATGAGGGTTCAGGCTGTTCAAAATACATGCCAGCATTTGGCATTGTCAGTCTTTTTAAAATTGTAGTAATTCTAGTGTGTTTGTGGTAGTATCCTTTTATGGGTTTTATCTTAAAAATAAATTTACTGAGGTATAATTAATATAAATTGCATGATTGAAATGCACAATTACTAAGTTTAGACATAGGAATGCATTTGTGAAATCATGACTGCAATCAACGTAATTAATATAGCCATTATTCTCATGTACTGTTGTAATTCCTCTTTCTTGGCTATTTCCATCTCCTTCATCTTTAGGAAACCACTGATCTGCCTTTCATTACTATGATTTACAACTGACTTTCCAAATTTGTAGATTTTGCATCAACAGCTTTAACCAATTATAGATCAAAAATATTTAAAAAAATTAAAAAGGAACAATGCAACATAAAAATAATACAAATAAAATATTAAAACTATATAATATTTACATAGTATTAGGTATTACATAAATAATCTAGATATGCTATATAGTATATGGGAGGATGTGCATAGATTATAGGCAAATACTATGCCATTTTATATAAGGAACTTGAACATCTGTGAATTTGATATCTATGGGGGTCCTGGAAACAATCCTCCATGGATACCAAGTCATGACTGCAGTTTGATTTTCTAGAATTTTCTCCTAATGAAATTATAAGACATCTACTCTATTATATTCTGGTTTCTTTTTTTTCTCAGCATAACTGTTATTAGATTCATTCATGATGTGATATGTATCAGTAGTTTATTCCTTTTTGTTGCTTAGTGGTATTCCACTGCATAGATATATCACAATATGTTTACCTGTTTGGATATTTGGGCTGTTTCCAGTCTTTTCTACTACAAATTAATTTGCTATCAACATTTATGTACAAACCTTTGTATGGAGATATACTTCATTTCTCTTGCATAAATACCCAGGAGTGGATTGTTGGGTCATAAAATAGGTATATGTTTTAATAGTTTGAGAAACTGCCAAACTGTTTTCCAAAGTGGATGTACCATTTTGCATTCACGGAAGCACTGCCTTAGAGTTCCAGTTCCTCCACTTCCTCGTCAATACTTGGTATGGTTAGTTGTTTTAACTTCAGACATTCAAAAATGTTTGTACTGGTATCTCACTATGGTTTTAATTTGAATTTCCTAATGACTAATAAAGTTGGATGTGTTTTCATGTGCTATTGGCCATCTATACATCTTTTTTGTTAAAATACCTATTCAAATCTTTTGACTGTTTAAAAAATTGATTTGGGTAGCCAACATAGCCAACTTGAAGCAGGTAGTGTGTGTGGCTCTCATGGAGAGGAATAGAAGCAGCAAGTAAGTACACCTTCAAATGACTCACCCAAGTATTCGCATTGAGGTTAATCAAGGAAACAACATGACCCACAGGGAATAAAGAAAAGCAGGACAGGAAAACGGCCCACCTGGGAACAACAAGGAACCAGGGGATCTTCCCCTACCCAGTGAAGTGGTAAGTGAATGAACAATCTCTGGAAACCATGATTTTCCCAGAGATCTTTGCAACCCTCAGGCCAGGAGGTTTCCTTGTGAACCCACTCCATCAGAGCCGTTAATCTTCAGTCTGACAGACAGAGCTACATGGAGTTTCAGCAAAGCAGCTGCTCAGGCATGCATGGAGAACCTGGAGCATTGGATACTTGGGCTTTCCAGCAAAAGTAGCTGCAGCTCTCACAAAGTGGGAGGTTAGACTCCTGTACATATCCCTAAGAAAGAGGCTAAATCCAAGGGGCTGAGCAGAAACAGCCTGCAGGCCCCACTTTCATGGCACCTCACAAGATGAGACCCACTGGCTTGGAATTCTAGCTAGCTACCAATAGCGGTATTGCACCTCCCTAAGAAGGAACTCCTGGAGGGATGGAATGGCTGCCATCTTTGCTGTTCGGGAGCCTTAGTTGTTCCAGCCTTAAGGCTTTGGAGTATATGAGCCGACCTGGGGTGGAAGGGATCCCTCAGCATAGCACAGCTGTTCTATTAGAATATGGCCAGACTGTGGCTTTAAGTGGGTGCCTGATCCCGTTCTCTCTCACTGGGTGGGACCTCCCAACCAGGGCCTCCAGCCACCTCCACTAGAGCTCTACAGCTGACATAGATCTGAAATCCCCTGAGATGGCACTCCCAGAGGAAGGGGTGGGCCACCATCTTTGCTGTTTTGGGTGACAGAATAAAGAGCCCAGAAATAAGGCCATACATCTATGACCATCTGATCTTTGACAAAGCTGACAAAAACAAGCAGTGGGGAAAGATTTCCTATTCAATAAATGATGTAGGGATAACTGACTAGCCATATACAGAAGATTGAAGCTGGATCCCTTCCTTACACCACATGCAAAAATCAACTAAAGATGGCTTAAAGACTTAAATGTAAAATCCCAATCTACAAAAACCCTGTAAGACAACCTAGGCAATACCATCATGGACCTAGGAACAGGCAAAGATTTAACGTCAAAGACACCGAAAGCAATTGCAATGAAAGCAAAAATTGGTAAGTGGGATCTAATTAAATGTAAGAACTTCTGCACAGCATAAGAAACTGTGAACAGAGTAAAAAGATGATCTACAGAATGGGAGAAAATACTTGTAAACTATGCATCTGACAAAGCTCTGATACCCAGCATCTATAAGGAACTTAAATTTACAAGACAAAAACAAACAACCCCATTAAAAAGTGGGCAAAGTACATGAACAGAGACATCTCAAAAGAAGACATATATTTGGCCAACAAGCATACAATAAAAGCTCAATATCACCTATCATTGGAGAAATACAAATGAAAACCATAATGAGATACCGTCTAACACCAGTCAAAATGGCTGTTAATAAAAAGTCAAAAATAACATGTTGGTGGGGTTGCGGAGAAAAGGGAACCCTTATACAGTGTTGGTGGGAGTGCAAATGAGGTCAACCATTGTCAGAAACAGTATGATGATTCCTCAAGGATCAAAAAGCAGAACTGTCATTCAATCCAACAATTCCGTTACTGCATATATACTCAGAGGAATATAAAGCATTCTACCATAAAGACACATGCATGTCAATGTTCATTGCATGTAACAGTAGCAAAGACATGGAATCAAGGTAAATGCCCCTCAATGGTAGACTGGATAAAGAAAATGTGGTACATATATATCATGAAATATTGTGCAGCCCTAAAAGATGAGATCATGTCTTTTGCAGGAACATGGATGGAGCTGGAAACTTCATTCTTAGCTAACTTAAGCAGGTACAGAAAACCAAAACCACATGTTCTCACTTATAATAAGAATAAAGAGCTAAATGATTAAAACTTATGAACACAAAGAAGGAAACAACAGACACGGGGCTACGTAAGGGTGGAGGTTGAGAGAAGGGGGAGAGGAACAGAAAAGATAACTATTGGGTACGGAGCTTAATACCTGAGTAATGTAGTAATAGGTACAACAAACCCCTATGACACACATTTATGAAACAAACCTTCATGTGTACTCCCAAACCTAAAATAAAAAATTTTAAAATTATTTTTGAGTTTTGAGAATTCTTCACATATTTTGTGTGCAAGTCTTTTATAAAACATGTAGTTTGTAAATATTTTCTTGTAGTCTGTTGCATGTCTTTTCATTTCCCTAACAACTTCCCTCCAAAGAGCAGAAGTTCTCAATTTTGAGGAACAATTTATCAAATTTTATTTTACAGATCATGATTTTGGCATTGTATTTATGAAATCTTGCTAATGCACAGTCAAAAGATTTTCTTCTAGAAATTTTATAGTTTAAGTTTTACAGTCAGTTTTACGGTGTTATTTTGAGTAAAATTTTTTTTTTGTGAGTGGTTGTTTTAACACCACTTATTTAAAAAGTTATCTTTCTTTCTACAGAATTGCATTTCTGTCTTTGTCAAAAATCACTTGACCACATATGTGTGGATAAAATTATGAACTTCATTCTGTTTAATTAGTATATTTGGCTATACTTATGCCCTTATTACACTGTTTGATTATAGTAGCTTCATGGTAAATTTTGAAATTGGGCACTATAAATCTATGAACTGTTTTGTTTTTTTGGAAACCATTTTAAAATTGTTTTGTCTACTTTAGCTTCTATGTATCAGAATAAGAATTTAGAATTAGTTTCTGCAAAAAGCCCGCAGGCATTTTTTTGCATTATGATTTTTTACTTTAGGTTTTTCTTTTTATATTATCTGACTGTTTTTTAATCTGGTTCTGCTTTGCAAAACTCTTTCTTTGTAATGACTGATTCCATTCCATTTCCCTCCTTTTACTATTTTCTTGGGCATAGGATTCCATTTTAGTCTCTTTCATCTTTTCTTTAGCTGAGCTCCAATCTCCTTTAATCTAATCCTTTATTTTATTCTTTTGCCATTATTCATTCCAAAGAACAAAAATGTAAGACTGCATGAATTTCCCAGAGGATGATATTCTCAGAACCGGAATCTAGGATGGGCTTATAACTTAGAGGCGCTTTCCTTTATGGCAGTTCTTGAATTCTCAAGAGAACTGTGGGTTGCACTCATTTATTCTTAAGGATATATTGCCTCAAAAATCATCCTGGGACAAAACAGAAGATAAATAATAAAGTATCCTTCTAGTACCAGTCTTTCACATGCCAGGTGTGGTTTAAGGAACTTCTGGTAATCCTGGATATGGGGTATTAAGGCAGATCTGTTATCTATTATTAGGGCCTGGATGTAGTAAGCCCATTTTTGGATGGTTTCTTCCCCTGGGTATCTTGAACTGGGTGTTAAAGAGTGGAACATATGTTTTAGATGTAGAAATTCATGAATAAAATGGCCTTTGGGTAAGCCTAGGTATTTTAAACATCTGGTTCTCAAATGCAGAAATCAACTTTGTATTTGCTTGATGTAAGAACTATCACGTCGCAGTTAGGGGAAAATTCCAGGGCCGTAGCAAAATCATTTTAACTAATCTCATTGTCTTTAGTCTGTCCTCAATATTACCACGTATTAATATTTTTATTTTCCGATAACAGCATTGTTTCTAATTTTGAAAGATTAGTCTTTGGCATTCTATTTTCTTCGGAATAATGTTGAATTCTCATCACTTGGCATTAAAAGGCTTTTACCACTTGTTTCCTTTTCAACCTCATCACCCTGTACATCTACAGCTTTCTATTGTAGGCAATGTGGCTATATGTATTTTCATGTCTCTCTTTGCTTCTTCGATTTCTTCTGCCTAGAATATCTTTTCTTCTGAATATTTTTTGTATCTTTCAATGTTCAGCTGAACCTCTGTGAGTTCTAGCCACAAATTTCTTACAATGCACAATTACCACTTTTCTGGCTGTTCTTCTGGAAGTATAACAGCTAAAATTTACTGTACACTTACTAAAAGTTGGGTACTATTATTAATACCATCACTTTATGGTTAACAGGCACACAACTAGTAAGTGGCAGGATTCAGTTGCAAGATTTCTCACTCCAACATGAATACTTCTGTCACTTGTGACTAAAGCACTTCTTGTGCCTCTTATTATGACACAAATGAATATATTGCATTTTACTTTAAAATATGTTTGCCTTGAGGGCAGAAATTTTTTTTACTCATCCATCAACTGTTCCACAGTCACTTGCAGAGGGCTTTTTATCACAACTATTTATACATACAAAATACATATGGTAAATTATTTCTTGTTACACCAGACATCCATTCAGACTAGTCTAAAAAAAGAATAGAAATCTATAAGAAAATCAAGAAATTAAAGGGCCATAAATGAGAAAACAAAAGGCATCAGAAAACAAGGCAACATGATTTCGGATTCTCTCTGGAGTTACAACCTTTCATGTTTCTCTTTTTGAACACTCCCTCTCTCTTGCTTCCTCTACGATAGGAAATGACTGCTCCAGCTATGCAGCGACATCGTGTTCCACTGCTGATAATTGACTCACTGGCATTCTGTGTTCTGTGTGCTGCACTGCTGATAATTGGCTCACTGGCATTCCATGTTCTCAATTTCAATTAGTAAAAGAGAAAAATATGAATAGGGCAGGTTCCCATCTTTGGTCTAGTCACCTTTAGCCAGAGGACAATGGGAGGTACTACAATTGTAGAGACAGTTCTCGGAGAAGGGCAGACCTAGGTCAAGAAGATACCTCTAAAATAGTACTTAGATAAATTAGTGGTCCTATCTTGATAAGTTCATGATTTGCTTGTTGTTTATTATGTGTGATTTTGATAAGCATATTCTGTTTTGTTGCTTCTTAAGCGAAACAGTGAAAAATAAAAGATGAGTTTGTAAATTTTAATTCTGGGGTCTTACTCTTTAAATCTCATTGAGAAGCACATAGCAAAAGCAAGAGATATCCTTATTTTAAGGAGAAATAACTGTCCATGTTGCCTATATGTTTGGAAACACTTCAATTTTTTTTAACTTCAATTATGCATTGTAATATATGCTCTTGGTGTTTAGTAAGGGACTGGGTACCATGTCATGCCATGTTGATATTTTAGAAGTCTCTTAATTTTCCAAGGAGCATATAATCCCTTAGACAAGCCCACTTGGATATAAGAGGATATAAATCCTTCTCGATGTATCTTTCAAGATTTTATCAAAAGTTATGTGCAATTTTACTGTCTCTGACAAGCAGTGAAAAGAAGTTGTTTTTCTCATGGCTTACCTTCTTGATAAGCTGGTGGTTCCTCACATAGAGGATTTTACCCCCCACTTGAGTGAAGTGTCAGATATTTTTCATCATTTCAGTGTAAACATCAGCCAGATCTATCATTGCACAGTGAGCCATGCCAAAGGGAAGGATGTCCTGGAGTGGACCACAAATTGCCTCCCAAGACTTCATATCATTGCTTATTAATTGAGTGTTGACAGTGTGTTCACTTCTCTTTTAAGTGAGGAAGAAGAAACAGATATAATTTCTGAGTTTAAGGTCTGAGTCAGTCAGACAGTGCAGGGGAGGTTGAAATGTTCTGCTGGTTACATCTTAAGGTATGAGTTGCTTTACTTTCATGATGTAATTTCTTCTTATGCAACCATTAATGGGGAAACTATGATTTCATAGCATTAAAAAGGTAGGAAATTTAGAAAAGTTTTGAGAGATGAAAAGGAGTTGCCTAGCCTAACAACAACAACAACAACAACAACAACAACAACAACAGAACAAAACAAAATCTCTAATCTTTTCCTTTTTTTTTTTTTTTTTTTTTGTAATATAAATCTTCTCTTTTTACCCTCAGAGTGGTTAACTGGAGCAATTGGCTTTTATGTGTAGAAAAGAATAATTCTCAGAAATGAACCTAAATTCATTTTACCTCCCTGGAGACTTGTGGTTTTTCAGTATTAGTACAGATTCCTTGTCTATATGATAAGAGGTGAAAAAGGGTGAAAGTCAGACTGAGTCATCATGACATAACCATGCATTGCAAATGCCAATTATTCTAATTGGATTACTTCCCTTGTTAACAAGTCCCTTTGCTGCTTTAGACAACTATGCAGGGAATTCCCCACAGATTCTTTCAATCTCATATGACCCAGATGTTACCTGTATAAGAATAAAAATGTGAACAAATCTCAAAAAACTTGAAACAACTTTAGATCGTTAGATTCCCTTGGAGCCGGATAGCTTAAGAATGTGTTATCTTCAAGTCAGTGGTAACTGATGAATTCAATAACAGGATTTGATTTTCAATAGAAACTGCTTCTTGGAACAAGTATTCATGAATCATGGAAGAGAGCTAATTGCATCTACATGTTATTCTGAATCCGTAGGGATGAATATGCATTTGTTTTATTTCATGGAGTGAAGAAGAAGGAAGATGGAATTATGGTATAGGAAATGAGAGTCAAAGTGGAACACTGTATATACAGTGTATTGGCAGATACAGTGGTATAAGAGTCACAGCTAAAAACGCAAACTATGAATTTTGAGTATGTATCATGAAGAGAATGACTTTGACCATCAGGTAATATCACATTTCTTCCAAATTATTTCTTTATGCTAAGACTTTTTTTCTTATATCTTGGTGTAGAAGTTAAAGATATAATGTCCTTTTACAAACCAACTGTGAATCTTGTACCATAAATCATATGATTCATAAGTGATTTTGGCTGTGACTGATTTCTTCAATAAAAACCCAATTTTGGCCAAGGTTATCTTCCTTTTGGCTGAATATTATGTATTTCTTGTGTACCTATCATGTGCTGGACTAGAACTTGGAACTAGAGTACATGTTCCTTTTATGATTGTATTTTCTACACTCCTGATTACACTCCTGATAGAAGGTAAATTTAATTCATGGGTTTTAAATATCCCACCTTAGTGTAAGTCTAATACAAGATCAACCTATTTCAAGCCACTTTCTTGAAACTCTCTTCTATAAAAATATTCTGGCCAGCAGAACTGTTGTGGGATTTGAGCTATGGCTTGTTGTAGGTTGACTAGTATGAATGTCAATCCAAAGGCCACTCATTGTAGCAGAACAGCCCTTGGGATTTTGAGCACTTTGGATTCTTCCTCCAAAAGCATCTATAATGAACAGTTATTTCGAAAGTATTCCCTGCAGCTCATGTCTTAATTCACTCATCTGGGAATAGGAAAACAGATCCCTCTCAATACACCACTAACTTGGATTTCTGTGGTATTATGCACAATCCTCTCATTTATTTTTACTGTGATAGAGTGGTTTCTGAGCCAAGTTTTGCAGGCATTTTGGGGAGAAAAAATAGGTTTTAGGTGGTTCCAAATTCTTTGACAATTGACATTTTTTTTTGTTTGTTTTCTTGGACTTCAGGAAGAAAAACACACACGGTGAGCTGTACACCTTAGAGCAGAAGGATGAAATTCTTGGCTTCTTGACTCATTTTGGCAAAAATATGCTCTTCTGATTTAAGAACACTTATTTGTAGCACTCTTCTTTAAATTTTGTTGTCTGTGTTCTGAGAATTGCTTTTCTGGCTTTTTCCTAACTTGCTTTATTACTTTGAATCAGAAAAGTAGAAAAGTGAAATTGAACTATATAGGCGCAGTAGATTGAGACCTAGTTACATTAATCATGAAAATGGTATCTGTCATCTTCTTTTGTGTTTGCTTAGCATGTTCATAGAAGTGACCCCTTCTTCTTAACACACTGTTTTCCTTTAGGAGGTAATTGATTGAAAAGGGGTTCTGATTAATGAAACTTCTGGTAATGCCCAGGTATACAGGCAAGAAATTATATGGAAATGAGCTCAGTAAACTCATGGCTAATTTTTGTTTAAGAAAATCCCAGTTATATAAACAAGAAACTTGAGTAATCTGGCACTTTGAAATTTACTCATAATCTTTCCCCAAATCCCCTTCTTTTTTGTTTTAAATTATTAACTATGACCTCAGTATTTACTATGCAGTGGAATAAATTGATAATAAGGCACATTTTAGGTTCAGCAAAATATTCATTGATTATATAGTTATTAAACAAAGTGAAAATAATGGAAGAAAGAATTCTGGAAACTTTAATGGATAAATAGTAAACAACAAAACTTTATTATATTATGGAAAATTCCTTTCTTTATATGTAATGAAATCCCATTAAATGATTTTAATTGGGACTATAATGACCTCACAATATTAGCTCCCACAAGTTATTTCCAATGTAGAAAGCATCATAAATATTTCTGTTCAGTATTGAGCTGAACTAGAACCATGTAATGTATTTGCAACATCCAGGAATAATGTAAAGAGTAGGAGGGAGTTTATTATTCTGTAGTAGAGTTGAAAACAGCAAGAATAAATGTTAGCTTTGTTTCCTAGGAGTGATCAACTCTGGAGAAAATTTTACTCCTATGAAATTTTAGATTATTCTATATTTGTTTGGTACAGAAATCCCAAAACACTAAGTTTGAAAGAGATTCAAAATTAGTTAACAATAGATATTCAAAGTAATGATGATAATAATGATATAAATAAAATTTTATTCCTTTAAGACAGTGACATTTTTGCAGAATTAGTGGGCTCATCTGAGGTAGTCCTCACAGAAAACAAACTTGCTGATGTACCTAAATTTTATATAGGGGATTATATCCCAGATGTTTTGATACAATGATCATTATCAGAGTAATGACCTCTGAGGAATCACAATTCACCTCTGCTGGTCTATCCTAGAAACCTAGTTATAATTGAAGGAGAACCGAAAGCTATTACTACATTCTCCTGCCTCATCTATTAAAGATTTGGCAGGCATTTAGGAAACTGGATGTAGAAATGAATGAATGAAACTGTGGCTCTAAAACTAGAGAGTCTAAAAGAACACATGGATCTCTCCCTACTTCCAAAAATGATTAACTTCTTGAGGCAGACCAGCTGCATCACTATAAACATAATTTGTAATTTTCATTTCCAGTAGATGCATGTGCCATCTTAACATTGAGTTAAAAGATGTAAAATTCTGTTACACATAAATGACTCCTCTAAATACAGCTAGTTCTTAGCTTATGATGGTTTGACTTCATATGTCAAATTTTTAGACTTCACAATGAGTTTTTTGGAATGAAATCTCATCATAAGTTGAAGGACATCTGGACTTATGATGGTTTGATATGATTTTTCAACTTTTTGATGGATTTATTGGGTATTAAATGTATTCTCAGCTTATAATATCTTCTATTTATGATGGGTTTATTGGGATATAACCCTATTATAAGATGAGAAGCATCTGTGTTCTCCTACAGAATGTAGCCAAATATATATGTGTATATATATATATATATCCCTTGCAATCTGAAATCCTAAATATCAGTAAGAGAGTGAGTTACTCTAATAATTTTTGTTAGGTCGTGCTGGTGC
>NW_022437027.1:5210803-5216543 GCF_009761245.1 Sapajus apella
TTTCCTTAATAGTTTGGGTTTACTCCAGCAAAGGACCCTGATTGTTTGCTAGGTATAGGTTAAATTTGGTTTCTCAATTGGTTTTAGTATGCTAAAGAAATGAAATGAGAACCCAGGATTTCATTAAAATGCACCCAATAGAATTCTGTAAGAGAAAAATGTCACAGAGTGAGTTAGCAAAGTGAATTATACTTCTCATCCAATGCCTAGAGACATTGTGGTTCTACCCTTTGGGAAGAAGAAGCCCTTAATTCATGTTCAGTCATTCTTGGCTTGGCAGATCATAGAGAATCTGGTGATAATCTAGGCTCAAAATCTGGGTTTGGTGCTAATTCAAGATATACTCAGTCTTTGGCTTGGGCCCATATAAGAAGAAACCGAAATTGATATTTCATCTTTAAAGCCTTTTTCAAATTTTTAATATGAGGGTTTTGTTTGACACTGAATTGATCTATGGAGGAGAGCAAAGAGAAACATTTCTCTGGAAATCCTTTTAGCATGGTCTGTCTGTGAAAGAATTTGTGACTGACCATTTGACCTGAAGTTTAAGTAACATTAGCATAACATTAAGTAATAGGTACAATAGTTGCAGGCTGACTGCTTTGTGAATGTGATTTGAGCAAGCCTCGGTCAGTCTTGAACATATTTTTTCTTTTCTGTTGCCAAAAAATGAGTAATCAGTAGGTCTTAGTGACTCCAGCACCAAGAATTGAGATAGTCAAACTGACAATGTTGAAATGTACCGTCAACAATCACAGTACTTGTAATAACTAATGTTACCTTTTATGCTTTAAACTAAAAAAGACATGCATACAAAAAAACAAAAAACAACTGTGATACACCCAGGCAATGGAATATTATTCAGTGCTAAAAAGAAATGAGGTATCAAGCATAAAAAGATATGGAAGAAACTTAAAAGTATAGTATTAACTGAAAGAAGCCAACGCGAAAAGGCTGTATTATTGTATGATTCCAACTATATGACATCCTGGAAAAGACAAAACTTGGAGACAGTAAAAAGATCAGTGGTTGCCAGGGGTTAGAGGTGAATAGTGAAAGCACAAAGGGCTTTTAGGGCAGTGAAACTATTCTGTACAACACCACAATGGTGGATTTATGTCATTATACATTTATCAAAACCCATAGAATGCACAACATAAGAGTGAACCCTAATGTAACCTATGGTCTTTGGGTGATAATGATACATCATTATCATTTGGATATTTGGCTCATTGACTGTAACAAATGTATCATTGTAGTGCCTGATGTCAGCAAAGAGGGTGATTTTAATTGTTTGGGCACAGGAAGTATGTGGGAACTCTGTACTTTCTGCTCAATTTTGCTGTAAACCTAAAACTGCTCTAAAAATACTAATTAAAAAATACTTCCTCATTTAATCTTAATTTTAATAATCGTATAATGTGGTTAAACATGTTATTTTCACTTTTAACAAACAATGATTGAGGGCCTACTTATTCCTCTAGGTACTAGGATTTAGGTACCAAGAAATCCTTGCCCCATGGAACTTATACAGCTCTGTTGATTTAACTACTAAAAAATATGATTTAAAACTCAAGTCCAGATCTTTGCATTTTATACCACAGCTTCCTTGTGACTGAGCAAAACTGAGTATAAAGAATGTGAGACAAGATTATAGTTAAGTGGTCAAGCAAAACATTCCCAATTAAAGATCACCAAGAAAAGGAAATCAAGATATGGCGTACTATACTTAGGCAAGGCAGAATCATGATGAACTATACAAATACCTTAAAATGTTGTCAAGTATGAAATTTTGAAAAATTTTAAAAATTGATTTTGGATATGATGGTGCCTTAGACACTTTTTTTTTTTGTACATGATTGTTTTCATAACTACAGAAAAGAGTGATTTTCAGGAGTGATTCTAGTATTTTCATGGAAGATTTGACCAATATGCGGTCATTTATGGCTTGGCTGTACAATGAATATTTTTTCTTTAGAAACTATGTCATTTTAAATAGACTATCTGAAAGAAGTTTGAAGGAAATGTGTTGATTGTTAACTCTATTATAACATATGTTAGATGTGTTTAAAATCCTTGTGTCAAAATCAGTCTAGATCGCATCAAGATTATTTTCTATTCCAGATATTTATTTCATCAACAGCATTCCTTTATCATCAGGATATGCCCCTGCTTTGACTAAATTAATATTTTTTAAAACCACAATTTAATTATTTTTGAATCATCCATTGAACAACCCCGCCTTAAAAATTGGAATTAAGTCCAGATTAATTATAATAAAAAGAATCCTTGGCATTTTTCTGGGGCTCCACCCTAGGGTTTTCCAGTTTTATCACATATAAAATAAGCTAAATTTCTGTGCTTATGATTAAGTAACACTGACTTCTAATGTGAGGTGTTAGAAAGAGCATGGCTTTGGAAGCAGATCTACTTGGGTTTGAATCCTAACTCTATATTTGTGTTGCCTTGAGCAAATTGCTTAGTTTCTCTGTATATTCTTTAATTTCTCCATGAATTATATTTGTAAATACCTTCTGTATCAGAGTATTATGTGATCCCATCAACATAAAGCATCTGCCTTGGAAGAGAACATTCATCAAGACACAATTTCTTATTACCAAATAGAAGGAAGTATGGAGTTCATATTATTTTGATTTCTTTTGACAATACAGAGACATTTTTTGGCTGTTTGTATTTTAGTTTCTCACTGGAATGGTATTTTTAATGTCTTATACAGGACTTGCTTGGGGGTCCCTGACTTTCTCAAATTTCTCACAGGGTACTCTTTGATTCATATGCTCAGTATCTGAACTTGATTGAACTTGCAATTCTGCCTCCCAGAGATAATGATTCTCTATAAGATCTTCTAACCATCAGGGAGACAGAGGCAGAAGGGAGAAAAGAACCAAGAAAGTTTAAATGGCAGCCTCCTACCAGATTACTTCTTCTCTCTTTCCTGATGTTAGTCATTATTGCTCTATGATTTTATTTTCAGTCCAACTTCAACTTATTGCATATAACTTGCAGTTCAATAACAGAATAATTGGTAGGTTTTTGTTATTACTGTTCTTTTTTTCATAATGCTGCCTGATATGGTTTGGTTCTGTGTCACCACCCAAATCTAGCTTTGAATTGTACTCCATAATTCCCATGTGTTGTGGAAGGGACCGGATGTGAGATAATTGAATCATGGGGGCCATTCCCCCATACTGTTCTTTTGGTAGTGAATAAATCTCATGAGATCTGATGGTTTTATGAGGGGTTTCCGCTTTTGCATCTTCCTCATTTCTCTTTGCCTGCTCCCATCCATGTAGGATGTGGCTTGCTCCTCCTTGCCTTCCACCATGATTGTGAGGCTTCCCAGTCACATGGAACTGAAAGTCAAATTAAATCTTTCTTTTGTAAATTGCCCAGTCTTGGGTACATATTTATCAGGAGCATGAAAATGGACTAATACACTGCCCTTCCAGCATCTTGCCAAGGGTGCTTATGATTTCACTGTAGCAACAGACATTTTATTACCTGACAAAAGTCTTATGCAGTTTTTTGATATTTTCCTCCATATTGCCAGTAACTATCTATCTTTCTGTCCCTATAATGTCTACATTGCATTAATCATTTAGCCTTGAATCAGGAATCTCTTTAACAGGGTTTTGAGCTAAATATTCTACTTTTTCATATTAACCAGATTATATAATACATGGACACATTTCAAATGTTTAGCAGATTTTTTCCATGCAATGATTTAATTATTGGTGAGGCTGAGTTAGGGACTTACGCACAAGTTTTTGTATCTGGTAACAAAAAGGAAGAAGGAACATTGTAAAAATTGAACTCAAATTCTTGTTGAAGGGTTGAGCTACAACAGAGGACAATTTTTTACATCAGTAGGCATTGGATTTTATGATTCATATTCATTTTCTCTTCAAATGAAAACAAAAATTGTTTTAGAAACAAGAAATTTAGAGAAGACTACAATAGAAAAAGTGTAACATAATATTAATTCATCTTCCCACAAGTAAGAATGAACCATTGTTGACAATTTTGGTGCATTTGTTTTGCATTTTTATTGGTTTTTGTTTTAACAAAAAAAAAATCACAATGTAGTTTTTATGGAATTGATGTGTAACTCATACTAGGAATTCAAACAGTGCAGGAAAAGTAAAATTTAAAAAGATTTTTAAAAATTCAACTACTTCTACCACTCAAAATCCAACATCATTAGCATTTCATGAACATTACAGACATCCTTTTATTCATTTAAATGTAGAGAAGAGAGATGAAGAGATATAAATACTTTTATCAAAATGGGATCATGTTGTAGATATTACTTTAAATAAAAATTTATATTTAATTTGAATCAATTAAACATAAGAAAATTGAATTGAAAAATAATCATAAAACTTCATGTATGTGGATATATATACACACATAGTACATACATACATATCTATGTATACACATATATACATGTCTACAGTTACATCAATGTGTATATCTTCATCACAAGCAATATTCTTCCTAAAAGATTCTGCTAAAATAGGTAAGGAAAATAGGTAAACAAAATAGAAAGACTATGAAGAAGTTGAAGTCTTTGTTTTTTTTTTTTTTTTTCCCTATTTATTTTATTTCAATTATTTATAGTTTTAGTTGATTCTCTTCAGTAAAAGAGTTGGTCATAAGCCAATATCATAGTTAAATTCCCCAGTTTTTCTTAATTGTCCAGGCATTTAAGACTCATTTGTTTCAATAATCTTACTTCTAGTATTTAAAAAATTAATTTGTTGTTTTAAACTACTATCAGGT
This sequence comes from Sapajus apella, assembly GCF_009761245.1. Classification (NCBI taxonomy): domain Eukaryota; kingdom Metazoa; phylum Chordata; class Mammalia; order Primates; family Cebidae; genus Sapajus; species Sapajus apella. The sequence goes on from NW_022437027.1 coordinate 5,215,610, forward strand.
CTTCACTATTCCTGAGTTCTTTATTTTGAGATTTATTTTCTGAGTAGATATATTTGTCAAGTAGATTTCTGAAAAGTTCATGAATTGGGTATTCTCCAACATTTTTCATATTTTTACAGTGTGATAACACAAATTCAAGATCATAAAAACTTAAAAACAAATAGTAAAGCATTACAATAACAAAGAAAGGAAATTCAAACATAAAGTATTGAGAGTAAAAACAAAATGTTTTAGAATTAAAATATAAATTTCAAAGAGCAATGAATTCAAGAGAATTATTGCCTTTTTATTGCCTTCATACATAAACACCATTGAAACTTAGTATAATATTCTAGCATCAAACTTTCCCTCAGAATTTTATAAGCTAGTGCTCTTTTGTCTCCTGGCATAGAATATTGCTGTGGAAACATTTGAGGCCAACCTGATTTATTTTCCTTATAAATGATTTGCTTTAAAGCTTGGATGCTTGCAGAGCTTTTCCCTTATTCCTTCTTAAAGTCCTTAACCTTAACTAATATATATATATATATATATATATATATATATATATGAAAATCCTAAATATTAACTAATATATATATGATATATATATATAGAACAGTGTTATATATGTGATATATATATCATATGTATATATACATATGATATATATATAGAGAGAGAGAGAGAGAGAGAAAGAGAGAGAACAGTGTTATATCTGGAACACATTGCATTTATTTTTCCAATAGAAAATTTAATTTTTTAATTTCAAAAACTTTTTTTGACATCAGTGAATAAAAATTTGATTCAATTTATTGAACTTTTAACTTTGTAAGTATCCTTAATTGAATCACCTTTGGTTTCTCACTTATTAATTTCTTCCTAAACACCATTATTTATTTATCCATGTGCGTCCTCCATGATTATCTCAAGCTTTTCCTCTGTAACAATAATT
>NW_022437027.1:5216943-5217284 GCF_009761245.1 Sapajus apella
GAAGGATACCCGCCTAGTGTCAATCTGATCTCTCTTTTATGAGGTGTCTTTTTGGATATATAGGGGTCAGGGAGCTGCTTGAGGAGACGGTCTTTTCTTTATAGGAGCTCAAATGGTGAGTTGTGAGCTCTGTTGTTGTTCATTCAGAGCTGCTGGGCAGGTACTTTTAGGTCTGCTGCAGCTGAACTCATAAACTGCTTTTTGTTCCCAGGTGCTCTGTCCCAGGGATTTAGGGCTTTATTTATGAGTTTCCGTTATGCTGCCGCCTTCTTTTTTTTTTCCCTTCAGACCTGCGCAGCCCAGCAAGGAGGCCGCCTAGTCACTGTCGGCCTATGGCAGCT
>NW_022437027.1:5217384-5299720 GCF_009761245.1 Sapajus apella
ATGGGTGTAGTTAGAACTGCTTTGGCGATGGTGGCCCGCCTCTGTTGGGGCGGAGTCTCTGCTGTGGCGGGTTGCCTTGGCAACGGCGGGCTGCCTCGGTAATGGCGGACGCCATTCCCCGACAGAGCTGTACCGTCAGGGGTTCAGCTGCGCTTGCTAAGAAACTCTCAATCCAGAGTTTCTGGTTGCTGTTCTTTTGTGGGGGTGGGGCCAGCCGGGCCTGATTGCCTGGCTCCCTGCCTCAGAGCCTTTTTTAAGTTGGTGTTCCAGTCGCCTGTTGAAGAGGCGCCGGGGTCTGTCTGTTTTCCCCCGCGGCCACTCACTGCGCTGGCTTAAACAGCGGCACTGAGGTTTGTGGCGCTTTTTTTTTTTTTTTTTTTCCCTGGAATCTACTTTCCTGGTTCTCTGCTCAGTCCCCTTTTTGAACCAGCGTATGGGCGACTTCCCGTGGCTCCAATCGCCAGCCAAAAGGGCCCCCGGACCGGTGTATTTTGTACGGAGAACGGCGGCTCTGGGGCGCCGACAAAGCAGCCGCACGGGGCAAAGCAGCGGCGCTGGCCGGCGCTGGCCGGCACAGCCGCGCTGGCCGAAACAGCCGCGCTGGCGACCGTGGAGCACCTCTGCCCGGGAATTTCCTAGTCTGTGGGCAATAAAAACGCGGCGTCCACTCACCCTCTGTGCTTTCACTGGGAGCTGCAATCCTGAGCTGTTCCTAAACGGCCATCTTCCTCTTTTTGTCTCGTCTTTGTGTTTTTAAAATTTTCTAACTATAGTATTTAGTTCAATTTTAGATAGTAGCAGTTGATTCTCTTCAGTAAAAGAGTTGGTCATAAGCCAATATCATAGTTAAATTCCCTAGTTTTTCTTCATTGTCCAGGCATTTAAGACTCATTTGTTTCAATAATCTTACTTCTAGTATTTAAAAAATTAATTTGTTGTTTTAAACTACTATCAGGTCTTCACTATTCCTGAGTTCTTTATTTTGAGATTTATTTTCTGAGTAGATATATTTGTCAAGTAGATTTCTGAAAAGTTCATGAATTGGGTATTCTCCAACATTTTTCATATTTTTACAGTGTGATAACACAAATTCAAGATCAAAAAAACTTAAAAACAAATAGTAAAGCATTACAATAACAAAGAAAGGAAATTCAAACATAAAGTATTGAGAGTAAAAACAAAATGTTTTAGAATTAAAATATAAATTTCAAAGAGCAATGAATTCAAGAGAATTATTGCCTTTTTATTGCCTTCATACATAAACACCATTGAAACTTAGTATAATATTCTAGCATCAAACTTTCCCTCAGAATTTTATAAGCTAGTGCTCTTTTGTCTCCTGGCATAGAATATTGCTGTGGAAACATTTGAGGCCAACCTGATTTATTTTCCTTATAAATGATTTGCTTTAAAGCTTGGATGCTTGCAGAGCTTTTCCCTTATTCCTTCTTAAAGTCCTTAACCTTAACTAATATATATATATATATATATATATATATATATATATGAAAATCCTAAATATTAACTAATATATATATGATATATATATATAGAACAGTGTTATATATGTGATATATATATCATATGTATATATACATATGATATATATATAGAGAGAGAGAGAGAGAGAGAAAGAGAGAGAACAGTGTTATATCTGGAACACATTGCATTTATTTTTCCAATAGAAAATTTAATTTTTTAATTTCAAAAACTTTTTTTGACATCAGTGAATAAAAATTTGATTCAATTTATTGAACTTTTAACTTTGTAAGTATCCTTAATTGAATCACCTTTGGTTCTCACTTATTAATTTCTTCCTAAACACCATTATTTATTTATCCACGTGCGTCCTCCATGATTATCTCAAGCTTTTCCTCTGTAACAATAATTAGCTTTTTTTTTTTTTTTTTTGAGACGGAGTTTCGCTCTTGTTACCCAGGCTGGAGTGCAATGGCGCGATCTCGGCTCACCGCAACCTCCGCCTCCTGGGTTCAGGCAATTCTCCTGCCTCAGCCTCCTGAGTCGCTGGGACTACAGGCACGCGCCACCATGCCCAGCTAATTTTTTGTATTTTTAGTAGAGACGGGGTTTCACCATGTTGACCAGGATGGTCTCGATCTCTTGACCTCGTGATCCACCCTCCTCAGCCTCCCACAGTGCTGGGATTACAGGCTTGAGCCACCGCACCCGGCTCAATAATTAGCTTTAAAGTGATGACTGCTGAATTCATTGCTCTTTGAAATTTATATTTTAATTCTAAAAATATTTTGGTTCTGCCCTCAATATTTTATATATTGAATTTCCTTTCTGTGCTATTCTAATGCTTTGTTATTTCTTTTTAAGCTTTTATGATCTTGAATTAATGTCATTATCACATTGTAAAAATATTCTGTTCTTCAGTTATAATTTCCTGCAGTCTGCATCTGTGGCTTTTTAGTATAATCCCTCTCTGTATTTCTTTAAGTTTCTCTGTTATTTATTGGGAATTTGATTATGCTTGGGTGGCTTTGTCCATATATTCAATTTGCTGTTGTACAGAATGGGTGACTTCTTGACTCTATTCCAATATTACTGTATTCTCCAAACTACAATTATGGGAAAGAGGGGGAAAACAGAAGAGGAGAGGAAGAGAGGGAGAAAATGTTTAGTCTCTTTTAGAACACCTGGGCTCTATTCTCTTTTCTGAAATGTCTGGAACTTTCAGGTGATTCCTCTTCTGGGAGGAGTAGTAGAATTTTTAGTTCTGTAGGAGAAAGTCAAAACTATTTTTGTAACTTTTCTGCACATTTTATTACAAGAAGAAGAACAAGAGAAGGATACACATTTAATGTTCTTCTTTCCAGATTTGGAGCATTAATACAAATTCACAGGACTTTATCTTTCAACAATGTGAATTGTGGTAGGTGGTTGAGTTTAGTTGTTGAGTCTTTTTGCAGCATTTTGTTTCTTTTTTTTTTCTTTTGTAGTTGGATTTTAAAGATACTGTATTAGTCTTTGCCTTTGTAGTAGGTTGAAAAAAGAGACAGCCACAAATTCTTTCCATACATATAGGTGCATCCTTTTCCAATGTTCTTTGCACTCTTCCTATCAAGAAAATGACGTCAATTACCCTACCCCTTGAATCTGGGCTTTGCCAGTTGCTTTCCTTAGTCAATGGGATATTAGCAAATATGGTGGAAGCAGATGCATAAAAAGCAGTTGAGCAGTGTGGCCTGTTCTTTCTTGATGTTCTTGGAATTCTATGGCCACTATGTGTAAAAGTCTAGACTGCCCTATTAGAGGATAAGCAACATGTAGACCAGTTGCCCCAAAATCCAGGATGATAGCCTGCTAATTGCCAGACATATGAGTGAAAGGTCCTAGGCTATACAGTTATCAGCAGACCAAATAGCTAAACATAAACTCATAAAAGAACCTAAGAGAGAGCAGTCAAACTGGTCCAGATTAGAAGAATGACACAGGTGACCCACAGAATTTGGAGATAAGTAAATGGTTGTTGTTTTAATGTTTTGAGGAGTTATTTTTTATACAGGAAAAGGTAATGGATCCAGCATCTTGTTGTTATTAGATACAGGGAAATAAAACTTCTAAAATGGAGATAAGCTGCTCAGCCAATTTTCTAATACTTAGTCGTTAAGGTTGTTAATTAGGACATATTAATAGGATATTAATTACAATATAAGCTTAACCACAATAACTTGTTACTTAACTAATACTTTGAAATCCACAAAGATAAATTCAGGGACTTCCTACATTCAAAATATTGTTCTAGATATCTCCTTATTTTTTTTTGAATGCAAAAGTCTAGGAAATTAAACTGATATTTCTGATTTATTTTTTTCTAAGTGGGATAGTAATCTCCTATAATTGTTAGTAATCTTGTGCTTCCAATTTCACGTTGACAAAAATATGATTAATAGAACACAACTTCTCTATTGTTTCTATTCTTATCTTTACCCTACCCTATTTTGAAGTTTGTTCAGAAAGGTATTAATCGTACACCAAAAGAATTTACGATGAATTCATTTTGGCCTGTCAATATGGGGAATCTCAACACAAATCCTACAAAGGGGCCACAGAAAATAATGGCAAACAAATGCTCAGAAGCAAATAGCTATCGAATGCAGCAGAATGTCACGTTTGTTTTCAGCCTCAAGGGCTTAAGATCCTTTTAATGGACTTTGTTGGAAAAAATCTGAAAGCTTTCATGTCAAAAAGCCTGGAAGGTTGATAATCTCCTTGGCTGATTCAGCCTGACCTATTCATCTGTAAGACAGCCTGGCTGCAGATATACTTTTAGTTTTTGGAGTTGGCAGACGAGGTTTAAAGTCTAAGCAGGTATCGTCAATACTGATCTAGATGGCTACAGGCCCCTAAATTTGGCTAGTTGTGGATAAATTCTAGGCTCATTTACATGTTTCAGCCCCACTACTCAGGTCAAAATTCATACTTTCTCTGGCTTGGAATTTGTACTAAATATTGGAAATAGCAATTTGATTTAGTGAAAAGAGACTCCATCTGAAGTCTTAAAATTGTGATTTGGACTTGGCTCCACAACTTTAGTCGGGCAACCTCTCATGAGTCTTTTAACAAAATTGAAACTCAATTTTCTTATCTGTAATGTAAGAATTACAGCACATTATTTCCCACAAGGGACTGTTGTGAATCAAATGAATTGGTTTATGTAAGTACTTTGTAAATTGTAATGCTGTGTATAATAAGACAGTTATTGTATATACAGAATCTCTGAAGAAATAATCTTTTGGTTTACTGGATACCCTTTAATGATCATCTTTGAATAATACTTAGGCATTTGTCCCCTTTGTGATAGTTCCAAACCTATGCATCTCTAGCCAAGATGCATATTTTGTATTTAAGAACTATTTATCCAGCTGATCACAGGTTCTCTCTCTTCTTGAATACCAGAGGCACCTCAAACTCAGCAAGTCAGAAACGGAGCTCATCTCTCTCTGAGATTGTTCTTTCTGTGTTTATTATGATATCACCATATGCTCAACTTCCTAGGCCAGAAATCTTGGCATCATGCAAGGAGTCATCTTTTTCTCCCTTATTACTTACAGTCCAATACAGGCGTATCTCATTTTTCTGCTCATTTGCCATTCCCCAAATCCCAGGACCCTTAAGAATTATGTTAAATATGGCTGGGCGTGGTGTCTCACACCTGTAATTCCAGCACTTTGGGAGGCCGAGCAGGGTGGATCACGAGGTCAGGAGTTCGAGACCATACTGGTCAATATGGTGAAACACCATGTTTACTAAAAATGCAAAAAAAAACTAGCTGGGCATGGGGGCATGTGCCTGTACTCCCAGCTACTTGGGAGGCTGTGACAGGAGAATTACTTGAACCCAGGAGGTGGAGGTTGCAGTGAGCCGAGATTGCACCATTGCACTCCAGCCTGGGCAATAGAGGGAGACTCTTGTCTCAAAAAAGAAAAAGAATTATGTTAAATGTTAAATATACTCTGTCTGTGCTCTATAAGTGGAGCAGAGCCTGGATGACAACACTTTTATTTTACTTTATTTTTTACAGCATTGCTTACTGATTTTTCTTTCTTTCTTTCTTTTTTTTTTTTCTTTAGAGGGTTAGAAATGGAGTCTCACTCTGTCTCCCAGGCTGCAGTGCAGTGACTCAATCTCGGCTCACCGCAACCTCAGCCTCCTGGTTTTAAGTGATTCTCCTACATCAGCCTCCTAAGTAACTGGGATTATAGGCACAGATCACCATACCCGGCTAAATTTTGTACTTTTTGTAGAGATAGGGTTTTACCATGTTGGCCAGGTTGGTCTCGAACTCCTGACCTCAGGTGATCCACCTACCTTGGCTTCTCAAAGTGCTGGGATTACAGGTGTGAGCCGCTGTGCCTGGCCAGCTTACTGAATATTTTAAGGCCAATGTTGAGAACTACTACTCAGACAAAATAATAATAATAATAAGCTTTCTTTCAAAATGTTACTGCTCATTGACAGTGCACCTACCCATGCAAGAGCTCTGATAGAGACGTACAAGGAGATTAACATTGCTTTCATGACTGCTAACACAACATTCATTCTACAGCCCCTTGATAAAGGAGTAATTTTTACTTTCAAGTCTTATTTAAGAAATACATTTCAGAAGACTATAACTGTCATAGATAGTGATTCCTCTGATGGATCTTGACAAAATAAATTTAAAACCTTCTGGAAAGGATTTACCATGTTAGATTATATTAAGAACAATTGTAATTAATTCATGGGAGAAGGTCAAAATATCATATTAACACAAGTTTGGAAATATCAAACTCTCTTGGATTGATTCCAGCCCTCTTGGATGATTTGGAGGGGTTCAAGGCTTCGATGGAGGAGGTAATTGTAGCTGCCACGGAAATGGCAAAACTTGAGAAGATGGACTCCAATTTTGAAGAAGCTCGACTGTTTATAAATGCTACCAAACAGCATTACATACTACAGACAAATTTTTTGTGAAAGGAAAAATTGGTGGATGTGGCAAACTTTATTGTCTTATTTTAAGAAATTGCCACACCCACTCCAATGATTAGCAACCACTACCCTGATCAGCCTGTAACCATCAACATTGAGGCAAGACCCTCCACCAGCCAAAAGACTGTAACTCATTGAAGGCTTAGATGAAAGCATTTTTAGCAATAAAATATTTTTAAATTAAGGCATGTGCTTTTAAAAATACATAATGATATTACACATTTAAACTACAGTATAGTGTAAACATAACTTTTATGTGCACTGGGAAAGCAAACAATTCATTTGATTCATTTTATTGCAATATTTGCTTTACTGTGTTGTTCTGGAACTAAATCTGCAATGTTTCCAAGGTATACCTGTAAGCACTGTTGAATTCGACCTTCTTGTTAGCATTTAGGTCCATCCACATCACTCCAACTCTCTTACCAAAATCCTGGTTTAGCTTTCAACATCTTATCTGGATTAACACTACAATTTCTGTTGTCATCTCCTTGCCTCTAGTCTTCCATTCTCCTCTTATTTTTTCACACTGTATGCAGAGATCCTTTGAAAATGCAAATTTAATCATGTGACCTTCTTTAAATGCTTCTGTGTCTCCTTTAGTCTATTACATACAGTTTAATATGTGACAGCCACGATAACTTGAGCTTGACTTGTCTCTCCAGCCTTTTCTCGTGCCTCCTTTTTCCTTGTAAAGTGTATTCTATTCCACACTAGTTCTTGAACAGACCATGAACTTTTTGCCAGTGTTCTTGTGCATGCCTGGAATAACTGTCTCCTAATGCTCTCATCTGAATAACTTGTTTATCAAATCTCACATCCAGGTGACTTTTCTAAGAAGGCACTCTTCACACAACTCCATTCCCAAATTCAGATTAGATTGTCTACTCCGTGAGTTCACTTGGCATTTTATATGTATCTCTACCATAACATTAAGTCACATTATATTGCAATTAGTTTTTTACTTGACCTGACTTAAAGGCAGAGACTTTATCAGGTCATTAGCTATCACTTCTTATCTACTTCTGGTGTATCCATCTTTTGTAGTGGTTCTGCTAATCTGCTAAAGAAGTAACAGTATAACACTTAATATTACTGGATTTGGAGTCAGGCACATATGAATTTAAGATTTAAGACCAGCTTTTCCTTTTTTTTGTTTTGGTTTCACATTTAAAAAAAATTATTATTTTTTTGAGATGGAGTCTCATTCTTTTGACCAGGCTAGACTGCAATGATGTGATCTTGGTTCACTGCAACTTTCACCTCCTGGGTTCAAGTGATTCTCCTGCCTCAGTATCCAAGTAGCTGGGATTATAGGCACACACAGCCATGCCCGGCTAATTTCATTTTTTTGTATTTTTAGTTAGAGACGGGATTTCACCATGTTGTCCAGGCTGGTCTTGAATTCCTGACCTCAAGTGGTCCGCCCACCATGGCCTCCCAGATTTCTGGGATTACAGGCGTGAGCCACTGCATCCAGGCAAAGCCCAATTTTTCAATCCCCTGTTTCCTCATCTGTAGAGCATGAATTAAAATAATAGTTTCATACAATAAAGTGTTCATCCAGTAAGAACTCAAAAACTATTATTATTTCTTAGTTTAATTTTCTTCAGCAGAGAAACCTGAATATCATACTCACTTCTATGAAATAAATGCATAGGTTCTGAGGCGTGGATTTTGGGACATCCTTATTGATGCTTCAAAATACTGATTGATTACTTTCTTGTTCTTGGATATTTAACATTGCCAGATTCACTGTACACTGGATAAGTTAGACTTTATTAGATTCAAGAATTATTGTTCAGATCTCATGACTATTACACATCTAATTTCAGATTTTGGAACTCAAGTCTAAGTAAAGCAAAGTAACACTAGTCAGAACAAAGCAAAATAATAACAAAACCCAAACTTAGACAGCTTAAACCAATAAAACAAGAGTTTAGCGAGGGCATTGGAGATCTAAAATTTGACCATATTTTCCTATGTAAACATTTCCTCAGCATATGTACTTCTGTCTGGACACACAGTACGGCAGACCCTCTGAGAACCAGAAATGAATGAATCAGCAGGCTAAATGAAGCTAAATTTATGTCAAATTTAACTAAATGCTGCTAGTTCACCAAGGCTTCTGGCTCCTTGTTGGCCTACTTTGGCTCTGATTCATTGATTGTTCATCTCACAATTACTAATTGAACACCTACCATGTGCCAAGACAATGGTAAGCACAGGCTCACAACTATGTGAATGTTTGTGTTATATTCTGAGTTACACTTCACTGTTCATGCTCCCATGCCTCCCCTAGAGTTCAGATTTCCACTGGCATAATTCATGGAGCAATGAATGCTGAGGAGGTCTTCAGTTCTGTGGCATGTTGTGTCTGCCTCTCCTTTGCTGATGAATTATCTGACAAACTCTCAGTCTATAGTACAATTAGCTATATCTCCTCTTACATCCTGAGTAGTCTTCCTGACCGATTTCAACTTTCAGCAATGGGACCACGAAGAGGCCTTGATTGGATCGTTGCCATGGGCACAGCTCTCTCCGGCCTTTTTATCTAACCAGCCCTGGCTAACCTTTATATCCATTTCTCTAAGGCAGCATTTTCCAGTAGAAATATAATGCAAATCATGTATGTAATTTTAAATTTTATAGCAGCAAATAGAAAAAGTTACAATTAATTTTAATAATGTATTTTGTTTAACCAAATATATATAAACCATTATTTCATTAGTTAATCAATATAACTTTTCGCTAATTTTTTTTGGCCATAAAAAGTTTACAAAACCCAGTGTATATTTCACACATATAGTACATATGGATTTGAAGTCACCACATTTTATTTTAATTAATTAATTAATTAATTAATTTGAGAGGGAGTTTCATTCTTGTTGCCCAGGCTGGAGTGCAATGGCATGATCTCGGCTCATTGCAACCTCTGCCTCCTGGGTTCAAGTGATTCTCCTGCCTTAGCCTCCCGAGTAGCTGGGATTACAGGCATGTGCAACCACGCCTGGCTAATTTTGTGTTTTTTGTAGAGACCAGGTTTCTGCATGTTGGTCAGGCTGGTCTTGAACTCCCAGCCTCAGGCGATCCACCCACCTTGGCCTCCCAAAGTGCTGGGATTACAAGTGTGAGCCACCACTCCTGGCTTTAGTAGCCACATTTTAAATGCTCACTATCTGTGTGTGGCTAATGGCTACCATGTTGAACAGGGCAACTCCAAGGAGTATTTTTTTTTAATCTATTTGTTTATCTATTTATCAAAGCTTTTTCTTGACCAGACAGATGACAAATTTACAATATAATTTGAAACAGTTTAAATATACAATATAAAGAAACCAGATTGTGTTATAAACTATTTTTAAAAGATTATGTAGACCTATACAAAGTCACAACTAATATTAAAATTGATACTGAAAACAACAGAAGTTTCAGTAACACAGAATAAGTTTATTCTATTTTTTATCAAAATAAAAAGCACAGGTTACAATAATGGTAATTCTCCTCATATATGTAATAATGACTATAGCATTTGCAGGTGCAAGAAATTAGACAGAAATGGAAGTTATGCCCCCAAAATGTTTTCTTCATGATTAATTTTTTTCTGAAGCTAGAGTACATTTTTATCATATAGTAGAGATCCCTTTTCCTTTAGGCTATCTGCTATTGAGTATGGAATTTGCTTTTGAGATTCAGACTGAAGTCATTCAGTAAATTCAGGAAATATCTATGTAAACTAATGCCAAAGAAGTGAATCCCTGGACACTGGGGCTCTGTTAGAGCCATTTATAGGGGAAAATCTGCAGACCTAACCTAAGGGGTTCATTTAGCAGATGTACACCTGGCAAGCACTAAGACAGGGAGGAGGAGAAAAGCAGTACACCATGTGAGAAAGGACAGATGTGGGGTGAGATTGAAAGCTGAGAAAGCAATGGGTAAAGATTCTAAATGGGAGGATTAGGATTAAACTTGAGGAACAGAAAGATGAAGTAAGAGGTTGTGATAGATTTTCTAATTGTTCTCCAAATTTGCTGCCCCTTTCTGTTTGAGGATTATATGTCTTTGCTTAGCGGATATCAGGTTTGACCTTGTGACTTACTTTGACCAAAGAGAAGTAAGTGGACGTATGCCTCTTTGAAGTAGAAGCTTTAAGAACCATTGCAGATTCTTTGTTCTTCTTCTACAGGGTGATCAGCCTATTCCAGATAGCTGTTTCCAGTGAGGTACATGCAATGTGAGGGAGAAATTAATCTTTGTTGTTGAAAACCACAAGGATTTTGAGGTCATTTTTTTTTCTGCAGCGTAACCTAAGAAAAGCTGATTTAAAAAGGTCAAAAGTGAGCAAGAAATAACATTATGGACAAGTCAGGGGCTAGTTTAAGATGACGTTTAGGAAACAGTATTCTGGTCTCTGGGTTTCTCCTAATGTTGTGCCTACCAGACTGTGCGCTCCCCTGCAGGGCACTGTGGTATCATGGTTATAAAAATATGAACTAGGCATCAAGCAGTAGCTTCTCTACTCAATAGGCACATTATTTAACATCTCTTTACCTTTGTACTTCAGCTTGCTCTCAATGGGGATAACAAAACGTACCTCCTGGAGTTTGTCATAAGGATTGATTAAAGTAGTAGGTGCTTCATAGGCTTTCTGGTACACAGAAGACACCAAGTAAATAGTAACTATAGTCATTATTTTAGTTTCACACAATCAAATATGCTTAAAATTGAGAATTACATGAAAGGTTAATGTTTATGACAATCCATTCAATGAAGGAATACATTTTAATGAAATTACTATCATACATATTTGCTCAGTTTTTACCAATGCACTTATCATGATGGCTGTTTAGCTAGTTCAATGGTGCTTCTCAAAAAATAGAAATAGATGCATGAGTTTTCAAGTTAAATGCATGGTTTATTGTATATTATGACATTGGCATTGACTTTCATTTATTAAAGCAAGATATTGTTCATTTTACTGCCATAGGACAAAGCTAACTGGTTAGCCTCTGGCAAGTGGTAGAATCATTGGTAAGAGTAGTAGACCTATTGTCAAGGATGGAGAATAGTTTGTAGAATAGGAGAAGATGAATTTAAGCAAACTTAAATTCATGTGGTAGGCAAAATAATGGCTTCCCTAAAGATGTCCACATTTCACCTTTAGAATTTGTGAATATGTTAGGTTATATGGCAAAGGAAATTAAAGATGTAGATAGAATTAAATTTGCAAATCAGCTGACTTTGAGATGAGATTATCCCAGATTATCCAGGTGGACTCAATGTATTAGAAATTGCCTTATAAGTGAAAGAGAAAGGCAGTTGAGGGAAAACCAGAGAGACTGTATATGAGGAAGATTTGGCCTGACATATTGGCTGGAAGACGGAAGAATGAGACCTCGAGCCAAAGAATGTGGGTAGCCTTTAGAAGCTATTAGGTTGGTGCAGAAATAACTGTGGTTTTTACTATTACTTTCAATAGCAAAACCTGCAATTACTTTTGCACCAACCTAATAGAAAAGGCAAAGAAGTAGATTCTCCCTGAAAGTCTCCAGAAGAAACTGCTCTGCTAACGCCTTAATTTCAACAAATGGAGCTAAAAATTTAGATATTCACATGAAAATAACACATTTATATCTGTAATTAATTTGACTGAAGAGGAATAATAGACCTAAGTGTAAAACCTAAAACTATAAAACTTCCAGAAGAAAACTTATGAGAATGACCTTGTGTTAGGGAAAGATTTCTTAGATACAACACTAAAAGTAAAGTCTATGTAGAATAAATTAGACTTCATAAAAATTTAAAACTTTTGCTGTTTTGAAAAGAATCCATTAAGAGAATGGAAGACAATTGACATTCTGTAAGAAACGTTTGCAAACTTTTTTTTGATAAAGGTCTTATATTCAGAATGCGTATAAAATTCAAAATTCAGTAAGAAAATAAACCAATAAAATCTGTATAAAATATTTGAATAGACATGTCACTAAAGAATATACCTTGATAATAAATAAGCACATAAAATATGCTCAATAGAGAAATGCAAATTAAAACCACAATGTCATACTATTACTACACATCTATTAGAATGGCTAAAATTAAAGAACTGACCATAGAATGTGTTGACAAAGATGTGGAGGAACTGGAATTCCCATACACTGTTGGTGGGAATTTGAAGAGTAAAACCACGCTGCAAACTTATTTGACAGTTTCCTAAAACGTCAAACTTATAGTTACCACATGATCTACCCATCCTATTCCAAGATATTTACGTGACAAAAAGGAAAGCATACATGAACACAAAGCCTGTATGTGAATGTTCATGGCAGCTTTATTTGTAATAACAAATAACTGGAAAAAACCTAAATGTCCCATGACAGGTGATTGAAAAAAACAAATTATGTTATGTCCATGTAGTGAAACACTGTCCAGCAATGAAAAGGAGGAAACTGTTGGTACACACAATATGAGTGAATCTCCAAATAATTATGCTGAACAAAGTAAGCCAGACAACAAAAGAGATATAGTGTATGATCCCATTTATAAAAAAACTCCAGGAAATATATATTATTCTACAGTGACAGAAAGCAGATTGATGGTGGCCTGGGGATGGCACAGAGAGTAGAGAAGAGGAAGGAAGGATGACAAAGAGGCACAAAGAAGGCGTTGAGGGTGATAGATAAGCTTTTTTTTTTTTTAAAAAAAAACTTTTATTTTAAATTAAGGAATACAAGTGCACGTTTGTTACATAGGTAAAGTTGTGTACTGAGGCTTTGTTGTACACATTTTTTCATCATCCAGGTATTAAGTCTAGTAACTCATTAGTTATTTTTCCTGATCCTCTCCCTCCTTGCACCCTCCACCCAAAGATAGGTCCCAGTGAGCACTGTTCCCCTTTATGTGTCCCTGTGTTCTCGTGATGAAATCAATCTAAATGCACATCAATGATAGACTAGATAAAACAATTCTGGTACATAAATACCATGGAATACAATGCAGCCATAAAAATGAAAGAGATCATGTCCTTTGCAGGGACATGAATGGAGCTGGAGACCACTATCCTTAGCAAACTAACACAGGAACAGAAAACCAATTATGTTCACTATTTTGATTATAGTGATTGCTGCCTAGGTGAATTCATATGCCACAGCTCATTACCTGTAAACTTTACATATGCTCACTTTATTTTATACCAATATCAATGATATTTCAGTAATTACAGAAAAAGAAACTGTTCTTTTCTCGTCTTTGCATAGTGGCAAAGCATAAGGCCATCTAGGAATACAAAAATGAAAAAATTGAGTTTGAGTTGACCCTTGGGTTTCTCCCACCTCAACCTCCCAAGTAGCTGGAACTACTGGTGTGCAGCTCTACAAATAGATTTTGGCTAAGCCATTTACAAAGTAACATTACCCGAAAAAGAAGATGTGCGGTCAAGTCACCCAGCATGGACAACATGGCAAAACCCTGTCTTTACGAAAAATACAGAAGTTAGCTAGGAATGGTGATTAATTAAATGATTTTTCATTTAATTGAATTGTGAGACTATCAGATGTTAAAAAAATCTATATAGACATCCATTCACACTCATTCATGCATGCAATTTTTGGGACCAGACTTTTTCATCTCCATCTAGCCATTTCATGTGAGAATCTGCTAGCATTTTACAGAAAGAATTAATTTTGAGATTCTCTGTTTAAAAATATTAAAGCAGTAATCTAATTCAACATGCAATTAATGTTTTATGAACTGCTTGGATTTTCAATAAGCAATTTTCCATAGTAGGGTTGTCAAATTTCTGGCCCAACAGGAATCGCTCTGATTTTTGTCTCTTTATATCAAATGACAGGCAAGGATCCCCAATCTTTCTGTGAAGCAGCTCTACAAATATATTTTGGATAAGCAATTTACAAAGTAACATTACCCCAAAAAGAAGAGGTGCAGTCAAGTCACCCAGCATGGACAACAGGGCAAAAGCCTGTCTCTATGAAAAATACAAAAATTAGCTAGGCAGGGTGATGCACACCAGTAGTTCCAGCTACTTGGGAGGCTGAGGTGAGAGGATTGCTTAAATGCAGGAGATGAAGGTTACAGTGATCTGAGATTATGCTACTGCATTCTAGCTTGGATGCAGAGAAAGAACATCTTAAAAAAAAAAGGTAATACATATTTAAATTAGTATATTACTTATCTTTTTTTTTTCTCCAGGGCAACTTCTTTGTTGAGTCTCCTTAAAGCTATTGTCTGTTTTACTAACTTGATGACATATTTTATGCTTGTATTTTCTATCGTGACCTAGCTGTTTTAAGTTTCTAAATTTTTAGACTGATTTGCAATTCATGTATTTTTGTGGCATTTTGTAAATTACGCACCATCTCTGGGAGATCCCTTTAAAAGACATCATGTTACAAGTGTGCTGCAGTAACTTGGTGACAACGAACTCTTCCCAAGTCAACATGTGCTCTACACAAAAACAGTATGTCTTGCATTCTGACCTTCTGTTCACAGTCTGTACATTCTCGCTCCCCTCCCCTCTCTCTCACACTCTCATTTTCTTTCTACTTTAAATTATAGCTCCGTGTTATATTAACTGTTTTTTCTCAGAGACAGCCTAAACAAAATGTATTGTCTTGTTTTATGGGCAGTTGGTTCCTCTAAGTACTAGTATCTTAATTACCTCACCCGGTCATACCTGCGCCTGATTATCGCAAATCCTAAACTTAGTGGTTTTTTTTTTTTGTTTTTTTTTTTTGACATTCATGGTCTTATAGCAAGTGATTGCCATATAGAATAATTAGAATTATATTAGTGATATTGGTAATTGACTTCATTGCCTAGCTCCATAAGCTCTTTTCTGGTTTGAGAGGTAATGGAATGCAAAGTTTTGCCAGGTAGGCTTTCAACTTTGGCATTTTCAGATTGAAAGATGAAGACACCCCATATTCTTGATTTTTCTTATCTCTTCCTCAAATATGGTACTAATCTCGAAACAATAGGTGAAAATTTGATTGCTACAAATACTTAGGTTTTTGAAGCAGGTTACCAGGAGAGATCCATTGCACAAATGCTGACCTAGGAGATAGCTTCACAAACATGGGCTTCATCTAAGATCTTAGTGCATTAATCAAATAAGACAAATTTAAAGTAGTCCAGCATAAGATAGTCTATGTGGCTGTACAAAATCTCTTGTTTCTTTTTATTAAAATTATAAATTTAAATTAAGTCAAAATTATATTTTTAGGAAGCGAGTCATTACATAATTATCTGTGACACATTGTTACATATAACTTGGTGTTTAAAAAATGTTTATGGGTACATAGTAGTTGTGTGTGTGTGTGTGTGTGTGTGTATAACATACACACACACACGGATACACCTACATATATATATGTATATACACCTATATATGTGTGTGTATGTGTATATATATATATATATATATATACATACACACACATATAATATATAGACAGAGTATATACATACAGAATGAGAGAGGCAATTTCAATGAAGTCAGCATAAGATATAAGTATGGGGTACATGAGACATTTTGATACAGGCATGCAGTGTAAAGAAAGCACATCATGGAGAATGGGGTCCATCCCATCAAACATTTATCTTTTGAGTTACAAATAATCTGATTACATTCTTTAAGTTATTTTTAAATATACAATTAAGTTATTGACTATAGGCACCCTATTGTGCTATCAAATTGTAACTTGTTTTATTCTTAGTGAAAACCAAAATAAAATTACCTGGAATGTTCATAAAGATGGAACTATCATTAGAAGAGTACTGTAAGAATGAGGGCTTTGTGTTTGACAGCCTGGTTAAATGGAAGCATTAGTTGACTCCATGTTTTATGTTAAGCAAGTTATTAAGCTCCTGACCCTCTGTTTCTCAATTCTAAAATAGATGTCACAATAGTTAACTATGAGATAATGATGTCATAGGGTTGTTGTTAGTATTGAATGAGATAATGTGAATAAATTGGATAGAAAAGTGACTGACCTGTGAATGTTGTTATTATTTTTAACAAAGATCCTTATAATGTCACAAATAATTGCCTTACTCTGTTTGGTAATGTAGCCTTTCTAGTTCGTAAACTCCCATCAGTAATATAAGGGAGTTGGAGTAAATTTTTTTTTTTTTTTCAAGATCATGCTAGTTGTTTCAAACGGATTTTACAGGGTCTTCTCTCAGTTACAGAATTGGAGTTTTCCAGGGGATGGTATTTTATCTGTCTTTTGCCTGTCATAGTTTAGTCGGAAGATAGTTTCTACTCAGCTGAAACCTGATAATGGTTTCTGTATTGATTTTAGCCTTTTTTTTTTTTTTTTTGTATAAGAGACACATATATTTAATCTTCTTAATTATTCAGGATTTTTGTTTTTAATTTTATAAAACTCATTCTCTGGTCAATAGTTTGGACAATCTCCTTTTCTTTTCTTTTGTTTTGTCTTCCCTGCTTACACAATGTTAATGTATAGGTATCTTGAACAAAAGCACATAAGACATTTTCAAAATCCATGCAGAGATGGTGGGATTTAAGCAACAGAATTATCCGTGGTTTGGGATTCTTTCTTTCCTCAGTTGTTATAATCCATCCTCCAGATTTCCTAGTCTCTTCATCCTGAAGTACATTGTTAGCTTTAATTTTTTTTTCCCTGGGAGTTGGAGTTTGCCTCCACTTTGCTTCTCCCTTACTGCCCTGGCACCCGCACCCCACGCCAATTCTCTGTATATTGGCATTTGAATGGTATTCTACTTTGACCTGGAACATGTTATTCAATAGAGAACCACCTTGACATGCAAAGGAACAATAGCAGCTAAAATACATATGGCATTATTTTTCTCACATAGGAAAAAGTTTGGAAAGAAGTAAGCCAATGCTGGTGCAGTGGCTTGGTGACATCAGTAAAGACAGAGGTGCCCTTCACCTCTCTGCTCTGTTCTCCTTGGCAGGTGGTCTCACTCCATGATATTGGTCCCTTCTACAACAGGGCATTACATTTGCTTTCAAAGCAGGAAGGCGACAGAAGCATAGCACTGGTCACAAATACCTCTTCATTTGGAAAGCAAACTAAAAAGATGCTTGTGGCAGACATTGTTGGCTCACTAAATATCCATTGCCAACCCCTTCTGTGTTGCCACCTTCCCTCATAAAGGATTAAAAAGCGAAGTACTCATTTTTTTCTATTTCCCAGAGAACTAGGAAGGCCATGAGATACAATATGACCAATAAGATTTAAGTGAAGAAAAATCTGTTGAGGTTAAAAATGACTGGCTTCTGGCACCCACACCCCTGAAAATATAAGTCAAATAGTGCTTTGACTAAAATGGTCATACAAAGTAATATCTTATCATATCTTTCAGTCTAAGACCAATTACATTTGGAGTCAAATACACTTTTCTCTCCCTTCAGGTTTTTTTTTTTTTTTTTTTTTAAATAAACATAGCGTAAGTTCTCTCTTCACATTAATATCACAGAAAAGTCTTAAAGCTAATTTGCCTTTGTTCCTTCTTTCCTGGTTCTCCTTTCAATTTTATTCTACTTCATTTAGGTCTATAAGGAACCTTGTCATATGTGAGATTTTTTTTTGAGAACTCTGACTGTAGGCACAAGATGTCTTTTAGTCTCAGTTATGATAAACTCAGTGGTTTTGCAGTATGAAAAAGTTGTATCTTAAAGAACACATAGAATAATTTATGTATTATGATTTTACATCGATAACACATATGTTTGCATATTTGATGGAGGTTACCTTATACAATTTGGGGACTTTTTTTTTTTTTTTTTTTTTTTGAGATGAGTCTCCCTCTGTTGCCCAGGCTGGAGTGCAGTGGTGTGATCTTGGCTCACTGTAACCTCTGCTTCACAGGTTCTAGTGATTCTCCTGCTTCAGCCCATCTTCCCAAGTAGTAGCTGGGGCTATAAGCTTGTGCCACCTCGCTTGGCTAATTTTTTAATATTTTTAGTATAGATGAGTTTAGCCAGGATGGTCTCAATCTCCTGACCTTGTGATCCACCTGCTTAGGTCTCCCAAAGTGCTGAGATTACAGGTGTGAGGCCACTGCCCTGTCCTTATTTTTAGGACTTTTTAATGTCAATTCATAAAAGCAAAATTTACCTCTGTTGGATCTTTCAGATCGAATTACCATCTAATTTGATGTTTTATATTTAATTTATATCTATGAGATGTTTTATATGATGTTATGTTTTATATGTTATTATGTGATGTCTTATAGCTTATATCTTTAAAAGAGTGGCAAAAGTGAGAAAGAGAAACCAACCATGTGCATTTATCTTTCTCATATTTGCTATTCTTTTTACTGGGATTATTTTAAGCATCTTTCTTTTTCTCCTTTTCTTTGTTCCTATTCTTTTTAGGCTCAGCCAACCATTCAGATATGATGTGACATCATGGTTAAATGTATTCTTTAATTGTGTGGTTTAGTGTTCCATGACAAATATTACACTCTGGGGTTGTAAACGTCTCACAGTCAGCATTAGAGTAGAGTGGCAAGAAGCGGAATAATAGGGGACAGGAAAAGATTAAACTGGTACCAGATTCTCTTTAAGGCTACAATATTTCTATTTCTACCAAGAGGGCAATTGTGCTGCATCTCGTTTTCATTTTTCATAAGGGTGTTAACCATCTGGTTCCTCTTGTTTTCCCCTTCTCGCTCATTCACATCTGTTGCTTCTTCGTTGTTCTACAGATGCTTACATTCCATACTTGATGTTCATTTCCATAAAAATTCATATTCATGAGAATGACTAGATTTTACCTATAGTTCTTCTACGATAATTACAGTGAAACAGCAGCCAAGGTCCCAAGAAAGAGCATATAGAGATTTGACATGCTTGCTGCCACGGAAATCCCTGGCAAGGAATAGCTGCTGGTCGTGTTTTGCCTGTCTGAACACTCATTTGAAAGGAGCACCAGGGCTAGCAGTCTGACACATCCTTCCTGGTTGGGTCACCACATTAAGTGTGCTTAGGTATTTGTAAAGCTATCTGGAGAGAAAGAACATGTTAAATTAGAAACAGATGGGCAGAATGACACACACAGCTCTGGAATTCACTGTGCAGGGCAGCAGAGTTCAGTCAGGTGCTTGACATCCTGACAATCTTGTCTCTGTAGGAAAAGGAAAGAAAACACCTGGAGATTCTGGGTTTGGTGGTGGTGAGTTCACATTTGAGGCCATTTGCTTTCTGAGTTGCTCAGATGGGTTTCCCTCTGTTTTTCTTCAAGTGAATTTTCTCATCTGCAGTCTTTTTTCTTTCATCATCCTCACTACCCATTTCTTGCCTCCATCCTGGCATTTCTGCCACCCCCAAATCAATTTAAGTTAAAGTCAAAACTCAGGGCAATAGGTTAAAGGAAATGTAATATTCTCAACATTCTTTTTCTTGGATGCTGGAGTTTCTTCATGCTCTTTGTCCTTACCAAGCTTACTAAATACTATTACATTAAAAATAAAATACTCCAATTAAAATTTTATAAGGCTATATTCATGTTGTCTGACTATAAAGCCAGTGGTAGGGCAATGTGATAAGTAAAAATCAGTAGTTTTGATTTTTGTAAAGAACATCTTGAGATATGTTTAGTGTCAGAGCAAATATACAAATATAAAAAGCCAAAAACATATTTGAAAATGAACATATTTAACCTTACTTTTAGCTATAATTATATTAAAAACATTAATATGAGAAAGTATAAATGCATTTGGACATTTTCTCAGGTAGGAGGTGATGTGGTATCTTACAAATAATAATCAACTGGGAGGTAGGAAGTGTGTCTCATCTTGGTTTTACTATTAACTTGCCGTTTTCATTTTACTTTTTAAATAAGATGAATAGATTTACATTAAGTAGTCATAAAAATCCTGGCTATGCTCAAGAGACACAGTGGCCTCAAACGGAATAACTTTTGGTAAGCTAATGAGGGAAGAGGGAGCGCTACGAACATCTGATTCAGGTCAGGGTTGGCGAGGTTGTCACAAAGGTTACTAACCTGGAGAGGAAGATGTCATTAAAGAGGTAGGATATTGAAAGGTATTTGAATAAAAAGCAGTGGAGACTTTCCTGAACTGACAAAAAAGACAACTCAAGCTTTAAAAATGTAATGAATAAAATATCCAGAGGAAAATGGCAATTAGAAGCTGAAGAATAATAAAAGGAAATAAATAACAGCATAATAGAATAACCTCAAAAAGAGTTTTCATGTGAACAAAAAATAATCTTTGAAAAAAATCAGAATAAGAAGAGTTTTGTTTATGGTTTGTTCAAA
Source organism: Sapajus apella (assembly GCF_009761245.1). Classification (NCBI taxonomy): domain Eukaryota; kingdom Metazoa; phylum Chordata; class Mammalia; order Primates; family Cebidae; genus Sapajus; species Sapajus apella. The sequence goes on from NW_022437027.1 coordinate 5,238,177, forward strand.
GCAACGTACCGCTGCCTAAACAGCATGTCCTTCTAAATCAGGGTTGTCAACCTCAGCACTGTTGACATTTTGAACTGAATAATTCTTTTTTTCTGGGGGTGATCCGGTGCATTTTAGGATGTTTAACAGCATCCGTATCTATATCCACTAGATGCTGATAACATTCCTTTCCCAGTCATGGGAATCAAAAATGTCTCTAGACATTGCCAAAACTGTCCCGAGTCGAGAACCACTATTTTAAGTGAATTAGTAATTTTTAAGAGGCTATACGGCCTAAGTTTAAAAGCTTGGGCTTTCGAGACTGAATTCTAGGACCGGATTTAAGTCCAAGTTCTATTACCTTACCCACTGTGGGCCTTGAGTTAATTACTTACAAAGTAACTACTATTATGTAAGTTACTTCCTAAGAGTCTTCATTTGTACAAATGGAGTAATAAGAGTACCTATTTGTTAGACTTACTGTGAACATTAAATGAGACAATGCATATGGAGCATTTAGTGGTATATGGCACATGGCAGCTTCTAAATAATGCTAGAAATTGCTCCATTTGATGGGTATGAAAGGGTACAAAGTAAGAAGAGATGAACATGGTTATTTCTGAAAGCAGACTCTTGGGCATCAGAGAGCCATGGCAAATAAATATCTGAGTTTCACTCCACAAAAGTCTTCAGAGGCGTTGGCCTGGTAAATCAGCTAGCAAATATTGTTTGATTATCTCTTCAGTGCCAAGTACTATTCTTATGTTGAGCATGTAGACATGAGAAAGATGGACAAAGATCCTGCCTTGAAGATCTTATGTATTAATTGTAAAGATAGAACCTATTGCAAGTGACTTAAAACTAGTGTGCTATAGTAGCCATTGCTAGCTGTCCATCAAAGTTCATTCTCCACTTTTTCTACCATAACAGGTCATGTGGCTTCCCAACTACACTGAATTTCTAAATTTCAGTACACTAAATAGTGCAGTAACCATTTGAATAAGTTCTTTCCAATAATCTATGAGAAGAAGTAAAGTGTGCCACTTCAGGTCTTTCTCACATGGTTTTTAGTGCTTTTTATTTCTTCCTGTGAGCTGTAAAGTCACAATGAGCAGAGTAACCAAAAGAATCTTGGAAGTCATGTGTTAAAAATGGCAGCACTCAGGTCAGCCTGGGTCCCCAGATGACTCTGTGGAGCAAAGGCTCTTGCTTTGGCTGCAACCTCCATTTGCCTAAACTATTCACTGAAAGAGAAGTTAACCCTTATTGTGTTTGAGCCATGATGTTTGGGTTTATTAAGCATTAAGCAATTTTTGTTTCCAAATGAACACAGGTGATCTGGAAAGGTTTCTGGAAGGAGAGAACATTTGAGCTAAAATCTGACAGAAGAAGAAAAGGTAGCCATACTTACATCTAGAAGATTATTTCTCAGGGGAAGAATAGCAGGCGCAAGGGAGCTGTCCTTGACAAGTGACTAGAGATTAACATTAGATCCTCTACAATGTAGAAGGTTCACGCCAGAGAGGAAGGTAGGGTCATATAGGTAGAAATGGCATTAGGACGAAATGCAAATATGGCCTCTGGATCTACTGGGTTATAAGTACTCCATGATAACTGGAAAGACTTTTTTCTTTTTTTTTTCCCAGATAAATAACTGGCTTCATTCTACCTAAATCTTTTTGGAAATGTGGCATTTTAATTAGCATATACATTTAGCATCTCGTAGTTACATGTTGTTTAAATAAACAATTCAATTGAACTTAACATGAGCAAAGACCATATCTGAAATTATTTGACCTAGGTTAGTGAGGGGTTTTTCCTGCTTCACATGAGATAGATTAACAGAGAATCTAGTTTTCAAGTTTTTCTAACAAAATGACCAATTCAAGTTCTGGAGTGGCTGGAGCATCCTGGTAGCTCTAGTCTGTTCAAAGTATCTGGAGGTCTCAAAAAGATAGATAGATTTTCTGAAGTATTAGTGTTTCTTTTATTAGGAAAACTCATTTGTGCTCAGTCCTGTGTTGTCAATCCCATAGTATGGCTGTTTATGTAAAACAGAGGCCACTTTTTTGGAAACAGCTAATGTAATTTTATTCTTTTATTTAACAAAAATCATATAGGTGTTCTGCAGTATTTTAATGTTAGGTTGAGTATTCATAGATTAAATAAAATGGAAATAAATGATAAGGAAACAACTTTACTATATGCTGGCTTTTAAAATTCAGTGTAATTCTTCCTTCAAATTTCATATGACTCAACATGAACCCTTTGGTGTACCCATCTTAGATTTGAAAATTCATTATCCCATTGCCATATAAATCAATAAGATTGCAAACAGATCTGTGAACTTGTACTTGAGAGGCTTGAAGGTCTGAAAAGGAAAGTGAAGAAAGTTTAGTGTGTAACACTTTGCAATGCTATTCTCAGTGACTTAGTCTCATAAGGAACTTAGAAGAATAAAGTGTGAAGTATTCTTATCTGTGATCTTTGTATGGTTACCTCCTCCTGTTCACTGCTGTTTTCTCAATGCCCAGGACACAGCTCTTGTTACATGGCAGACATGGAACAAATATTTGTTGAAAGAGAGGAAATGAATTCTTTTGTAATATGGAAGAGAATGACATACTAGGCTGATGACTTATGGTCAGATACCTACGACTTTTGAGGGATTTGATGTTTGCCTTTGAATTTTGTTATATGATACTGAAGATCTATTGATTCCTTAGAGTAGAATCAGGCAAATATTTTCTTTTAAAGTAGTTCTGTCCATAGATTGCGTTTCCAGTTTCTGTATTCTCTGCCTATTTTTCATGGTGTGCTCTAAAGAAGCATAGTCCCTTCAGATGAGAATAGCCATAAGAGCATAGCAACCAAAAGAGATCATAATGGTTTCGTTTCTTGCTCTCTCTATATCTCTCTCATGGGTATGGAGTGCTTGCTAAGTAGAACTAAAGATGAATCTTTGACAGAGGGTTGAACCCCAGGATGCTTTTCACTCACTAAATCTTTCACATCAAATTCTACAGCTTCCAGAGATCAATCTATATTCCAGTTTATACTCCTTATCCACAGGGACCTTCTGAACCAGTTTAACCTGTCATCCTAACATATCTATATTTTAAAAATTCACTTGTTGCTGCAGAACATTTACTGCTATGGTTAAAAATGAATCTATATTTTGTTTCTGTGTAGCATTAAAGTGGCAGTGTTTATGTATCAATCTGATAGCATCTGCTGGAATGTCTGGAAGGACAAAACTGACTTCTTTCAAGTCTGTTATAAAACAAGGCTGAAAAAAAAGCAACTCAAATCATATCTTAAAGTTGTAAGCTAAAAGATACAGATGTAAATGTGAAGACATGAGTAAAGCACATTGTATCTTTTCCCTCAGACCTTGACTTACCCTAATATACCACCTCTGTGCTTCATACAGGAAGCAAACTCCCTTTCAGCACTTTGTTCAAAGTAAGCTTCAAATTAGTGGCTGGCACTAGGTGGGTGTTGTTGAATGGGGGCTTTTTGGGTTTAGATCCTGATGATCCATCCAAAGTTTATCAAAAGTTTATGTAGACATTCAGTTCAAAGATATGTTTTGGAAGACTAGATTTTAAGCTTGTTTAGGTTATTGATCATGTCTAATCTCTGTTATGTAAATTCCAGAGGAACATCTGAGATCAAAGGAGAAATATTCAGCTCTTTCTGTAATAGGAATACAGTTTTGTTTTCTGCAGACTCTAGCATTACTTTTTTGGGGGTTTGTAAATGGCTGTTTTTGTTTTCATAAAGTACCTTATATGATATCATGCAATGCTAAGTATATTTTGATTGCTATATTTATATATAAATGGAAATAACTTGACTATAACATTTCAAACTTCAAAATTCACAGAAATGCTTATTTGAAAAGATAGCAAAATCATTCTTGTAACATTTTTTCAAAATAAACTGATCTTTAAAAAGTTTGAGAATGATCAGTTTTCTCATGTCTACAATCCATGCAAAGCTGCCTGTGTATTTTGCTCTTTGTGTGTAGATGAGATGATAATTTATTTTATCCCAAATAAATAAACAAGAACTGAAGACTTTACAGAAGTTTATGCAAGTTTTGAAATAGGGGAAAGTGATGAAAAAGTTAAATCTGGATTCATTGCATGTTCTCCAGATAAACTATCATTACATTTGAATGCCTCCCCTCACCACCACTTGACTAGTCCTGGTTCATGATGTAGGTTCATTCTAAACAAGAGCTGGAAAATAGGCAGCAGAAAGGAATGGAAAACACTGATTCATTTAAACAACATTTTAAAAAGCTATTCTCCCAACTAGGATTTTGACCATTTCTACAGTCTCTGAGCCACAACGTCAATTGTTTTCAACATCATTTATGTGGAAAATTGCATTCATGTCATGTAATTGGTTCTGTCATGTAATTATAACAGAATGAAGCAAAATAGCCCATCCAGGGTACTCAATACTAGAATTAGCCAGAAGTCCAGACATAATGTAAAACTCGGGAAGTGCACTTCAAAACATGTATTTCGGAAGTGATTGTGAGACAGGGTATGATAAAAGGAAGGTTTAGATATTTTAAAGTTTCTAGTAATAGTTTCAAATTTGTTAAAAGAAAGTAGCAGCAGCAAAGAATGATTTTGGAATGCTAATTTCTCTTTCACCACTTTGGGACTTGAAAGGTTAAATTTTTCTAATATTTAAAGGACATTAACCTATGTTATCTGGAGCTAGATATGGTGCCTTGAAATGAACACTCTGGTGGATTGCGGATACAAAGGTGGTCAGGAGCCATGTGTACTTTCCTGATGAGAAATTTCATTTCTGCTCTTCTCAGCTAAGAGTAAGACAAGTAAAGATTAAGATGAATACAACCCCCTGGACAAGACTATTTGTTCTGTAATAAACAATGGCTGCATATTCACTAAAGTGATGATTCCTTTTATTATTAACAAATTGAAATCAAAACTTTGTTAAATTTTATCTTTTTCTTCACCTCTTATTTTTTTTAGCTAGTGTCACAGCTCTTGAGTCTCTTGTTCATAAGATGATCCAGTGTATTTCTAAATTGCTGCTTCTGTACCTTGGTGATAAGTATAATTAAAGTTATGTTATTGCTTCACTGAAGAAATAAAATGTGCCCATTTTTAATGTCTATGTGATTATCATAGCAAGATTGTCAAACACACATAAGATATAAGATTTAGATGGATAGACATATGCACATTCATTTTTCAATAAAAATGCAGATTCTACACATAATACTATATATATAATCCTTTCTACTTGGTATATGCCCTTTTAAAATTGCAGGGAAGAATCTAAGGCAATTATGTTAATGTAGAAAGATAAACATGGGCATTAATATTAGTTTACCTATAAAGCAAGTTCTTTGAAATAATGAAATTTATTGGTGAAGATATTTTTAGTTTATTGATATGAGATAATATATTTATTTGAATTAAATCTGAATTGTGGCACAAGTTTAGCTAAATTTCCATATTACCTATTATAGAAGGAAAGGTGAAGTACTAGATATGAAAATTATAAAGATTACAATTCTAATTGTCATGTTCTTAAGCTAGCACAATGGGGTGGGGATGCAGTCCTTCCCTGAAAACATTCTGGAATTGAAACAGTTGCATGGAAGCATGTGTGCTATGTCACAATATCAGAAACCTAAATCTTGATAAAGGTCAGTTTACCTGCTTTCTATTCCTCTCTTTCCTTTAAGATATTAATTTTTCTGTGATTTCACTATTTAAATACAAGCTCTTCTCACCACTAATGGTAATGACTTGAAATAAATATTTTTTCCACTGTAACAGCCCATTTAAAGTTCTCCTTTATAATACTCCAACAAATTCTGTTACTACATTCGTATACAGCCCTCTCCTGTTTTTCTAAATGTTCAAATACTGAACCCCAGCCACCTGAATGCTGCATAATTCTGTGAAGGTCAAAAATATTCAGTTCTTTCCCTAAAGTAAAACAGCCTTTATTTTGACCAGTTCTTACATCCTTTTTCCTATAATAAGATTTACTACCCAAATAAATTAATAGCACAATGTAGGGGAAAGAATTCACCTTCATTGAAAGTTACTTTATGTTTGGCATTTCACATGCTATCGCATTTCAATATTTCAATGGTTCTGTAAGATGAAACTCGGAAAGTTCAAGTAACTGCAAAACTTATGAGTAGTTGAGCTGATTTGACAACTTGATAAATACACTTGACTCTAAAACCCATGCTTTGAGCAGCATAAAACCTGTTGCTTGTAAGCGAAAAGAACCCTTGATGCTTGAAAACATATATTTAATAGAATTGAGAAACACATATCTTGATTTTGAGTTTGTATGTACAGTCTGAGAAGTGACTTCAAAATTGACTTGCAGTTTGGCTCCTGAAACACATAGAGCAGTGTTTCTTAAGCTCTTTTTCATTATCACTCCCCTAAAGAGACTTTTAGACATTTCCCCCCAGATTGCTCCCCTGTCGCATGAAAGATAATTAAGGACCACAGATATAGCGTATATCCCTTTATGAACTGTGACTCTTTGGAGGACCACAAAACATTGTAATAAGAACGTTTACCTCTTTGGGTGAGATGTTTAGACTGCAGGGCATTGATGATTGCTATAATATCCCCTCCCTCCTTCCAGCCCATTACTAGTTATTTAGAGGAGCAGGCAGAGTGGAATAAGCAAATCTTCCTTGGATTCTTGGTAAGTAGGGCAAGTGACACAGCGTCTCTCAGCCCAGTTTGTTCTTTATGAAAATGAAATTATAATTTCTAAGTTATGAAGTTGTTGTGAGAGTGAAAAATGATAACTTTTTTTTTTTGTTGTTATTGTACTTTAGGTTCTGGGGTACATGTGCAGATCATGCAGGATTGTTGCATAGGTACACACGTGGCAATGTGGTTTGCTGGCTCCATCCTCCCATCACCCAAATCTGGCATTTCTCCCATGTTATCCTCCCCGACCTCCCCACCCCACTGCTGTCCTTCCCTTGGCCCTCATCAACAGACCCCAGTGTGCAATGCTCCCTTCCCTGTGTCCATGTGTTCTCCTTGTTCAACACCTGCCTAAGAATGGGAACATGAGGTGTTTGATTTTCTGTTCTTGTGATAACTTCTTTCACATACCTAGCAGGAGCCAGCAGAGTTCTCAAAAAGGGAGGTCCTTTCCTTTCCTTCTGTGGAGACATCACTAGACTCTGCGTTTTCTGGAAAAGGGCTTAGAGTAACACTCTAGAATTTGGGAAACTTAAGATCTGATACAAACTCTGTACTATCTAGATGTGGTTTTTCTCTCTGTAACATGACAGGGCTCATTGCTAAGTGTCATTTTAAGCTTTATAATCTGTGGTTTTGTAATACCATAGTAGGCCCTCCAACATAAAATAATTACATTTAAAATTTTTGTTGTCACTTTTAATCTCCATGCTGAATGTTTTATAACAATGTTTTCCTCCTTCATATATCCTTCAGGCTTGAATATTAAGAGTTACGAACCACACGCAGCCATAAGTCAGCTTATTACCAGCTGACCTAATAAGAATACATGTTACTTGGACTGAAAACTGTATTTAGTGATCTCCTCAGGATGATTCTTCTAGAAATATAAAGAAACATAGCCATGTTTCTAATTTCAGTTTATTTCTATTAATAGCTATTATAGAGTAGACATATAAATGATATTAGATCACAGCTTATTTTAAGGAATAAAAACCAGTTTTCAAGGAAATGATTTCACCCCATATACCGAAGTGTTAACATTAGTTAGAATTCAGTGCACAACAGAAAGAGGCAAACCTTGGATGAGCAAGCAATTTAATGACTGACAGTGATGCTGCCTCCTAGGGAAAACTAAAGAGCTAGCTTAAGTAAAATAGCAAAGAAAAAACGTGGAGGTAGTTTAAAGCTTCTCTTGGAGTGTGGAATTATTTGGAATTATTTCAGACAAAAAAAAGTGTGTAAATAACACTTTAATGAGCAGCCATGTATTCACAACTAGTTATTCAAAGAAAATGTTACAGATCCTGTTGAAATCCCTCATGTGCCATTTCCTAATTATAATTTCCCCCTTTTCCTACTGAGATATATATTCTCCTGAATTTGGTACTCATCATTCACATGCATTTTTTTTCTTTCTTTCTTTTTTGCATGTATGTAACTCTCTTACTAATAAATTGAGTCATACGGCATGCTTTATATTCTTCAGATAGATATAACAATGCATGTATTTTTCTGAAATTTGCTGTATGTCACCCAGTGTTATAAGATTTACTTTATCTTTGCATGTTTTACTTTGAATAGCTAAGTAATTTTTCTGTAGTGATATATTCTTTTATGTTACATTATTACTTTTATCAAATAATTGATTTGATTCACATTTAGTTGCATGTTTGAAAGTCACTTTTAAGGTGATGGGCTTTTAAATCTCTTTTGAAATAATTCATTCTGGAGTATAATCCATGTATTCATTTATTTATTGGTAAAATGATATTTAAATAACTTTCTGGCCTGTGACAGTGCTAGGTATTAAAAATTCACTTGTGAGCAAAACAGACATTGTTCCTCTCCTTATGGACCTTATAGCCTAATGGATAGACAAGTCTTAAATTATATCAATAATAATATATGATTCACTCAACAGAAATCCACTGATTTTTTATATGAATTTAAACAGTGAATCAAAAAAAAAATCTCTGATGTTACAGAACTTATATTTTAATTGGGTGATTGTGGGAGACTGGGGCAGGCATATAGTAAGTAAGATAAGGTAAAAGTAAGATAATTAAGAACATATAGGCCAGGCATAGTAGCTCATGTTTGTAATTCCAGCACTTTGGGAGGCTGAGGTGGGAGAATCACTTGAGATCAGGAGTTTGAGACCAGCCTGGCTAGCATGGTGAAACCCTGTCTCTACTAAAAATACAAAAATTAGCCATGTGTGGTGATGTGTGCCTGTAGTCCCAGCTAATCAGGAGGCTGAGGCAGGAGAATCGCTTGAACTGGAGGTTGCAGTGAGCTGAGATTGTGCCACTGCACTTCAGCCTGGGCCACAGAGTAAGACTCCATCTCAAAAAATAAATAATATAAATGATAGATAGTTAGATAGATAGATAGATAGATAGATAGAAAAATACAAAGTATGTTTAAAGGTGATATATGCTATGTGGTAGAATAAATGGGGTTAGAGCCAGGCTATGTAGTAAGGGAAAGCCGTAGTTTCAAATATACTGATCACAGTACATTAGTTCTCATTGAGAAGGCGATGTTTGAGTAAATATATGAAGAATGTGAACAGAGGTGGAAGACTGAGCAATGTGGAGATGCATATGGAGCAATCCAGGCAAAGGGAGCAGCAAGTACAAAACTGAGACTGGAGCAGTGACTGTTGGTTTCAAAGGATGACAGAGTGATGGGAAAATCAGTAGGGACTGATGTCAGACAGGCAGGAAGGGTGGTGATATAGGATTTTTTTTTTCACCATTGTAAGAATTTTGGTTTTCACTTGGAATGAGAGGTAAAAATCATTGGAAGATTTTGAGTAGACAGGTGGCAGGATCTGACTTTTGTTTAATCAGATCACTGTGCATGCTGTGTTAAAAATAGAATGAATTGGGCATCACAGAAGAAGCAGGGGGCCAGTTAGGAGGCTTATGGAATAATCCTTCTGAGAGATCATGGTGGCTGGAACCAGGTTAGCATCAGTGGAGGAGTAAGATGTAGCTGTCTTCTGGACCTAGTTTGAAGGTAGACCCTATAAGATTGCTGGTGGATTGACATGTGTAAGAGAGAAAGAGAGGAGTTGAGATTGGTATCAGCTGCTGGAGAGATGGTTTTGCCATTTCCTTAGATGAGAAACTTGCTTTGGGATATATTAAGATGCTTATTGGGTATTCCAAATGAGATATAGAGTAGGCAGTTGGATATAAAAGACTGAGTTTATGTATTTAGCTTCTTTTAATTTGCAAGGTCTGTCATAACGAAGTGCCAAAGCCTAGGTGGCTTAAATAACAAAAATTTATTTTCTTACAGTTTTGGAGTCTAGAAGTCTGAGATAAAGGTGTTTATAGGGTTCGGTTTTTTTTCCCCAGGCATCTCTCCTTGCTTGTAGATGGCTGTCTTCTCTGTGTCTGTATTTTCCTTCTGTGCCCTAATATCTTCTTATAAGGGTATTAATATTGAATTAAGGTGCACCCTAATGGCCTCATTTTAACTTAATTACCTCTTTAAAGACCCTATCCCTAAATGCAGTTACACTCAGAAGTGCTGGAGGTTAGGTCTTCAACATATGAATTTTGGAAGGGCAGCACATTTTAGCCCATAACGTGGCTCATGGTCTCAAGAGACACGTGACTGATTGAGATTGTCAAGGGAATGTGTTTGGAAAAACAAAGAGAAGATCCACAGGATGGTCTCAATCTCTTGGCCTCGTGATCCACCTGCCTTGGCCTCCCGAAGTGCTGAGATTACAGGAGTGAGCCACTGTGCCTGGCCAAATTGTTCTTTTTGAGGAAAGACATGGATGTTATTAATCTGCTTGTCATTTATTACCAAAAGCAGTGCTGAACATATAGTAGGCACTCAATAAATTCATATTGCATGAAATGAATCAGTTAAGGAAAAAACTGATGTGACATTTGATTAGATAGAGTTAAGTTGGACACTATCAGGCATCTGTATGTTCTGTGTTCTTAATAGAAGGTGATGGTAGCTGTTTGGTTGTGGACATCAATTGCTTGCTGGTCTGGTATTGTGAAAATGTGTTCAAATGTCTTTGTGGTAATAGCCTCTTTTCACAGTGTACCATAATTTCTAGGAACATTATATTATTGCTGACTTTTTATTTTTTAGTACCCTGATGTACTGTAGAATATATGTCTAAGAATAAATTATATATCTGAACTAACCTAAAGTCAGGGGCAGAGTGGGTTAGGACATTTTCTTCCTTAGAAGAGGGAGAATTTGTTGGCAAGCTCACATGAAAGAATTCTGTTTCTCAAATGAAATGATCCCACCTGCAAATGAAATCCAAGATTGTTATGTACTATTGTTAAACACAAGCTGTGTCCTCAGTATTTGAAAAAAAACAAAAAACAAAACAAAAAACAAGAAAACAACAACAAAATACTCAAACTCTGGAGGACTATATGATCCATGTCTCAGGGGTTAACAATTCACACCAGGCACAGCATGCAATTCATATATGGCAATAGCAGAAAAAGTGATTGCATCTTAGAAGCATCAGCCTCTTAGAGATTAGTTTTTTAAATAATTACATTTAATCATTTAAAAAATCATTAAGTGTAATGATTGAAAAAACTAATCTCTAAGGACTTCCATGAAACATTTTGCCTAAACATTTTTATGAAAATAAAAAAATTTCAGATGAAATATTAGAAGAGGAAAGAGGCAGGTTGCTAGTTTGGAATTAGAAATATTAGAAGAGGAAAAATGACAGATTGCTAGTTTGACCTGATCCTAGGGTAAACTCAGGTGCTTACCTATGTAAAGAAGATACTGGTGAGTAAACAATTAATTTAGGCAAAGTAAAAACACATGTATTTATAGACCAATTTTAGATATTGACCTTTTAATATATTTTTGATATGAATTTTCATTGTAATAATGGACTCACTGTCATGAGTTTCAATACTTATGAAAATAAGTGTGATAAAATTTTAAACATAAGAAAATTAAGTAAACTAGAAAAAAAATATTTCCTCTCAATTTCACCAAACTTTAATGCAGGTTTAAGTTATTCAAATGCAATGAGGTTACAGACAAAGAGCAGAAGATTTGGATTAGATATACAAAAGGCTAATGGTGTTTCTGGAAAACAGCAGGGTACTGGAAAACATTTGTTAAGGATGTTGGGCTTAGGGAGGCTCAGGGAGAGAAATGTGCACCTGAAATTGTTTCCAAAGAACATAGATCAGACAATAGACTTAGAGGTTGAATCTGGCATTTTCTTCATGAGCTTTTATAGGTTAGAAGAAGCAGCTACAGTCAGATTATCTGACAAAGTGTGCACAAACTATAGCACGTATTATTGATTGCATCTCTGCTTTCCACACTCGGGTGCTCACCGTTATAGAGCACTCTCATACTGTCAAGTTTTGAGCTTGATGCTTTTCTCTCCAACAATGTCTTTACTAATTACTTTTTTCCTTCCAATTTGTAATATCCAAGTGGTTTGTTGCTCACCCACAATGTGCTAGACACTCAATACAGAAATGTCCAAGGAGCCATTCCAACTTAGTAGAACCCTGACCCGTAAAGGTTTCCATAGTTCACTATTTGAATGCTACTTCCTGGGACCACCCTAGGCTCTTAAACTCAACTTTTGCTCTGCCTCTGTTCTGCCTCTCTCACTCTGAATTACCCCTGCTGTCTGCTGTCACCTCTTTAAATACAGATATAGAATATGGAAAGAAACATTAATAGGATGAATTCATAATATCCATTATCAGCTGGGTCATTCCTGCTATAGTTTTAAAATATGTAGTTTTTTACTCCTTAGAGAACTTCACACCATTCTTCCTGAGCCTTTACCACCTCTAGCTCCCAATTGTCACATTCTGTTTCTCTTGCTGCAGGCGACCAGCCCTCTTTTCTACAAATTCAACTGCCAGAAAATGAACTCTCAAATCTAACACTGTTTCCATGTTGATTTTTTTATTTATAGGTATCTCCTTTCCCCTCAGTTTAGAGAATAAGTTTTTCTTGTTATTCTAAATCTCTCCATTTGTGTTTTAAAGACTATTTCCCTACCTGGGGAATTATAATTTTAAAAGCTGGGGAAGCAACTCTTAAACCTCTCTCCAGTGCCTCCAATATTTATTTTCTTTATTATATGAACTCATGTTCAATAAGTGAAACAAAAATACTAGAATGTAATTTTGTAAGAGGTGTTTACCTTATGCCACTGTGGGAGCTGTTTGGTTGAGTAGTCTTTGTATGGCTCTCATCTTCTTGTCTGAAGCTGGAGCTTGAACTCCACAAGGTAGACAGTCAGAAAGGGAAGAGGGAAGTAAGGTGGGGAGAACAAAAACAAGCCAGGAAAAGTGAGTATGAGCTGTAGTCCATGAGGATGAACTAAAACCTGTATTAGTGTTTCTTCCTCTAACCTTGGTGGCACGTCCTGCAGAGGCTTTGCCCAGAAGCTGAGGGAGTATCCATGGGAAGGTGGAGAAGTCACAGGTCTGGCCTCTGCCTCGTGTCATCTGATAAGTGACATGTACAGCAGCTGCTTCACTTTTGTCATCCAAATTTCCCATAAGAATCTTTATTGTGGTCCACCTTAACCAAACAAATATGGGAAAGGGAATTCTGGGAAATGTAGTTTTTCAGCAATCTGACATATTATAAAGCCACCACAATCTGCCTTTGTCAACTCGTCACTCATACACATCTCCTTAAACTACATTTTAAACTCAGTGTAAAGACACTAACATATTCATGCTTCTGTCTAATATGATACAACTGTCCCAGGTAAAACTGATTACTTGACAACCAATTTTCAAGATCCATCTCTCTGTTGCACAGGCCAAATAGGTGAGTTGAATTTGGATAGGGTAGGAATGACTACCCTTTACTCTCTCAAGTCTGTCATGGGCCTTTCTTACCATTGTAGACCTTGTTGCATACATCAGGAAAACAATGTGTGGAATTTTCTGATTGCTGAGTAAGTTTATCCCGATTACACATTCTGTATCCAAAATCATAACCACAGGGGGCTCAGGAACCCACTAAGAGATGGACTTGAGCTAAAACTTCACTAATCACCCGATCTTCAAAAGCTTCTTGTCTCACTGGTGAACAACAGTGACAGTGATATTTTGAGTTTCTAGGAATTAGTGTTAGTTCAGAGCCAAGGCCTAATAATCCCCCAGATCTGATTATTTCTTCTTCCCCAGTGCAAAATCACACTGTAAATGGCTACACTTCCCTTGAGGAACAGGCCGGGAGGACGCTTAGCAGTATACATTTTTGGCATCGTAGCAGAGACTTTTCTCAAGGGGACCCAGATTCTCTTCATTTCAAGGCCTCTGGATCTGTGAACTGGCTCAAATCTGAGAATTCACTGAAGGGCTGTACCTCCTTGTTTTTGTTAAGTCAGACTTTAGTTCACTGGACTCAGAGATTTTCTACTTAAGCAAATCAAGTAAGATTTCAGCAGGATATTTTAGCAGGCTATTTTTACTTCAGTTTTAAGAGCATCGTGATCAACTATAATAGCCAATGTCAAAGATCTTTGTAAGTCAGACTATTCTGGTTGGTGCTTTGGCTCTACTGTCCATTAGAGTAATAACACCCACCTTGCCTTTGCCAGTGTTCCCCTCAGCACCTGCCTACCTGGAAATTCATTATTCTTATCATATTTAGAGATCTCAGTTTGATGAGAGTGGTTTCCAGTGTAATTTCTGCCCTTCAGGGGAGAGCCACTTCAGGTTGCTGGAGCTTATTTGTTCTTGAATGCCATGATGAAGGTCAGGTTCTCTGGAACTTCATGGGGTAAATGAGCAGATCAGTCATGATGAAACTCATTCTAAGATTCCAATATCTCTAAGCCGATACCTTCCTCTGTAGCAGGCATCAGCAAACTACAGTGTTGGGGCAAATACAGCCTGCTGCTTATCTTGTAAATAGAGGTTTATTGTAACATACTCATACCCATTCATTTACATATTTTCTATGTCTTCTTTCATGCTGCAATGGCAGAGTTGAATTATCGCAACAAATAATATGGCCCACAAAGGAAAAAAAAATTACATTCAGCAAAATGTTTTCTGATCCCTGCTCTACTTCCATAAAGGAAGTTCTGGCATATCGACCTCATTTAATGTGGACCACCTTTTTGTTTTACACCAGTTAATCAACCAAGCAAATTATACAGCCTTTCCTAGCCCCTCACACTAATATATGAAAACTGGAATCTCTATTTAGTGAGCTCATATCGGTAAATTTATTCTGACTTTATAGGCCTTCAACTTTGTTCTTATAGCCTTAAGATGCATTCTAATACATATTGCTTGGTCTTCTGTCAATATATATTAGAAAGCTCATGCAGTTCTTTTGATATGCATGCCATATTATGGGTCACATTTTGAAAAATCACACTTATGGTCATGGTGGGACCTGATTCTGATTATAGGTCTAGAAGAAAGGAAAGGGACACCCTAAGGAAAATTAGCAGATAAATGATAAAATGTATGAGTTATAAATGGCTGTCATTTTACTTTGGTGCCCCAAATATTTTGTAGGAATCATTTTTGTGGTCCACCTGCATGGAAACAGAAAAGGGGATCCTGGAAAATGTAGTTCAACCTAGACAAGTTGGCACGTTATGAAGCTGCAATAGTAGAAATTAATAGTTCACCCATGCATTAAAAAGTGATGACAATATAACATATTTTGACTTTTTTCTTCTCTCTAACCCCTTCTCTTGCCTGCCTGCCTGTCTGCTTCCCTCCCTCCCTCCTTCCTTCCCTCCTTCCTTCCTTCCTTCCTTCCTTCCTTCCTTCCTTCTTCCCTCCTTCCCCTTCCTCCCTCTCCCCGTCTTCCTTTCTTCCTTCATTTTTATAATTGCTTCCTTTTTTGTGTTGCTAGATGTTTTGCTTTAACTGTATTGATTTCTCTACCCTGCAAGTTGCCTTCTAGTTTGCTACTCTAATGAAATCTTTATCTGGAAATATTAGGCTATTAATCTAAGATTTGCCAAACCCTTTCTTTCTTTGACTTTCTGCCACATTTGTCAAATTAACCATACTTGGTTAAACCTTTTACTTCTAATATATTTCCTGAATTGACTCTTTCTTTGTAGTTTTCTTAAATCTTTTGTTACATTCTTGGTTCCTTTTCCTTTTCTCTTCCTCCAGTTTTGGCTACTTCCTAAAAATGAATTCAGGTACTGAAGTTCCTTATTACACTTTAAGAATATTCATCAATTCTCAAAATTTTTATTATTACTTCTTTATTAGTGTTTCCCAATCTATAACTTTAGACTTTTCTGTTTATTTAATTTTGAACTATATCCTGTATGTAATCAATGGATAATTTGTCATAATCTCTGATCTAGCTATAATGACTCTCATGAAGATGAATTCTGCACAATAAAAGTTTTGGTTTGTAGTTGTATCTCTGTAATAGAGGCTCAAAAAATGTTTGCTGAATCAATGAAGAAATGTGCAAACTCTTCAAGTGTAAAAGTTAGTGTATTATTTCTTTCAGTAGCCAACCAAAATTTTCTAAGTCTCAATACCACATTTTCCCAGATACCCATCCTTATAAATGGGGTCATTTTTGACATCCAAGAGGGAATTATGAATAGATGAAAAAATAGATATTTGAGTAGATACTTTTACCTATGTTGGATTAGAAAAATACCAAGAAATATAGTCTAGGAAGTTTTTGCTGATTTTTTTTTTTTAAGCAACGGAGAGAATTATATAGTAGCATTTTGAGGAAGGCATTGTAGTACAGTAGTTTAGATCACAGATTTGGTTTCCAGACTACCTTAGTTCAAAATGAAAATCTGACATTTACTAATTTAATTTTCTCAGCTCTCTGGTGCCACAGTTTTCTTGTCTGTAAAATGGTGGTAATAAAAATTGGACATGATTCATAAGCTTCTAGTGATGATTAAATGGGTTAACAGTTGTGAAGCAGTTAGAAAAATATCTGATGCAAAGTATTATGAAAATGTTATTTTGTAATTCTAGGAGGTTGGAGCTTCTGAAAATGAAGTATTACTTTAATGTATCTTATAAAAGCACTGCTTTTAGGTCTCCTTGGTGAAGTAAAATTTTCCTCCTGATTTTGTTTGTTAGAATTGTTGAGTAATTATATGAAATATTACTTAATCCAGCATATCTTACTATTCTTCTGAAGACTTTTCTAACTCAAACATCTTAAGTTACTCATTAAAACTAGGTTTTCCAATTTGTAAAGTTGCGATCACAACAAATACCGTTAGATTAATCCTCTAGACAAATTTTTAAGGGTATAACACATTATTGTTGATTATAAGTATTTGGTGTACAGAAAATCTTTATAGGCCTTCTCATGTAAACAATTCTTTCATGCAAGAATGTTTGTGTATACATGTGCATATGTATATATATATGTGTATATAGAGCACACATTTGTATATATGTGTAATTATGTAAATATATGTGTTTGTGTGCTATTATATATGGAAAGCCATACATACATTCCAGCCAGATCTAAAACTGACTGTAAATATAAAATAAAATTCTATATTTGACCTATCTTACCACTACTACCAGCTTAACTGGAATCATATGGATTAAACAGGCTTTATTTTAAATTTTTTCACAGTTAACATATTTAATAAAATACTCATTAGCTTTAAAGAAGGGAAGAAAATCCTGGGTGTTTTGTTACAATTTCGTATTTGCTCTTAGCACAGAAATAATTTATGTTCGGGTCCTACATCACATTTGAATTTTGTGTTTCTAATATCAAATGAATACAACTCAGAGTTTTGTTAATCAAAGCAATACAAATCATATTTGAAGATGTTCATTGTGGTTTAAGGATTTTTATGACACATGTCAACACATATCCTCATTCAACAGCAGTTGATGATACTTATGTCATTGTTATGTAAATTACGTTGTTGCTGGAAGATGAACATCTTTGGTTCATCTTGATTGGTGGCCAGTGAAATCAGAACTGTTCTATTAATCCAAGAAAGCACATAGACATGAACTTTTTGCCTTGATTTTTTTTCTTAGTTTTACAACTACCAAATATCTAATAGTAATTGATTATTCCAGAATGTGCCTTTCAGAAGATTACTGCTTCAGGTGGTGAAAGTCCTATAATACTTGGCAGAGAAACAGTTGTATATCCCTTAGGAATGTTCTGCATCTTGTATTGGGATACTTTGGAAAGGAGTTGATTCACCTTGAAATGTAGATTTACTTATATGAATCATAAATTCAATCTCAAATCTCAATTCAGATAAACAATAATAGAAGAATTAATAGTGGGTCAGGTACATTATGATAGTCTTTTTGTTTTTTTTTTTTTTTTTGAAGTCTTGTGAATAAGCAGTGTTTTGCTGAGAAGGTTTCTCTGGCAAAAGATATGCTAGATATTTGAATGTGAAATGGTGGCTTATTCACCACTCCTCAAATGGTTTCACATTGTTTATATTTTGGAAGGAGGTTTTCCTTAATAAAAAAAATATTCATCACAACGGACAAGTGACACACTATGTGTGCTCTATAAATAGTATTTTTGGGGTGACTGTGTGTTTATTTTTCAGGAGTTGGTGTATTCTTCAAATATGACAACGTGTTGTCTGCTTTTCTGCACTTCTTACCTTTGATTCTGTCCCTGATACTCAACTATTCCTCTTTTTCTTCCACTCTGCTTGTCATTCCTTTCCCTCTCAACCAAAATAGTTCCTAAATTTTATTCTGTCCACTAGCTTTCCCTGAGTTAGGCTATTTCTTTTCTCATCCTCTCACCTATTAATAATATCTAGTCCAGCAAATGTATTCTGTTTTTAATTCCATGGGCTGCAGACGTAAAATTTTCTCTATAATTTTTAATCTTGAAGTCTCTGTTATCCTTTCCAATACATTTATCATTCCTCCTACATTTGCTTTATGGATTTATTTTCCACTAAATGTACTTTTTCTGAGATTTATCTGTAACAGGTGTATAATAAACATTGTGTAATTTTATGATTCCTATTTTCCTTTTGCTTTTATCCCCTTTTTTATTTGTTTCAATAAATAAGGATTGAATAACTTGGGAAATAAAATGGTCATGTAGTTTCTTTTGGTACACATGTTTTGTCTAACAGTGTTAAGAAAATTGATGTCTGCCCAACTATTTGAATTATTCCTTTTTTTCCCCCATTTATTTATTTTATTGCATTTTAGGTTTTGGGGTACATGTGAAGAACATGCAAGATTGTTGCATAGGAACACACGTGGCAGTGTGATTTGCTGCCTTCCTCCCCATCACCTACATCTGGCATTTCTCCCCTTGCTATCTCTCCCAGCTCCCCACCCCCCACCATCCCTTCCCTATTTCCCCCCAACTGACCCCAGTGTGTAGTGCTCCCCTCCCTGTGTCCATGTGTTCTCATTGTTCAACACCCGCCTATGAGTGAGAACATGCGGTGTTTGATCTTCTGCTCTTCTGTCAGTTTGCTGAGAATGATGGTTTCCAGGTTCATCCATGTCCCTACAAAGGACCCAAACTCATCGTTTTTGATGGCTGCATAATATTCCACGGTGTATATGTGCCACATTTTCCCTGTCCAGTCTATTGTCGATGGGCATTTGGGTTGGTTCCAGGTCTTTGCTATTGTAAACAGTGCTGCAATGAACATTCCTGTTCACTTGTCCTTTTAGTAGAACGATTTGTAATCCTTTGGATATATACCCAGTAATGGGATTGCTGGGTCAAATGGAGTTTCTATTTCTAGGTCCTTGAGGAATTGCCACACTGTCTTCCACAATGGTTGAACTAATTTACACTCCCACCAACAGTGCAAAAGTGTTCCTATTTCTCCACAACCTCTCCAGCATCTGTTGTTTCCAGATGATGATGATGATGATGATGATTATTATTATTATTATTTTAGATGGAGTTTCGCTCTTGTTACCCAGGCTGGAGTGCAATGGCGCGATCTCGGCTCACCGCAACCTCCGCCTCCTGGGTTCAGGCAATTCTCCTGCCTCAGCCTCCTGAGTCGCTGGGATTACAGGCATGTGCCACCACGCCCAGCTAATTTTTTTGTAGTTTTAGTAGAGACGGGGTTTCACCATGTTGACCAGGATGGTCTCGATCTCTTGACCTCGTGATCCACCCACCTCGGCCTCCCAAAGTGCTGGGATTACAGGCATGAGCCACCACGCCTGGCGTTTCCAGATTTTTTAATGATCGCCATTCTAACTGGCGTGAGATGGTATCTCAATGTTGTTTTGATTTGCATTTCTCTGATGACCAGTGATGATGAGAATTTTTTCATATGTTTGTTGGCCTCATGTATGTCTTCTTTTGTAAAGTGTCTGTTCATATCCTTTGCCCACTTTTGAATGGGCTTGTTAGTTTTGTTCTTGTAAATCTGTTTTAGTTCTTTGTAAATTCTGGATATTGGCCCTTTGTCAGATGGGTAAACTGCAAAAATTTTTTCCCATTCTGTTGGTTGTCGATTCACTCTAATGACTGTTTCTTTTGCCGTGCAGAAGCTGTGGAGTTTGATTAGGTCCCATTTGTCTATTTTGGCTTTTGTTGTCAATGCTTTTGGTGTTTTGGTCATGAAGTCCTTGCCTACACCTATGTCCTGAATGGTTTTGCCTAGATTTTCTTCTAGGGTTTTTATGGTGTCAGGTCTTATGTTTAAGTCTTTAATCCATCTGGAGTTAATTTTAGTGTAAGGTGTCAGGAAGGGGTCCAGTTTCTGCTTTCTGCACATGGCTAGCCAGCTTTACCAACACCATTTATTGAACAGGGAATCCTTTCCCCATTGCTTGTTTTTGTCTGGTTTGTCAAAGATCAGATGGTTGTAGATATGTTGTGTTGCCTCTGAGACCTCTGTTCTGTTCCATTGGTCTATATCTCTGTTTTGGTACCAGTACCATGCTGTTTTGATTACTGTAGCCTTGTAATATAGTTTGAAGTCCAGTAGTGTGATGCCTCCCGCTTTGTTCTTTTTGCTTAGAATTTACTTGGCTATGCGGGCTCTCTTTTGGTTCCATATGAAGTTTAAGGTGGTTTTTTCCAGTTCTGCGAAGAAGGTCATTGGTAGCTTGATGGGGATAGCATTGAATCTGTAAATTCCTTTGGGCAGTATGGCCATTTTCACGATATTGATTCTTCCTAACCATGAGCATGGAATGTTTCTCCATCTGTTTGTGTCCTGTCTTATTTCGTTGAGCAGTGGCTTGTAGTTCTCCTTGAAGAGGTCCTTTACATTCCTTAGTTAGTTTTATTCCTAGGTATTTTATTCTCTTTGTGGCAATTGTGAATGGAAGTTTGTTCTTGATTTGGCTCTCTTTAAGTCTGTTATTGGTGTATAGGAATGCATGATTTTTGCACATTGATTTTGTATCCTGAGACTTTGCTGAACTTGCTTATCAGTTTCAGGAGATTTGGGGCTGAGATGATGGGGTCTTCTAGATATACAATCATGTCATCTGCAAATAGAGACAATTTGACTTCCTCCTTTCCTATTTGAATGCCCTTTATTTCTTTTTCTTGCCTGATTGCTCTGGCTAGAACTTCTAATTCTATATTGAATAGCAGTGGTGAGAGAGGGCATCCTTGTCTGGTGCCACATTTCAAGGGGAATGCTTCCAGTTTTTGCCCATTCAGTATGATATTGGCTGTTGGTTTGTCATAAATACCTTTTATTATTTTGAGATACGTTCCATCAATACCTAGCTTATTGAGGGTTTTTAGCATAAAGGGCTGTTGAATTTTGTCAAAGGTCGTCTCTGCATCAATTGAGATAATCATGTGGTTTTTGTCTTTGGTTCTGTTTATGTGGTGAATTACGTTTACAGACTTGCGTATGTTGAACCAGCCTTGCATCCCCGGGATGAAGCCTACTTGATCATGGTGGATAAGCTTTTTGATGTGCTGTTGCAATCAGCTTGTCAGTATTTTATTGAAGATTTTTGCATCTATGTTCATCATGGATATTGGCCTGTAGTTTTCTTTTCTTGTTGAGTCTCTGCCGGGTTTTGGAATCAGGATGATGTTGGTCTCATAAAATGATTTGGGAAGAATTCCGTCTTTTTGTATTGTTTGGAATAGTTTCAGAAGGAATGGTACCAGCTCCTCTTTGTATGTCTGGTAGAATTCGGCTGTGAACCCGTCTGGACCTGGGCTTTGAATTATTCCTAAACCAAGCTAGCAAATAATTTCTTGAGGAAGAATGGCTTTGTAAGATGTAGTCCTATCTTCTACCAGAGGCAGAATGTGAGCTTCTAACAAATAATAGCTATGTGTAATTCATCCTTGAATTTCACTTTGGTACCTAATGTAGAGCCTTATATGTCATAGATAGCCTGAAAATGGGAAAAATGAATAAATTGGTTAATTTATCCTGGTCTGGGGCATTACGGTGGACTGACAAACTAGTTCTGCTAAGTAAATAATAAACTAGATTGACTCTACAATATTTCTCTTTACCAAGGGTGAGTTGCATGCCTTTTTAATAGCATATTTCCTTGTCATAGTCTAGTCAGTATGAATTTCTGAAATTTCCACATGATTCACAGCATTGCGCAGTGAAGTAAAACTTTCATTAGCTTAGAGTTGATATCCTGATTGCTAGACCAGGAAAATGGTGAAACATTTCTACAAACCAGACCAATTAAATCTGTCTTTGTGAATCTAAACATCAAAATTGAAAAACATTTACCCAACAGCTAAAGAATGAGAGTTAGGCTGAACATCCTAGCATATATTTGATTTCTATTGAAGTAATCACTAATTTCAAACAATGAAGATCCCAGGAGAGCTAGGAATAACTTTGAATTTAATTTAAAACCACCACCTAACAGGCTGTACTGCCAGCTATTCCAATGAAGATTTCCTTTATTATTATTATTTTTCTCCTCAGAAAGCTTTTATTTATACAGGACATCTTCCAATCATGTGATATTGTTTTGATAGGAATATACATAGCTACTGTTCAATCAATGAAGTTCCTGGTTTTCTTTTTCTTTTTTTTTTTTATTGCATTTTAGGTTTTGGGGTACATTTGAAGAACATGCAAGATACGCACATGGCAGTGTGATTTGCTGCCTTCTTCCACTTCACCTATATCTGGCATTTCTCCCCGTGCTATCTCTCCTCAACTCCCCACCCCCCACTGTCCCTCCCCTATTTCTCCCCAACAGACCCCAGTGTGTAGTGCTCCCCTCCCTGTGTCTATTTTTCTTGTGAATTGTTGTAGTGTTACGTTTCTCCAATTTTGAAATTCCCAGAATACAAATTTCTATAATTTAGTGAATTGAAGTAAGAAAAAAAATGTTTTCATCCCCAGTGGACTTCAGTGTGAATCCTAAACCAGGTTTAGTTTAGAATTCTTAAATGACATTTTATAGGCCACATTTTAGCTTTAAGTCAAATGGTTGCACGTAGCCCTACAAAGATTTTCTACTAATTAAGTAGTACCTCATGAGAAGAATAGCATTCTAGTGCTGTTTATTTATAATTAGTGATAGTATGCTGATATTCAATAATGATTGTTCCATTTTATAAATTCTTCCTGTTTTTAAGGTAGGCTACATTGCTAATCCCAGCAGGAAATGTTAAATTGTTTATCCAAAAATACTGGGGGTGTAATAAAATAATTTAATTATAGTGTCTTACCATAACTAACTTCTAACTGGTATCCTGGATTTAGATGAGCACAATACCGATTATAGTCTATGTGAATGCCAATCTCATCTCCTCCCCATCGTAACATAGAATACAATGGAAAAGGTATCCTTTGGCTGTGCAAAGGGGAAATATTTTAGCCAATAAAGCTATATAGAAAAGGTTTTATAATGGATATGCAATTAGCAGTGATGAACTTATACATTTTGTGACATACTTAACAGGTGGGCTTATGCTGTAGTACTTTTACTAAACATAATATTTATTACACAAACAAGTGTACCTTTTGAGGAAATGACAGCCTATCAGCTCTTCAAAGCTTGCTGTTCAGATCACTTATAAAAGTGGGCAGTATCCACAAGTCTTCTTGTTCTTATATCTGAATAAACTAAAGCAAAGACATTCTCTTTCCATATCTGAACGTCTCTGCATAAGAAAATGTGATTATTAATATTTGTATGGGGCCATGTGAAAGGATGAAGGAAATCAGAGAAAGGATAGAGACATGGTTTTCCAGCCCCAAGGTCTCCTGAGCCTGAGGTAAGGAGCCAAGAAGGGGGTCATAGCAGAGTAGCTGATTATGAGTGCTGAGTTGGATCACTGGATAGACAGGAAATGATGAAGCCTGGCTGGGTCCCAATAGGAAAACCACAGGAGAAAACCAATGCTGGTACTGATTTGGCGAGAAGGGCAGAAAGCAAAGCAGCTGCACAAAGGGAAACAATGCCCTTCCCCAACAGGAAACGGCAGGCACATTTCACTTTAGCATTAGTTCCTAAAACGTTGATTATGATTGCCATCAAGTTATACACAGTTCAGAAGTCATTCAGAAGAGAAGCAGGGGAGTATTTGATTCTCAAAAACCAGATTGAGTCTACTGGGGGAGTCTTGGAGATGGAAATGGAAACAAATATAGATCAGCTACTTGTGTTTTAATGAGTGAAGAAAATCCCACTAAGTAGCTTTAAAAATCAAATATTTTGAAAAATTGCAGAATTTCCTGAATAAGTAGCTATACTGGTTTATTTACTTCCTACTTGTACCAATTATTTCAAATATTGAATTATAATAGGTCAGGTTTTGCTACATCTGGGCAAAACTGGATTCAATTACAGCATCAATGATGAGATTTTATTGTATTTAGATATGAAAAAAATCCCTATGGTACCAGGCTAGGCAGAGCTAATCTGTGCTGTTAAAACGTCAGGATAGTGGTTACCTTTGGGAGAGAAGTGACAGTGAGGAAGCAGATAAGTGAATGAGATATTGAGAATGTTCTTCTTCTCAGTCTGGATGTTTTGTTACATGACTAGATTCAGCTTGTGATAATTTATGCAGTGTTAAACATAAGCTTTTTTATATTTTATGTTTTAATAAACTTTTTTAAACAAACCAACAACTCAAGAAAGACTTGGGAATTAATGACTTAGGAAAATGACTTCAAAGTATTTAAATACATGAAATAATACGAGCTGAAGTTATTGAAATAAAAAGTTCTATAGCCTATCTATCCTTCCTAGTAACAGAGTACTGAGGGTTTGTTTCTCCTTTCCAAATAAATTGACATAAGGAGGCAATGTAAGGGTGGCCTTAGTGTGACAATGGGTGATACATTAGTGTGTGTGTATTTGGGGCAGATTGGAAATTTGGGGTAGAAATAAAGGCTGTCTCCTATGCAGTTACCTTTTAGTTACTCCATGCTTTGACCTTGCAGACAAAGGCTGAGGGATGTGCAGTTGAGCAAGAATGATGCAAGTAGGATAATGACAACTCTCCTGTTTAGTAGCGGATTTTAATGGATGGGGAAAGATGCATTGGGTGGAATCCAGACTTATTCTATTAACTAAAATATGTTGATGTGGATTCTCCCCTTCTTCTTCTTCTTTTTTTTTTTTTTTTTTTTTTTTTTTAGAGGGGGGGTTTTTTTTTTTTTACCCAGGCTGGAGTGTAATGGTGCGATCTTGGCTCACCGCAACCTGCGCCTCCTGGGTTCAGGCAATTCTCCTGCCTCAGCCTCCTGAGTAGCTGGGATTACAGGCATGCGCCACCATGCCCAGCTAATTTTTTGTATTTTTAGTAGAGACGGGGTTTCACCGTGTTGACCAGGATGGTCTTGATCTCTTGACCTCGTGATCCACCCGCCTCGGCCTCCCACAGTGCTGGGATTACAGGCTTGAGCCACCGCGCCCGGCATCTCCCCTTCTTTAAAATAATCCTAGATGGAGGAGAGAATAACAGGGGTCTGGGTAGGTGACCCTTCTCTGTTATTTATCTCAAAAGGGACAATATTTAATACTGTGTTATGAGAAAAAGGAGTTGATAACCCAATGCATTTAATTATCTTGCAGTCAGATTCTGAAAGCAAGAAGGATAGCAGGAATTTGTTCAGAATAAATATTCTAAATGTCATTTTGATGATGAAAAAGTACCATTGTAACTTGCTTTACCAATTTTCAATGCTCACTTAAATTCTCACCACTTCTTTAATAATAGACAGTTCCAAGTCTTGCCCAAACATTTCCTGGGCCCAGAGGATAAACTGAAGCCAATGTGCAGCCAACATTTTGAATTACGGAAGTTGTATTGGAGATGGTTTCATTAATTGCTTAAACTCATGTCAGGTCATGGAAAACAAACTTGCACCTTTAATTGCCTTCCAAAAATGAGATATAAAGTTAGTGATTCTAGTAATTTAGAACAGGGTGGTGTAAGATTTTCTTTGTTGATTATGATGGATCACTGTTGTGTTAAAATTGTGTCTGTTTTCAATAATCCTGTTGATAGCAAAATGTAGATTGCCTATTTTCAGGGTAGGGGATATAATCATATGCAAGTTTTACTTCAGATTTGACAATTATCTTACAAATATTAATGGCTACCAATGGATAACAATTCAGCGTCGGAAAGGATAATGAATCTAATGAACATGAAGAGGCTGATCAATATGCCCAGATAATTGTAGACAAAACAACAACAACAACAAAACAAGAAAAACACCCCAAATCCAAAACAGAAAACAAACAAAAATGTGTGGAGGAGCCAATGCTCCAGCATGTCAGTTTTCAGCTGGCCCTAAGAAAGGTGTGCTTTCCCGTAATTTCCATCATAAATGTAATGGCAGCTTTAGAAATGCATTTCCTGAGATGGAGAAAACTTAAAACATGGTGCTTTTTATTAGGATTTTGAGCTGCAGAACCACATTTTTAAGTCACAATTCTGTTAAGCACACAGTTACAAACTTGTTTTCTGATTAGGTATATTCTGGCCACAGAGAGTAAAATAAGACCAAGACTATGTGCAAATGTTAATTCTAAAGTTGACATAGCATTTTAGTGGCATAGTGTTTCATTAAAGACTTGGTTTCTAGGAAAACCACTAGAAAGTAAGTTTCATAAAGGCAAGATCTTTGGTACACAGCTGTATCCCAATGCCTGGGACAGCTCCTAACCTGTGGTAGGTATTGGATATGTATCTGGAATCAGCAAATGACTGAGTTCAATGTAACAGGTACTTTTGCAGGCATAGCAGAGGGGAGAGTCATACAATATATTAAGTTTTTTTTTCTTTTTTTTGCAACAAGGCTACTACTGGGTGAGTCAGAGAAGTTTAAGCTAAGACTTGTGCTGAAAAATAAGTGCAAGTTTGCTAGATAACAGTTTGGGGAGGGTAAATAACCAGAAAAATGAACACGTAGAGGCAGAAAAAATGGACTGTGCAGGCAGTTTATATTTCGAAGCATAAAAAGCTTATTGGAAGTGGGTGAGGGGAGGCAAATGAATGGGGGTAGAAGAGGCTTTGTGATCAGACAGGAGCCAAATGATGCAGAAAATAGAAAAAAGGAGAAGTTCCACATTTTCCATCACTGTATTATCCCACCTCCTCGCCCCCTCCCCTACATACATTGATGCCCATAATCTCTTGGTTTCATTCTGTTATTATGCATGGATTGTCCATTTTCCTGTCATGGGTACACTTTCCACTTTTATTTGAAATCTCATCACTTCTCAGCAATTTAATAATAATGCTTCAGAAATTCTCCCTTCTCCTGCATCATAATTTTTAATCTCTTCACTGGTTTGACTTATTCCCAGAAACCTAAAACCGTGCTGTATTATCTTCCATCTTATGAAAATTCTCTTTTGCTACTTCTCCACCCTCAGTCATTGGCTCACTTCTCTTCTCCACTTTCTAGCAAATAGCCTCAAAATGATGTGAAAAGAGGACTTAAACTGTCTTTAAGTCCTTTTCTTTAATTCTCCAACAACTCCATTCCACTGTTTGAGTACAACTGTATCAGATGAGATCCTATCAGCCCCACCAGTGATCTCCACATTTTTAAATTCAAAATTGATTACAGTCCTTACCTCATTTGATCAATCTGCAGCATGAGACTTTTGTCATTTCTTGAAAGACTGGGTTTTGGGACACCACTTCTAGGTTTTCTTTCATCTTACCTTCCATTCATTTTTTGTTTCCTATGTTGGTTCCTTCTAGTATATTTTAATCCCGAAATCTTAAAGTGCATCTGATCTCAGTCCTGAGACCGTGTCTTCATCTATGCACACTTCCTACTTGACTTTATATAGTTTTGTGGCTGGATCTCAAATTTATGATTTTCATCCAAACTTAAAGTACAAATGCCAGACTTTATATGTACTTGTATATTCTACTTCCAACCCACCATCTCTACTTGCATCTCGTTTTGTATATCTGTTCATTGTCTGTTTTCTTTTCAAGAATATGCACTTCATTAGGACTTGTTCTGTTTGTTTCTGTTTACAGCATTTAGAACAGCCTGGCTTTGAGTAACTTGTCAGTTTTGATGATTATGTTACTGTTCTGTTAAATAATGAGATACATGTAGACCTTATGATCCAGTCGGTGTCCCACAGAACCCAAGCACCACACATGGAAAACATACTGAATAAACCAAAGAGGTGACACTCAGTGTATAAGTGATAGAGGAGTGGCATAATAAAAAGTATCCCACCCAAAAGGGAAAGAACACCATGCTGTCCTTGAGTAGCTAACTCAGAATTCAGCATCTTAAGAGATAGACTTCCATAAACCGAATTTTAGTCACCTGCATTCTTCTTAACTGTACCAGGTTTTAAGAGAAATAAAACTGGAAAAACAAGTCTCAAAAGAAAGCATGATAGAATCAAGGTTTATCTGTTCACAGACTCAGAAAGATAGATTATCAAAGTAAAACCAGGGTGCAGTTAGGAAGGTGAATAAAGTTACAAAGAGGAAAAATCATTAGAGATCATATATTATCAAAAATTCCTTATAGATAACAAGTAACAATAACCCTAAATAGTTGTTCAGTGGAGTTCTTCCTGGAAAATTCAGTATCATTTTCTCTTGGAAAAAAACAGTAAAAAAAGGTTTTAGTTTTTAGCTATAAATTGAATCAAGAACTGATCTAAGTAAACTAAAGTCATGCCAATGATAATTCATATTCAGATAGTGATGACCAGGGGTGCAGGAGTCAGTGAATAATTGAAACAGTTCCCAGTCTAAAAAACAAAAGAACCAGGAACACATACACACATGCACGAACACATTAGTCCATTAGGTTAATAGAACAGTTGAGTTTATAATCATGTGAGATCTTAAGCTTTTATTCAATGCATGTGCTATCTTTTTATGAGAACCATAAATCTTTCCAGAACATTTTTTTCTTGATAGTCATCGCAATTTTCTGAAGTTTAATTGAATGATAACACCGTTGAAGATTTAAAACCAAATTCTGTATTGTCGATTTAGGGTTTTGCTTTGCTTCTGAGGTTTTTTTTTTTTTTTTTTTGTCTTGAAACTTTTGATTTTCATTATTTTATTTGTTGTCACCTTTCCTAAGGAATTTGGGAAGAGAAGAAATGAGTGGAGATGAAAATCAAACCTTTAAACTCCAAGAACAACTTTTTAGAGGTAGTAGATTCCAATCACTTATGCTTTTTTTTTTTTTTTTTTAGTTAAATACTTTCTAAGTGCCTACTCTGTGCCAAACATTGAATTATACATCTTAGGTTATAGAAGATAAATCTTTTTAAAAAACCACTTCTAGTAACTATATATAAGAGATGTGTATGTGTGTATCCACTGACAGATAATAAACAACTTCATGCATCCTAACTTAGTTTCTACTTATTTAGTTGGAAAAAAATCCTATTTTGGGAGGATTTTTGGAATGGATGAAGCTGAAGAAAAGTCCTATTACAGCATTATAGGCTGGATACAAAATTTCAACAGACTTCTTCCCTTTCTAATTTCCATTCTTCAATTGTTTAAAATAATTTTTTTCAAGCCCTATTTCTAATCATAATGTGCATCCTCTGTAGTTTCTTTGCAAAGCAAATCAAAGAAGGATCAGCCATTCCAGACATTAGTCTGAATAGATTATCCAAATCTTCCCACTGATTGTCAGAGAGGAATGCAGAATGCCTGCCCACGGAGCACTACGATGTCATTTAATGACAGAACATTTCTCTTGGACTTTGAAATCAAGGGACCACAAAGTTTGTCAGCGTACAACTGAACAGGCTCTGAGACAGAGACATAATAAATCACCTGCTGGCCATACACTCCCTTTGTTTACTTGCCACTGAGATAGTCCATTACTTTAGCCCATTACTAAATCCTTGATTTCTGACACCAACCATCGATTCCTGTGAAGCTCCACCCTTGCCAAGTTAAGATAAAATATCTTCAGAGACAGTTATTTTGCAATTTAATATTTTAGATAAAGCTGACGGTTGTTTTAGGACTCTTTGGTGAGCAAGGTTAATAACATTTAGCTTGTTCATGTCTTTTATTTATTGATTGGTTTGTTCTAAGCTTGAGGAAGGCACAATTCCATTTGGCCTTATTCATTCTTTCATCCTTCCAACCTGGGAATCTGTGTGTCTCATTGAATATAGAACTGAGTTGGATAGGTTACGTACTTTAAAAATAGCTGCATTGTGGGCATAGATTACTATGGGAACATTTTTAGACGTTTCACATTCTTCCACGGTAGTTACCATAAAGTCATGGCCATGAAGGCTTGCCCAGAACAGCTAATGAGTATCCACATTCCAGTCGAGAGGTACTGTTCTCAGCATTATTTGGCTTCATTGTTATGTTTCCCTCACTGGTTGTCATAAAGTGTTCTGAAGCTATTCTAAGCATACTCTATTTTCACAATGCCCTCCAAGAACCTTAAGTGAAAGACAATGGTGACAGAAAGCTAATTATATTAGTTTGTTTCTTTACTTACTTGATAAGTCCGTATAGGCTTTGGGTTATTTGTAAAATTTTTTTGCTTAAAAATTTACCTTCAATTGTTTGAAGAATACAGTGGGTGCTTAACCATTCAAAAACTTATAATATTCAATAAAACAAGCCTTGATTTAAAAAATCTCAGCCTCACAATCCAAATTATGGTCTCGTTCATTTAGGCCCATGAAAACTATCCAAGATTTATCCTCAAATTGTTTTTCTTAAAACAATGTATTTCTCCATTATCAAAGCTATATAGCAATGTTAAGAACACTTTAGTATATTCTTCTTTCTAGACAGAAAGAAAGAAGAATATACTAAAGTGTTCTTAACATTTCTATCTATCTATCTATCTATCTATCTATCTATCTATCTATCTATCTATCTTCTACCATCTATTTATCTCTACCCAATTTGCTAATTCCTTGTATTTCCCCCCCACACACATTTTCACAGAGTTATGTGAAATTTTATAGCTTTAACAAATCACTTGGTAATTTTGAATCAGAATTTTGTCCAGAATAACTATTCTACCACCAGTTGGACCTCATTCTTACATCTAAGATATTCCTAAATATATTAAAGTATAAATATTTAGGCATCGTCTGCTTCATGTGAAGTATGTTTCATGTAGATCCAGGAAAATATTATTTTTGAGGTTTATTGGTAGCAGAGGATATTTACTGATATGAAAATGTTACAGTGCTACATTTTATTGCTTTAATAAATAAAATCTATAGTCATCAGGGTCAGAGTCGGTCTCTCTTGGAGACTCTGTGTTCTCCTATTATACATAGAAATTGAAGGAAACTTTAATTGAATGTGTCTAATGAAGAGATTTTACCAGAAAATTACAGATTGCCGAGAGCTTTACTCAGAGCTCTAGCCACAAGCAGAAATGCTGGAATACCCACTATGGTGGCCTGCTTCTAATAAAACTAAACCAGAAATTCAGTTTCTAGAACTCACTCTTACTGCCACCAAAGCCTTATATCTCACTCAACAGATTTATGACTATTTCTTAACTTCTGATTTTTTAAAAAATAAGTGTCCACCAGACTGAATGATTAAAACCCATTTATTATTTTTGTCATTGTGTAATAGTGTACACTTTTGTATACTTACATTTAAAAAACAATTCTGACAAATGATTTTGTATTACAGACTGGTTCTATGGGCTCAGCAATAATTACAGTGATTAGTGTTTATTTTTTCTCCTTGAAATGAATGAATAATTTGGGGTCTGCTCTTATCTACTTCCACTTTTTGTTACAGCTAGTCACTGAGCCTGAAACAAGGGGTAGGTGCAGCATCTTCATAGTCTCTGTTAGCTTCCTAGAACAGTTACAACTCAGTACTGTATATATCCTTTATTAATCAAAAGGAAAACAAGTATAATGTTATTTTCAGACTAAGATTGCAAAAAAAAAATGAAGAAATAATTGAAGGCTGGTGGCTCATTCTCTCTAAAAAATATGTGCTCAGGTCTTCTGCAGTTAAAGAAGACTTCCTTTGACCTTCTGTTCTCTCTCAGACTGGCCTGTACATCTGACAAATCATTCATTTCCTCATTTCTTGAAATATGGCTCTTTTCCACGCTGTGTTATATATACAGCTCATATGAGGGTTGCCAGTTATCTGTGTCAGCTTTACTAAATTGATCCCAGCTCCACTTTAATTGTTTACTTTCTTATCTGATTATTTAGTGATAATTTAAAATGTAATTTTCTTAATTCCAAACTCACATTTTCCCCCAAATGGCTTTGTTCTGAAGATTTTTTTCCTGTTCCTTTGTTATATCATGCCTGGCTATTATAAGATTGTCTTACCTGAGCCTCCAGTCCTCTCCAGCTTTTTCTTGCTGTGCACAGACTATTTATTAACATAAAATACAAGAAAAACATAAAGTAAAATAAAAATTAAATACCCCATTCTTTTAAAAAAGTTTTTTAAATTATATTTTAACTTCTGTGATACATATGCAGAACGTGCAGGTAGTTTGTTGTACCTATCAACCTGTCATCTAGGTTTTAAGCCCTGGAATGCATTAGGTATTTGTCCTAATGCTCTCCCTCCCCTGGCCTCCCAACCCCCGACAGTCCCAGGTGTGTGATGTTCCCCTTCCTGTGTCTATGTGTTCTCATTGTTCAATTCCCACAAATGGCGATCATTAAAAAGTCAGGAAACAACAGATGCTGGGGAGGATATGGAGAAACAGGAATGCTTTTACACTGTTGGTGGGAGTGTAAATTAGTTCAACCATTGTAGAAGACAGTATGGTGATTCCTCCAGAATCTAGAAACAGAAATACCATTTGACCCAGCAATCCCATTACTGGGTATATACTCAAAGGATTATAAGTCATTCTACTATAAAGAAACATGCACACATATGTTTACTGCAGCACTGTTGACAATAGCAAAGACTTGGAATCAACTCAAATGTCCATCAGTGAATGACTGGATAGAGAAAACGTGGTATATATACACCATGGAATACTATGCAGCCGTAAAAAATAATGAGTTTATGTCCTTTGCAAGAACATGGATGAAGCTGGAAACCAGCATTCTCAGCAAACTAACACAGGAACACTCTTGTTTTTAAAATTAACTTATTCTTCCTAGGTAGACTGTGAACTTATTGAGGGCAAAGCTTGAGACCCATTTATTTCCTTAACATTTATACAATAAATATTTGTTAAGGGTTTATTATCTTCATGTTTTTATCTCTTGATGTTTAATGATTAATGCATACTGAAATAATCCTATAGTATTTAGATTAAGTTAGCAGAGGCTCTTAACATTTTTAATATCATAGAGTTTTTTGGAATCTGATGAAAACAAAATATTTTCTCCTTAGAAAAACAAGTAAACATGTGCTTCTCTCCTTCCCCTTCTCCCCTCATGTAATAACACATACTATTTTTTCATACAACTCTTAGGGAAACTTGGACCCTCTGGGATCCATCTATGGGGTGCCAAATTGAAAGATACCACACAGTGGTTTTATTGATAATATTTTACTGTTGTTTTTATGGGAATGTTAAAGAATAGCAATAGAAAAGAAGTAAGAACAAAAGAGAGAATAGGAAAGGCAGACAGAAAGGAATGATGTGGTGAAAATAGGGAAAGCAAGGTAATAGGTGTAAGGGATGGAAAAATAAAAGGAATTCACAAAGTGGCCAGGAAGCACTGATAATTCTTAAGGGTCAAAAGGATTCTGGGTTTAGGCTCAGGTTTGACAAGACTTTCTACTGAGAAGGAAACCATGGCAAAGAAATGGCATCCTCTACATATTCCCTCAGTCTGCCTGAGCCAATGTTGAGCCCACAGAGAACAATTTCTTAGGTGTGCCATGAGTGATGTTTTCTTTTTGGGATCATTAGATCTTGAGCTTGATTATCAGTGAAGTACTAGGAAATATGAAGAAAATATCAAGTCTGGGAGGATGAATCAACATTGAGTCGTGAGATGTGGGCATTCATTGGGTGAGGAAAATACAGGTGTGTGTGTCCAAGAAGTTTATGTACTCTCTGCATTCTATCCTTTTATATCTAACTAGAGTTAGGAGGAAGATTCAGGTGTAATAACCATTGGCTCAGTTTTATATCCTTATTTTAATAGTAGTAACTGTTAATTCCTATTGAGAATGTATAACCCAGAAGCGGGACTGAGTGCTTCAGTTTTTGGGTTATTGCATTGTATGGGTTATTTCATTGAATTCTCATCACAATCCTAGAAGCCGAGAACAATTATTTTTCCCATTGTGAAAATGGAAAACCAGGGATTTAAAAGGCAAACTAGCTTATCTAAGGTCACAGAATCGAGAAGTTACCTGGGTGGGATTTTAACCCACATTGTCTAATATCAGATCTAGCCTTCTTTACCATAACTTTAAACAAGCTGAGACCTGAGACAGAGTCAGTGTAGCAGGGGCTGCTAGTTGTAGATGGAGGACAGATATACTGAGTCCAAGTACCCTTTAGCCAAGGAGATGTTAGTGATATAGTTGATTTCTTCGTCTCCAATTTTGAACAGCTGTGAAGCGTTTAGAATACTGAGTCCAGTATCAGTATGTATAAATAACTCTAACTTGATCCCCTTTGATTTTATTTTTGGATGTCATAGCTTTGTTCTTTCTTTATTTCAGCTAAGCCTCTATTGCATGTTCCCTGAGCAGCAGAATGATCCATTTCAGGAGCATATTTTATGTGATGCTGACACCAGCTGCTCCAGGGAGACCTTCAAGCTCCTGCCAGAGTGTAATTGGCACCCAGGAGCAGGCAGCTTCCAAAGTACCAAAAAGAAAACATGTTTCACAATAAGTCTTTATCTCAGCATGGAAAAGAGCAATAAATTATGATGAGTCTGAACAGCTATTCTCTAAACATACACACAAAAATTTATTTTGCTAAGACACAGCTTATTGCCAAAAAAAAGAAAACAACAGGGCTGTCTTTTTAACAGCCTCCATATAATTTTTTTTAATGCTGATTATTTAAAGCTTTCTAATATCCAGTGATGGGTGATGTAAGATAATATAATTAACATTCATTCAGCAGACTTTTTGAAACACTATAAGTTAGGCAATATTCTAAAAATACAGCAGTTCAACAACCAGCCTGGACAATGCAGTGAGACCCTGTCTCTCCAAAAAGAAAAAAAAAAAAAAAAAGAAAATTAGCTGGGTGTGATGGCCTGTGACTGTAGTCTGTAGTTTCAGCTGCTCAGGAGGCTGAGAAGGGAAGCTCATTTGAGCCCAGGAATTGAAGGCTGCAGTGAGCTATGATCGCACCACTGCACTTCAGCCTGGGCAACAGAGTGAGACTGTCTCTAAAACAAATAAACAAACAAATAAAAAGCAGCAGTAAACAAAGACAGACATAAATTTCCACTTTCATTGAGTTTGTGGATATAAACATGATTGAAAGGAGTGGGGAAGGTGGGAAAAAAATAGATCTATCATTTACCTCTTTAAGGTTCCATTCTCTTGCATTAGGAAATTATACTTTTTAGCTCAGTTGATTGAGGGAAAAATGACAATAATTTCTATGGATTTTAGAAATGCTTTCTTTATATATTATCAGTTATAATTGCAAGTCTATGCATTAGAAATAGTGACACCAATATCTGTGAGACATATTGATTTTGTCTAAAGTCTTGATTTCTACATGGCTTGGCTCTCCTGTGATAATTTCACAGATCCTCATGGATCCAAGAACCACAGGGATGATTTCAATATCCTTTCTAGCTCTGGAGGTGGAGAGCTGTCTTATGAGAACTGCTAGATGCTCACTACTGGGAGATGTTTCTAAAACACAAGCCATCTCTTATTCAGCTCATCCTTGCTATATCAGAATATTTTTAGAAAATTCAGTACATTTCCCTGAATCTTAAAATTATGTAGGACTTCCTGAATCTTAAAAATATTACTATTGCTCCTGTTTATTTTGTCTTTGTTCTTTATCAAATAATTCCTTCTAAAATGACCTCATAAATAAGTTTTTAAATTTTATTCTTTTCTTACTGAGAAGGAATGCAATTGGATGAAACTTTTCACCTTTGTAATCCTGAGAAGTAAGGCCATTCTGTGCCTAATAAAAATATATTATTTATATTCAATATAATTCTAATTAAGAGTTTATGTTAAAAATATTTTAAAAATCAGAAAAATATTTAATTTCCTTATGTCATTTTAAGTTGTGTTTATCAGAATCTTGAGAAAAATCATACCTATGTTCTGAAAATTTCTTGAAAAATCAATATAATAAAATGTATCATCTTGTTTTGCAAATAATCTCTGATAAATCATTTAATCCTCCATAAATTTATCCAGACGGATTATTTCTGTAGTGCTCAGTGCAGTGATAATTATCCATTTTTTGTCTCAGTGAGGTCATAATACAATACCTCTCACTTGTTTTAATGTCATGCAACAGAAAAACATTGGCATTATCTTGTGCATTTTCTGGGTGCAGAAAAGTTTCTAGTTAAAATATTTCTACCTTTTGAATAATTCACTTTTATTAAAGAGAACTGAGATGGATTCTGGAATTATTTGGAATGAAAAACTGTATTTGTAAGACTGGATCTTAAAAACTTTGCCTTTTAGATGAACTTGAGGTGCTTTGTAACTTAGATATTTTTATCTAATTGATTATACATAATAAAATTGAAAACTAGAGAGCAGTAATGATTTCTACTTAAACCTTAATTAAAAATATAAGCCCTAGGATTTTGCTTTCATTTTATCATTAGTCTCAATTTCTTGTTTCAATGAGAAAGGAAGGAAAGGAATGTGGAGACATCTATTCAATATCAATTGCAATTGAATCTGAAAAAATTAGATTAAACAAGCAGTAAGGGAAAATAAAATGTCATTCATTAAGCACTTTTACTGAGTACAAAGCTCTGTTTAAGTGTTACAAAAGAAATAAAAAATGAATTCCTTGTCTTTGAGAAATTTGCTATATTTATATGATAGTTGGAATGACAAAAATTAATAGAAAAATGTGAAATATTTATTTTATGATTGTTAAATTCCTAGCTCTGTTATTATTATTAATGAGAACAAAATACTTATTGAGAGCTACAGGAGAGATGGAATAGGGAAAAGTTGAATCCGACATTTCTCGTGTCAGTGAAACAAAGTTATCCGTAGTAAAGAACATCTTAAAAACAACGTGAGTGTTCACAGATTACCTACAAATTAATGGTAGAGAGGGCCCAGACAACTCAATCACAGCAGTAGAAACCCAAACATAGTAGATTAAATAATATCTTTAAAATGTACTGTGAGAAAATATTCTTAACTTAGATTTTCATACTCAGCAAAGTTATTGTCCAGAGACAAGAGACACAAAAATCAAACGACAAACATTGAAAGGATATGCTATCCTCAGAATCTTGCTAAAAGAACACGTACAATTTGTATTTCACCAGAAAAAAGAGGAATCTAAAACAGAGGAAGGATTGAGTGAGTAGCAATAACAAGCGAAGACACAGATAGAGATGTAGGTAAATCTAAACAAGCACAGACAGAATGTGATGATGCTGATGATGGCATGATGCTGATGATAATGATGCTGCTGCTGCTGCTGCTGATGACAAGCTCTGGGGATTAAAAATAGGTGTGAAATTTAAAAACTCGATAAGAATAAAATGTATAAAAATCAAGTAAAATTATTCTAAAGTACTTTATTAACTATGAAGAAAAAACACTTTGGGGGAAAAAAATCAGCAAAATCCACAGTATGTGAACCTCTACAAGATCTCTGGAGTCAAACTGCCTGGGTTTTACCTCTTGATAGCTGCGTGAATTTCAGCAACTAGTTTAGCTTGTCTTTTCTGTTTCTACAGATGAAAATTAAGTTGATGATAAGAGTACCTATCCCACAGTGCTTTTATAATGAGTTTTATTAAAATCTGGCATTATGAAAGTATTGCATATTACATACAAAGTATTTCTCAATAGAAATAATAAAATAGACAACTAGAGGTCTGATTAAGATTAGTTATCGTGGACGTTAATTAAGGCCATAGAAGGATCTTGAATAGAGTCCGTTATGATAATGACATTTGAGGAGCACTGGAATAAATATCAATCTTGTTTTTCTTGGTTTCAATACCATAGGCAATGAAAAAGATGTTTTACCTTTATTCTCAGATTTTGCAGAGTGGCATATTTGTTTTTTTTTTTTTTTTTTTTGTCACTTAGACGAGGATACTATTTAATAGAACTATAAATATAAGTTTGAAGCAAATAACATGACACTGTTACTTAATGTGTAAAGCTTTTGTGTTTTTCAGTTAAAGGAAGTACTTATAAAAGTTTTAAGAGGCATAAGAACACATCAAACATGTTTATTTGACAACAATCTTTTCTTAAGCCTATTTTTTCGATGGAAACAATATCTAGATTATCAGGGCAGCATCAAAATGAATTGACTTATATATTGACATCATGGTATAAGGTCTATTCTTTGAAATGAATTTCTTTGCTCTTCTTTTCCAACTAAACCACATTCACTGTAATTATTGTTCTTGAAAACAACAAGGCACAATTCCATGTGGTTCACATCCTAAATAAAGATATTAATCTCTTTTATATTTTATATCGTATTTCCTCAGAAAATCATGACAAAAACAAAAGGAGGTAAATACAGAGAGCTTCTTAGCTAGAGGTTATTTCAATTTTAAATAATCCTTTTTGGCAAGAAAATCTCGATTGGACCTAAACTAAATGCATTTCTCATCTAAAATGATGTAAAAATTACATGTGCCCATGCTGGGTTTTTTTTTCTTCATTTTTCACTTATCTTGTCTCATTCAGTCAACAGGGGGCTGTGCATTTCTGCTCTGTGTTGATGGGTGCTGCTAACATTTGCTCACTATTGTCACGCTGAGCAGTGCAGTAGCACTGGCAGTTTATAGCATTCAGCTGTGGTTATTTCAGTCTGGTCTTCCAGGGTAGTCTCTAAAACTGCCTCCTAATGCAGTCCTGAGGATGGATCCCCTGTGGATTGCTCATCTCTTTGGTGTGTCCTTGGCACCAGCTGTGCAGCCCTGGCTCAGGTTCTGAAGGGTACTTTATGCCACAAAAATAATTCCACTGGGCTCTTTGATCTTATCCCATTTGGTCAGCTGAGAAAGTGAGCTCTCTCTCTCCACTCTGCAGCTCCAGGTTGGCTGCTGGCCCTTAATGTGGTCTATTCTTCTAATGCCATGGGGTTCTAGCTCTCCTCAGCTGCTCACATGGGCATTGGCCCCCATTCTGGCACCCTGATTTATCTCTGCTGGCACTGGTCCGATTACTATGGCTTTTGTTCTTTGTAAAGCTGCTGAGTTTCCCTCCTTACTTGGGTGAACTCCCTAATTCCCCAGGAAGCCTGAGATGTAATAACATTTCAACTGCTGTCCCCATATGAGGTACCAATTAGATTGAGATGAAAAAGGAGTAGGCTCTGAGCTAGAAAACTGAAGCCAACATTTACTCATCTCTGAGCCACATTAGGAGAAAGAAAATGACATGCACTCTGAGGTTTGGATTCTAAATTGTAGTTTGGAGGGGGTGAGATTTGTTTTAGATGTATGTTTAGAGTCAGTATGAGCTTTCATATTTCAGTTAGAAAAAAATGGTTGGAATTTCTTGTGAAAGAATTGCCGAAAGCCCCCCATAAACAAATGGAAGATAAATCCTATTGCTACAAGTATACTAAAACAGAACAAAATATTAGTAAAGCATCATGCATGAAAATTCTTTTCTCAGTCCCTTCCAAAAAAAGTAATGTCTTTTGTTTCTAACCTCAGTAAGATCTTATTGTGTACAAATTCATTCAGGAGGCTGCATACCCTCTACAGTACTTCAGCAAGGGATACCACATGCTGTTTGGTCTTTTGACAGTATTAAAATATCTGGTAAACCAAAGACCTCCATGTTGTGGCTCTAGAAAGCAAGAATGGCACCTGAGGGAATTAGAGATAAAGAAATGCCAATGAATGATGTTGGAACTGAAGATCTAAAGGAGGGGAAGAAGCTTACCATTCACTTGTGTTCCAGCTTTTCTCACTGGGGCTCATTATGTAATACTCTATTTCTTTTCTATAAGCCTGTATAAACAATCATGAGTAACTGCCAGTATTTGTTTTTTATTATTTATTATTTTTTGGAGACAGAGTTTCACTCCATCACCCAGGCTGGAGTGCAGTGGTGTGATCTCGGCTCACTGCAACATCTGCCTCCCCGGTTCAAGTGATTCTCCTACCTCAGCCCCCTGAGTAGTTGGGATTACAGGCATGTGCCACCACACCCAGCTAATTTTTATACTTTTAGTAGATACCGGGTTTCACCATGTTGGCCAGGCTGGTCTGAAACTCCTGACCTCGAGTGATCCACCTGTACTGGCCTTCCAAAGTGCTGGGATTACAAGCCTGAGCCACTGTGCGTGGCCAGTTTTCCTTTTTAAAATCACTTTTTCAAGTCAGTTTGGGTAGGTTGGGGAGGAGAGCATTCTAATGGGAAATAAAATTCCATTTTCTTTACAAAAAGATGCTACTAAAAACCACTTGGTTCAAGGGAGAAAGTCAAAATTGCAGAATTGTTGAAAAATAACAATAATGAAAACAGAAAACCAGAGTCTGTGGGACATGATTATGTTATCAAAGGAAAACTTACGGCATCAAATACCTATATAAATAAAAATAAAAATGAAAACAAATGAACTAAACACCAATTAAAAAACCTAAAAAAAGAACAACAAAATAAATCAAAAGAATAAAGAATTAATATTAATAAGACAAATCAATTGCTTAGAAGAGAGAAAAATAGTTCTAAAATCCTATCAACTATTTCTTTTTTTTTTTTTTTTTTTTTTTTTTTTGGTAGAGACAGGGTTTTGCCATGTTGGCCAGGTTGGTCTCAAACTCCTGACCTCAAATGACCCACCCACTTCAGTCTCCCAAATTGCTGGGATTACATGCATGAGCCACTGCGCCTGGCCTCAAGCTATTTCTTTAATAATAAAATAGAAAAACTATTATCTAACATAATGAAAAAGAGAAAAAAGAAAGATGAAAGCAAACACAAAATTAAAAATAAAAATTTTTAAGTTTTACTTAAAATGTGTGTGTATATGTACGTGTGTGTGTGTGTGTGTGCGCGCGCATGACCAGAGCTTCTGGAGATGCTTCCCTTGGCCAACTTTGAGCTAGAATGATGACACCAAAGCATCTTTGTCCCCTCAAAATCACTCCAAATAAACATATGTTTTAAAAATAAAATTTGACTTTGCCAAAATCTATGCAAATAGATTTGAAAATCTTGATAAAATGAATAATTTAAAAAATAATTTACTGCATTTGACTGCAATAAAACATAAATGATACTTAGAAACAAAAAAGCAATTAAGCCCTCACGCAGAAGGCCACCAGATTCAGTTTGTCTCATAGAGAAATTCTACCAAACCTTTAATGATTTGATACTTCCAGTGCATTTAAAGTACAGCTAGTGCTCGACTTATGACCACGATTGGTTCCGAGAGACCGGTCGTAACACGATTTGGTCGTAAGTTGAGTAGGCTTTATGTACAGTACTGTGAAATGATGTTATAAAAATCTTTAAGTCATATTTTATCATAATTTTCTTTCATTACTGTTATATATCATAATTTTCTTTGTTCATTTTATGCCATTTGTATCATCTCTACACCATTTTGTTTCTTATTTTTACATTCGTCAGGTTTAAGTAAAACACTGCATTACCAGTACAACTGGTTTAATATTTGCAAAACATACAAAATTACAAAATATAGGTGCATACAAAAATACAAAATACAGGTGTAAAAAATACCATAGGAAACATTTTCCCAATTGCAAAACATATCAAAATATATAAACATGTACGAAACATTTTATTGGCCGCTGGTGCTTGGCTGCGGATCGTTGATGTCATCATCTGAGGCAGCAGTTGGGGTTACCGGAGTTGGTTTTTTCATAAACATGGTGAGCTTTGTCTGAATTGTATGTTTCTCTTTTTCTTCATAAATTTCAGGATACGGACGAAACACATCGGGCGCCATCCGTTCAATCCTTGCAAACCGTTCGATGTTTGGGTCCATTGCTTCGAAATGTATAAGAAGTTTATTGGGAGGGGTTTGATGAAAAATATCCAAGACACAAAACACAAATTGCTGTACAGAGTCTGGGATAACAGTTGAAATGGTGCACGCGGAGATGATAGTGCTGCCGGAAGCTGGTCCGCACTGTCATACGCCCAGCTGGGCAACGTTTGCGCTGCCAGAGGCGGAGCAGTCGTGGCTAGCAATTGTGGTCATAAAGTCGAATGGTCGTAAGTTGCATAGGTCGTAAGTCGATCAATACCTGTATGCCAGAGCAAATAGAAGAGGAAGGAATCTTTCAGTTCCATTGTGTGAATATATGCCAACTTTGATTCCGCAAACTGACAATGATTGAACCAACAAAAGTAGAGAAAATCTCACTTATAAATATCAATGTAAAAGTCTTAAATATTAAGTATTAATAAGCAGAATTCAATAGCACATTTAAAAAATAATGCATTATGACAGTGTACTGGGATTAATTCCAGAAATGTGATTTAACAGTAGAAATTACATTAAAATTTTATGACATATTTAAAAAAAACTAGGCAGACAAAAATTATATGATCACATAAATATGCAGAGGTGTTTATATAACATTTAATAGCCACTCATATTATAAATAATAAAACTAATTTTAACAGGTAATTAACATAATCTCTCTCTCTCTCTGTTTCTCTCCAAAGTCATCATCTAGGAATTTAGCATCTTATTTAATAGAGAAACAATAAAAAATTTTACTCGAAGTTGAAACCAAGTAATATTGCCCATTTTCTCTGCTGCTATTTAACATAGTTTTGGAGATACTAGCCAATGTATATAACTCAAGAGAAAACAGCAATAAGAATTGAAAAGGATAAAGTAAAACTATATTTGTGTAGAAATAATATGATTATATATGTATGTCTATTTAAATAAACAATGGGAACCTATCACAAAGGAGAGAATTGAGTATAATAGGAGGTTATTAAATTAACATACACAAAAGGACACATTGTGTATACAAGCAAAAATGAGACTCTAAAATGGGGATCTCATTTTATCATATTAAAACAGAAACTAAATCCATTTGTATTAAAGCTACAAGAAATGTTCAAAACCTAAATGAGAAAAACTATGAAAAGTTCCTGAGAAACACAAAAATAGTTGAAGGA
Source organism: Sapajus apella (assembly GCF_009761245.1). Classification (NCBI taxonomy): domain Eukaryota; kingdom Metazoa; phylum Chordata; class Mammalia; order Primates; family Cebidae; genus Sapajus; species Sapajus apella. The sequence goes on from NW_022437027.1 coordinate 5,281,592, forward strand.
ACAGAAAGACATACTTCACTATTGGATAAAAAGACCCAGTATCATGAAGATGCTTATTAAGTTTAATGCAACTTCAATAAAAGTCATCAGTTTTTATTCCCATAGCTAGATGTGTTGATGACAAAGTTTATTTGAGAGAAAAACAAATGAGAATAGACACAGAAATACAAAAAAGAAGAGGAAAGTGTGTGTGTACAGTAGGGGCACAGCCAGCCCTACTGAAAAATAAAATATAGTCCAAAATCTTTGTAATTAAGGCAGTTGGTTAATGGTACATAGATAGATGGACCACTTAGTGGAATAAAATAGAAAATTTAGCAATTGGTCTAATTGTGTATAGATACTTAGTGTACAATAAGGCTAGCCACATCTCAATCAATAGAAAAAAAAGATAAAAGTTTTAATAAGAAGTTTTAGGGATAGCCATGTAGTAAAAATAACATTAGTTCTCTTCTTTATTTATTCCTTACATAAAGCTAAAACCCAGAAGCATCAGATATTAAATGTAAAAACTACGACACCATACAGGTTCTGAAAGGAAGCATGGGTGAATTTCTCTATATTCTGGGAATATGAAATTTTTTGTAACCTTGATTCAAAATCTAGAAGCAATAAAGTTTGAAATTTTTGACTGCATTAAAATTTTTGCTTGGGAAATCATATCATAAGCAAACATATAAACAACAAATGGGAAAACACTTGCAACTTCTGCTAGAGACAAAGGGTTAATATTCCTTTTTTAAAAAATTTTTGTTGTACTTTAGGTTCTGGGGTACATGTGCAGATCATGCAGGATTGCTGCATAGGTACATACATGGCAAAGTGGTTTGCTGCCTCCATCCCCCGTCACCTATATCTGGCATTTCTCTCTATGTTATCCCTCCTAACCTCCCTATCCTCTGCTACCCCTGCCCTATTCCCATCCCACTGCCGACAGACCCCAGTATGTGATGCTCCCCTCCTGGGTCCATGTGTTCTCATTGTTCAACACCCGCCTATAAGTGAAAACGTGGTGTTTGGCTTTCTGTTCTGTGTCAGTTTGCTGAGAGTGATGGTTTCCAGATTCATTTATGTCCCTACAAATGACATGAACTCATCATTTTTTATGGCTGCATAGTATTCCATGGTATATATGTGCCACATTTTCCTTGTCCAGTCTATCGGCAATGGGCATTTGGGTTAATATTCCTAATAAACATAGGGCATCTGATGGTTTTGAAGGTATAAGACTAACTCCTCAGTGAATAAAGATAATTTTCCTTTTTTTTTTTTTTTTTCCAATTTGAATGTCTTTTAATTCTTTTTCTTGCCTTATTGCTCTGGCTAGGACTTATAGTAGTATGCTGAATATAAATGGTAAAAGTGGGCATCCTTGCCTTGTTCCAGTTTTGAGGGGGAATGTTTTTAACTTTCTTTCATTCAGGATGATGGCTGTGTGTTTGTGGCTTTAATTATTTTGAGGTATGTTCCTTTTATGGTTACTTTACTGAAGTTTTCTTATCATGAAGACATGCAGGATTTTATCAGATGTTTTTATGCATCTATTGAAATGATCACATGGTTTTTGTTTTTAATTCTGTTTATGTGGTGAATCACATTTATTGACTTGCCCACGGGAAAACATCCTTGCATCCCTGGGATAAAACCTACTTATTCATAGTGACTTATTTTTTTAATGTGTTGTTGGATATGATTTCCTAGTGTTTTGTTGAGGATTTTTGCATCAGTATTCATCATGAATATTGGTCTGTAGTTTGTGTGTGTGTGTGTGTGTGTGTGTGTGTGTGTGTGTGTGTGTGTGTGTGATTTCCTGGCTTTGGTATTATGGTGATACTGGCTTTGCAGAATGAATAAGGGAGGATTCCTTCTTCCTCAGTATGATGGTTAATATTAAATATCAACTTAATTGGATTGAAGGATGCAAAATATTTTTTCTGGGTGTGTCTGTGAGGGTGTTGCCAAAGGAGATTAACATTTAAGTCAGAGGACTGGGAGAGGCAGACCCACCTCAATCTGGGTGGACACCATTTAATCAGCTGCCAGCATGGCTTAAATAAAGCAGGCAGAAAAAGGTAGAAAGAGCAGACTTACAGAGTCGTCCCTTCATCATCTTTCTTCCATGCTGGGTGCTTTCTGCCCTTGAACATAAGACTTCAATTTAGCTTTTGGACTCTTGGACTTACCCTAGTGCTTTGCCAGGGGCTCTCAGGCCTTTGGCCATAGGCTGATGGCTGCACTGTCGGCTTACCTACTTTTGAGGTTTTGGGACCCAGACTGATCCACCACTGGCTTCCTTGCTCCTCAACTTGCAGACAGCCTATTGTGGGTCTTTAACTTGTGTTTGTGTGAGTAATTCTCCTTAATAAACTCCCTTTCATATATACGTATATACTATTAATCCTGTCTCTCTAGAGAACCCTGACTAATATACTCAGCCTTCTGGAATATTTTCAGTAGGATTGGTACCAGGAAGACTCCTAGATTTGATATGTAAACTTAGTAAGGTCTCAGGTTACAAAATCAATGTACTCAAATCATAGCTCTGCTATATACCAATAATGACCAAGCTGAGATTCAAATCAAGAAATCAACTCCATTTATAATAGCTGCTAACAAAGCACCTAAGAATATATTTAACCAAGGAGATGAAATATCTCCATAAGGAGAACTACAAAATACTGATGAAAGAAATCACAGAGGACACAAACAAATAGAAAAACATCCCATGTTCGTGAATTAAATCAATATTGTGAAAATGAACATACTACTCACAGCAATCTACAGATTCAGTACAATTTCTGTTAAAATATCTATATCATTTTTCACAGGATTAGAATAAACAATCCTAAAATGCACATGGAACTAAACAAGAGCCAGAATAGCCAAAGCGATTCTAAGCAAAAAGAATAAATCTGGAGGCATCACATTACCAGACTTCAGATTATGCTACAAGTCTATAGTAACCAAAATACCATGATACTGGTATAAAGTAAATACATATTCCAATGAAATAGAATAAAGAACCCAAAAATACAGCCAAATGCCTACAATCAACTGATCTTCAACAAAGCAGATGAAAACTTACACTGGAGAAAGGACAATAAATGATAGTGAGAAAATTGGATAGCCATGTGTAGATGAATGAAACTGGATCTCTGTCTTTCACCTTATACAAAATTTAACTCAAGATGGATTAAAGACTTAAATGTAAGACGTGAAACCATGAAAATTCTAGAATAAAAATAGGAAAAACTTTTCTGAACATTGGCCTAGGCATAGAATTTATGGCTAAGACACTAAAAGCAAATGCAAACAAAAATAGACAAATGGAGCTTAATTAAACTAGGAAGCTTCTGCATGACAAAATAAATAAACACAGCAAATACACAACCTACAGAGTAGGAGAATATATTTTCAAATTACACATCTAACAAAGGACAAATGTCCAGAACCTGCAAGAAACTCAAACAAATTAGCAAGAAAAAATGAATTCTTTCATTAAGAAGTGGGCAAATGACATGAACAGACATTTCTCAAAAAAAAAAAAAAAAAAGATATACAAGTAGCCAACTGATGAAAAAATGTTTGACGCTGCTAATTGTCAGAGAAATGCAAATTTAAACTACAATAAGACACCATCTTATCGAGTCAGAATGGCGACTAAAATGTCAAAAAAACCGATATATGTTGGTATGGATGAGGTGAAAAGGGAATGCTTATACACTGTTGATGGGAATGTAAATTAGAGCAACCTCTATGGATAACAGTATGGAGATTCCTCATAGAACTAAAAGTAGATCTATCATTTAATCTAGCAGTCCCACTACTGGGCATCTACCCAAAGGAAGATAAGTCATTATATCAAAAAGACATATGCACTCAAATTTACCACAGCAAAATTCACAATTGCTAAGATGTGGAATCAACTTAGGTGCCTATTAACTGATGAATGGATAAAGAAAATGTGGCACTCAGATATAAAAAAGAATGAAATCATGTCTTTTACATCACCTTGGATGAAATTGGAGGCTACTGTCCTAACTAAACGAACTCAGGAATGAAAAACCAAAATCTGACTCTTCTTACCTATAAGTGGGATTGAAGCCATGAGTACATAAAGGCATACAGAGTGGTATACTGGACACTGGGGACTCAAGGGCGGAGGGTGAAAGAGGGGTGAGGGAGAAAAAAATTACCTGTTGACTACAGTGTACCCTGTGTGTGTGATGGTTACACTAAAAACCTAAACTTTACTACTATACAATTCATCCATGTAACTAAAAACCACATGTACCCCTAAAGCTACTGCAATTAAACAAAAAGCTTCTGAATATGGAGAGAAGTAACTATAAAAATGAGTTAAAATATGAACATTTGAAAGAAAATAGTGCAAATGTCTAAACTACATGAAAAGATCCTCATAATAGGGGGAATACAAAATAAAAACATTGCTGAGATGCCATCTGTTTCCCACCTGATTGTTAAACACTCAATTTCAAAAACTTTCTGTTTGCAAGGCTAGTGCTGGTGTGTAATGGTGCAACCAGCAACCACTATGGAGAATAATTTGACCATATTTAGCAAAATTACGTGTTTACTTTTGGATCTGTAGAAATCTGAATTTTAGGGGTTTATCCCTACTAGTTTTTTATACCATAAAAAACTACAAAATGATGTATGCATAAGGTGGTTAATTGCAGTGTTTTGTGGTAAGAAAAGACTGAAAATAATTTAAATGTTTCATGCCAGAATGAACATGTTTATTATCTTACTGGAGTACTATGCAACCCTAAGAAGAAATATAGAAAATCTGAATATGCTACTCTGGAGTGATATGCAGGATGTATTGTTAAATAAAAAAAGTAAAAAGGAAAATTATATATAATATGTTAAAGTTTTATAAGGAACAATAACTGTGTTGCTTACACTAAAAATGGAATATAAGCCATCAAATAGAAAATATATGGGATGTGAGTATCTCATGGGACATTTTTGGTAAGCAGAATTGGTGCTGCTGGATGAAGACAAGAGAATAGGGTAGAGGGGATGTGAGTGGGACTTAGCCCTCTTTGAATATATTGTCTTTCAAGTGTTTGACTTTGGACCACTGTTAATATTGTACATAAATAAAATATAAAATTAAACAAAATTCCCTTCACATCAAGAAGAAAATCATACAAATGATATGAATTGTTTTTCCAGTTGGTAGATAACCACACCCAGAGGAACTAGTCTAGGCGACTTCAAAACACAGTAACTTGTACTTTTCTAGTGGAATAACTCTTCAGGACAAAAATAGCAGTGAAATAATTTTAAAATCTGTTTTTAGTAATTATATTTTTGGTAGTAGTTTGACATTATTATACAGAGATACTGTGTGTATTGTGTGATAAAGGAGATGAGTCATATTCCTGTTGAGAAGCAAGTTTTATGGTGTGGTGAAAGAAGATACAGATGTAATATCCATGAATTGAAAATATTAATATGAACTCAAAAGGCATTTTATGTTTCTTTAAAAGTATGTTTTCCATATTTTTTTCCCCTCTGAAACAGCCAAAACATCAAAAGCATAGAACACTCCTGGTGCCAAGATTTTAGTCTCTAAACACCATTTCCCATTAGTGGGGATTAGGATTTCCTGGAGAAAAGAGTGATTCCAGTTGATTCTAGAAATTATAAGATAAACCTGGAACAAACTGTCATACCACAAAGAAGGAAGCTGTTAGAGACTACAGTCCTTTGCACTTAAAGGATTCAAAAGCCCACATGAATTGTCACCCACTGGTCAAAGATGGGACACTTTTTATGTTAACCAGAATAATAACTGCAATGGATGGAAACATATATTTGTTTAAATCTATTAATTAATAATAACTAAAAATATTTAGTTACTTTTGGAGACTATCAGGAAACTAGCTCATTACTTTCAAAAATTGGTAAATTAGAAAAAAAAGCAATTGTTTATCCTTTCTTCCTTATATGAGCTGTACAAATGAATAGTGAAGACATAGATGGACCTTAAACTTATTTGAACATAATTTGTTACAAGTATCTGACTTGGGTACCAATGATTGGAAGACCAAAGAATTTACAAAGAAAATTTCTCTTTATAAAACGATTCCAATTAGTAAATAAGAAAGAAATGATAGAATATTACCATTTTCTAACTCCCCAAACTGATGAATCTCAGTCATAATCGTGAGTGGCAAATAAAATCACACACACAAAGAAAGGCAGCCAGACATTGTAGACCTCCACAGTGTCAGCTGTGAAGTAAGTCATTATGACCCACCTTCCCTTTCTCTCTCTCTCTCTCTCTCTCTCTCTCTCTCTCTCTCTCTCTCTCTGTCTATCTCTCTCTCTGACAGGGTCTTGCTCTTTTGTCCAGACTGAAGTACAGTGGTGCAATCGTTGCTCACTATAACCTTGACTTTCCAGGCTCAAGTCATCCTGCCATCTTAGCCTCTCAAGTAGCTGGGATCACAGGAGCATGCCACTATATGTGGCTTTTTTTTTTTTTCCTGTAGAGATGAGGCCTCATTCTGTTGCTTAGGCTGGTCCCAAACTCCTAGGCTCAAGTGATCCTCCCACCTCAGCCTCCCAAATTGCCAGGATTATAGGCATGAGCCTCCATATCTAGCCCACCTTCCCTTTTTCTATCCCTCAGAAATAAAACCAGAACGTGAGCGACTCTCTGGAGCTAACCATCACCAATTCAAAAGCACTATAAGGGACAGAGGAACATATTAAATGGCATTATGGAGTTGCAATCAGAGAAATCCAGACTGGTAAAATTGTACAGGACAAATGATCTGGTTTTTTTTTTTTTATTGCATTTTAGGTTTTGGGGTACATGTGAAGAACATGCAAAATTGTTGTATAGGAACACACGTGGCAGTGTGATTTGTTGCCTACCTCCCCATCACCTACATCTGGCATTTTTGTTTTGTTTTTGTTTTTTTTAGATGGAGGTTTGCTCTTGTTGCCCAGGCTGGAATGCAACGGCGCAATCTTGGCTTGCTGCAACCTCCACCTCCCAGGTTCAAGTGATTCTCCTACCTCAGCCTCTGGAGTAGCTGGGATTACATGCATTCGCTACCATGCTGGCTAATTTTGTATTTTTAATAGAGATGGGGTTTCTCCATGTTGGTCAGACTGATCTCACCCCCAGCTTCAGATGATCCGCCCACCTCGGCTTTCAAAAGTGCTGGGATTACAGGTGAGAGCCACTGCGCCTGGCTGGTTGGTTGTTTTTTAATAATTGAATTGCAAAAAGTTGGGGAAAGTACTAGATTAAAAAATCTTTAAAAAATTAAATCTTAAAAAAATCAATTCAGATACAAGCCTTATTTGAATAATGACTCAAATTGTATAAATCATTAAAGACAATTAGAAATGTAAACACTGCTAATATTTTTGATAATATGAAGGAATTTTTTTAGGAGTAATAATTACATTTAGTTATGCTGAAAAAGTACATAGCTTTCAGAGATGACATATATATCAATAAATGATATATAATTTGCTGCAAAATTATTAAGAAATGGGTAGTGAGTGGGGTATAAATAAAACAATATCTGTCTTAATTATTAAAAGCATATGAGCTCATATGCTATTCTCCCTACTTTGTATATAAATATCGAAAAATTTCTATTAAATATTTTTAAAACCCTCAACACATGAAGTCCCTCAGTAATAATAATTCATGCTTTTAAAGAAAAAGTAGTTATCTTCCAATGGAGAGTACTAAAATTGTTTCAATTACAAAAATATATCTATATATCTTTGATAGTGAGGAAATTAGAAAACCTTCCTAGATGGTGAGCTTTCTTATGAGGCAGATTTGGAACTTACTGGCATGACAACAGTGGTGTGGTGATGAATATTAACCAGCTCTCCAATAATGGAGAATAAAAGAGAATGATTTGTAATTTTTAGCATTCGCTCCTTTTCTTTGTGTAAATACTTCCTCTGCAGCAGATTTCAAGCTCCCAACCTGACATAATTGAACACAGAATTGGAAGAGATATGTGCAATCAGTTCTCACAGCCAAGGCAACTCGATCATGCAGTTGCATGGTCTGCATTAAAAATTCTGTGGATTCTTCAGATAACTATTGGCACACTTGCTGCTGTTTTTACCATCTCCTTCATACAGTAGGCCTCAGAGAACCCTGCTCCATTAAGCCAATAATCCAAATCTTTGGCTCTTTTAAAAAATGTTTGTGGGTGTAGAGTAAGTATACACTACTACTAGTCTATATTTATGGGTTATATGAAATAATTTGGTATTAGGATAATCTGAATATAACTCTATATGGGTTATATGAAATAATTTGATAAAGGAATGCAATGTGTAATAATCACATCATGGTAGGTGGGATATTCATCACCTTAAGCATTTATTCCTTGTCTTACAAACAATTTAATTATACTCTTTTTGTTATTTTTTAAATGTACAATTAAATTATTTTTTTACTATAGTTACCTTGTGGTGCCATCAAGTATTAGGACTCATTCTTTTTGACTATTGTTTTTGTACCAATTGACCATCTCCACTTCTCTACAACCCTTCCCAATCTTTGGTAACCATCCTTCTACTCCATATCTCCATGAGTTCGTATTTTAATTTTTGGCTCCCACATATAATTAAGAACATGCAAAGTTCATCTTTCTATGCCTGGCTTATTTCACTTAACATAATGACTTCCAGTTCCATCCATATTGTTGCAAGTAATAGGATCTCATTTTTTTTTATAGCTGAAGAGCAACCCACTGTGTATATGCACCACATTTTCTTTATCCATTCATCTATTGATGGACATTTAGGTTGCTTCCAAATCTTGGCTATGTGAAAAATGTTGTAATAAACATGGGGGTGCAGGTGTCTCTCTTTGATATACTGATTTCCTTTTTTTGAGTATATATCTAGGAGTGAGATTGCTGGATCATATGATAGCCCTATTTTTAGTTTTTTGGGAAACCACCAAAGTGTTCTTCACAGTGGTTGTGTTAATTTACATTTCTACTAACTGTGTGCAAGGGTTCCCTTTTCTCCTCATCCTCATCAACATTTGTTATTGCATGACTTTTGGATAAAAGTCATTTTAACTGGGGTGAGATGATATCTCATTGTAGTTTTGATTTGCATTTATCTGATGATCAATGATGTTGAGCACCTTTACATATGACTATTTGCCATTTGTATGTCTTTTTTTTGAAAAATGTCTATTCAGATCTTTTGCCCATTTTTAAATTAGATTTTTAGAATTTTTTCTGTGCAGTTATTTGAGCTCCTTATATATTCCGGCTAATCCCTTGTCAGATGAGTAGTGTGAAAATATTTTCTCCCGTTCTGTGGGTTGTCTCTTTACTTTGTTGATTGTTTCTTTTGCTGTGTAGAAAGTTTTTATAACTTGATGTGATCCCATTTGTTCAATTTTACTTTGGTTTCCTGGCTTGTGGGTATTGCTTAAGAAATCTCTGCCCATTCTCGTGTCTTGAAGAGTTTCCCTGATGTTTTCTTGTAGTAGTTTCATAGTTTGAGGTCTTAGATTTAAGTCTTTGATTGATTTTGATTTTATATTTGTATATGGCAAGAGAGAGGAGCCTAGTTTCATTACTTTGCATATAGATATCTAGTTTTCCCAGCATTCTCCTTTCCCCAATATATGTTCTTGGCAACTTTTTTTTTTTTTTTAAATGAGTTCACTGTAGGTGCATGGATTTATTTTTATGTAAGTATTATGCTGTTTTGCTTACTATAGCTCTGTAGCATAATTTGAAGTCAGGTAATGTGATTATTTAAAAATAAATTTTATTTATTTTTTGCTCAGAATTTCTTTGTCTATCCTGGGTTTTTTGACATTCCATATAAATTTTAGGATACTTTTTTCTATTTCTGTGAATAATGTCATTGGTATTTTGCTGGGGATTGCATTTCATCTCAGTAGTATAGACATTTTAACAATATTGATTCTTCTGATTCATGAAAATTTTGTTCCATTTTTGTGTGTGTCTTCTTTCAGTTCCTGAATCAATATTTTATAGTGTTCATTTTAGAGATTTTTCACATCTCTGGTTAACTCCTAGATATTTAATTTTGTTTGTCAGTGTTGTAAACGAGATTACTTTTTAATTTATTTTGCAGATTATTTGTTGTTGGCATATGGAAATGCTACTGATTTTTGTATGTTGATTTTTTATTCTGCAACTTAATTTGTTCATCTGTTCTAATAGCTTTTTGGTTGGCTCTTAGATTTATCCAAATATAAAATCATATTATCTGCAAACAAGGACATGTTATTTTCAGTGTGGGTACCCTTTATAACAGTGGTGAAAGTGAGCATCTTTGTCATGTTCTCAATCCTAGAGGAAAGGTTTTCAGTTTTTCCCCATTCAGTATTCTAGGTATGATTCCATTGTATGTGGCTTTTATTATGTTGAAGTATGTTCCTTCTATACCTAATCTTTTGAGAGATTTTTGTCATGAAGGAATGTCGAATTTTAGCAAATGCTTATTCATCATCAATTGAAATGGTCACATGGTTTTTGTTCTTCATTCTATTGATAGGAGGTATCACATTAGTTGATTCGTATATGTTGAACCATCCTTGAATCTCAGGGATAAATCCTACTTAGACATGATGAATGATCTTTTTAATGTGTTGTTGGATTCAATTTTCTAGTATTTTATTGAGGATTTTTGCATTAATATTAATCAGTGATGTTGGCCTATAGTATGCTTTTTTTATGTGACTTTGTTTGGTTTTGGTATTAAGATAATCTAAATTAGGAGAATGAGGTTGGAAGTATTTCTCCCTCCTCTAAGAAAAGTTTGAGTAATCTTGGTATTAGCTCTTATTTAAATGTTTTGGAGAATTCAGCAGTGAAGCTGTCAGAACCTGGGGTTTTCTTTGCTCGGAGACATTTTATCATGGCTTTGATCTCATTTCTTGTTATTGGTCTGTTCAGGTTTTTAATTTCCTCATAGTTCAATACTGGTAGGTTTTATGTGTCTAGGAATTTATCTATTTCGTATAGATTTTTTCAATTTGTTGGCATATAGTTGGCCATAGTAGCCATCAAGGATCCTTGGAATTTCTGCAGTATCAGATTGTAATGTCTCATTTTTCATTTCTGATTATATTTATTTGGGTTTTCTCATTTTTTTCCTTGTAAAATGTTTGTCAATTTTGTATTTTCAAAATCCAGCTTTTTGTTTCATCTTTTGTATTGTTTTCTTCATTTCAAAATCATTTATTTTTGCTCTAATCTTTCTTTTCTTCTACTGACTGAATCGTCTTTGCTATTGCTTTTCTAGTTCCTTAAGATGCCTCATCAACTTGTTTATTTGAAGATTTTCTTCTTTTTAGATGTAGGCATTTATAGCTATGAACTTGACTTTTAGCTGCTTTTACTGTCTCTCATAGGTTTTAGTATGCATATGCATTATCATTTGTTTCCAGAAATTTAAAAATTTCCTTCTTAATTTCTTCATTGAACCACTGGTCATTCAGGAGCACACTGTTTAATTTCCATGTATTTGGATAGTTTCCAAAATTCTTGGTACCGATTTCTAATTTTATTACATTGTGGTCAAAGATCTTTGATATTATTTCCATTTTTTAAATGGTTAAGACTTGTTTTGTGATCTAACATGTGGTTTGTCCTTAAGAACAATCCATGTGCTGAGAAAGAGAATGTGTATTTTGGAGCTGTTGATGAAATATTCTGTAAATATCTCTTAGGTCTATTAATTCTATAGTGAAGATTAAGTCTGATGTTTCTTTGTTGATGTTCTGTCTGGGAGACCTGTCCAATGCTCACAGTACAGTGTTGAAAACTCTAGCTATTATTGTGTTGGGGTCTACATCTCTCTTTAGCTCTAATAATCTTTCCTTTCATATATCTGTGTGCTCCAGTGTTGAGTGCATATATATTTACAATTGTTATATCCTCTTGTTGAATTGATCCCCTTATCATTATATAGTGACCTTATTTGTCTCTTTTTATAGTTTTTGTCTTGAAATTTATTTTGTCTGATACAGTTACTACTTCTTTTTTGGTTTTCATTGGCATAGAATATTTTTTTCCATCTTTTTCTTTTCAGACTATGTATGTATACAGTGAAATGTGTTTCTTGTAGGTGACAGATGATTGGGTCTTTTTTTTTCAATTCATTCAGCCACTCTATGTCTTTTCATTGGAGAGTTTAGTCAATTTATATTGAATGATAATATTGATATGTAAGGACTTACTCCTGCCATTTTGTTGGTTGTTTTCTGGTCTTATTTTCCTTCCTTCCTATCTTCCTTCTAGTGGAAGTGATTTTCTCTGATACAATTTAATTTCTTGCTCTTTATTTTTTCTGTATTATCAGTTTTTTGATTTGAGATTACCATGAGGCTTGCAAATACTGTCATATTATTAACCTGTCATTTTATTCTGATAACAACTTAATACTGCTTGCATAAACAAACAAGCAAAACGAAAACGAAAAAACTCTATACCTTAACTTTGCCCCACTTTTTAACATTTTTTAAATGTCTTATTGTACCATGTAATGTTTGAGAAGTCACTGTAGTTATCATTTTTGATTGGCTCTTTCTGCTTAAGAGTCACTTACACACTAAAGTTGCAATGTTATAATATTATGTATTTTTCTGTGTACTTATTAATAGTGAGTTTTGTAACTTCAGATAATTTCTTATTTCTCATTAATATCCTTTTCTTTCTGATTTGACTATTGCCTTTAGCATTTCTTGTAGGACAGGTCTGGTGTTGATGAAATCCCTCAGCTTTTGTTTGTCTGGAATATTTATTATTTCTCTTTCATGATTTAAGGATATTTTCTTCAGATATATTAATCTAGGTAAAAGTTTTTTCCTTCATCACTTTAAATATGTCATACCACTCTCTCCTGGCCTAAAAGTTTCCACTGAAAAGTCTGCTGCCAGACATATTGGAACTCTATTGTATGTAATTTTTTTTTTTCTCTTCCTGCGTTTAGGATCTTTTCTTTATCCTTGACCTTTGGGAGTTTTTATTATTATTATTATTATTATTATTATTATTATTATTATTTGAGATGGAGTTTCACTCTTGTTACCCAGGCTGGAGTGCAATGGTATTATCTCTGCTCACCGCAACCTCCGCCTCCTGGGTTCAAGCAATTCTCCTGCCTCAGCCTCCCGAGTAGCTGGGACTACAGGCTGTGCCACCATGCCCAGCTAATTTTTGTATTTTTAGTGGAGACGGGGTTTCACCATGTTGACCAGGATGGTCTTGAACTCTTGACCTTGTGATCCACCCGCCTCAGCCTCCCAAAGTTCTGGGATTATAGGGGTGAGCCAGCATGCCTGGCCTGGGAGTTTTATTATTAAATGACTTGAGATAATCATCTTTGGGTTAAATCTGCTTGGTGTTCTATATCCTTCTTGTACTTGAATGTTGATATCTTTCTTTAGATTTAGGAAGTTCTCTGTTATCCCTTTGAATAAACTTTCTGCCCCTATCACTTGCTCTACCTCCTCTGTAAGGCCAATAACTCTTAGATATGCCTTTTTGAGGTATTTTCAAGATCTTCTTGTTGTGCTTCATTGTTTTTTATTCTTTTTTCTTTTGTCTCCTCTAACTGTATTTCCAAGTAGCCTGTCTTCAAGCTTACTAATCCTTTCTTGTGCTTTATCAATTCTGCTATTAAAAGGCTTTGATGTATTCTTCAGTATATCAATTGCATATTTCAACTCCAGTATTTCTACTGGACTCACTTTATTTCATTCTCTTTGTTGAATTTATCTGATAGAATTCTGTCTATGCCATGCATGTATGTGTTGGTATTGGTGTTGGTGGTAGCAGTGGCAGGGTTCTCCTCTTTCAGTTATTCACAGATGCTGAATTCTAAGGATTGTGAGAAGTTTAAATTTGAACATGGCCTTCTAGGTCATCATGAAGTATATTTATCAAACAAGGAGGATAGAATTTTTGTTAATTTAATGACTCATTAGCTTTTAAAGCATGTAGACATATGAGATGTGGGTCCCCATTTGTACTTTTCTTTTAAAGTGTTAATGAGGGTAATTTTTGTAACCTACCTTAGAAGTGCTCAGCTGTCACAGCAATGAAAAAAAAAACAGATTTTTACATATGCATGCCTATTATATCCTTTTGTTATATACATTTTGAGGTATCTAATGAACTCAAACTGGTGTTGCGAGGAAGCTTCAGTGATGATAAGCATAGCAACTATTTGTTGAGTGTTAATTGTGTTTTAGGCTTTGTTTTAAGCATATGAAACATATTAACTCATTCAATTCTTGTAAGAATTCAGTGTTGTGAGTACTATTATTTGCTCCACTTTACCTATGAGGAAACTGAGTTTGAGAGACTTAGTAGATAATGGGGCTAGAATCTTAACCCAAGGAGCTTGGCTTCAGAGTTTGTGCTTAACCAACTGGCTGCACTTCTTTAAGCTTTTCTCCTAGGGAAGGCTATGTCAGTTAGCTTGAATTACAATGGACATTATAGTAATTTACCATGGAATAAAATTTGTTCAAATGCTACCTTTGGTATTAATAGGGACCATCATAGATAATTTTACTTATTAGCAATTTGGAAAAAGTAGACTTTTACTGTAGACTTTATTCATATAAATCTTATTTCAGCCTTTTGATGTTTTATTCCTTAAAATAGTTTAAAAGTTAATTTTTTATTTAAAATTCTACTTGCTAATTGAATATATAAAAAGTAAAACAAAAACCAAAACAAAAACAGAATATACAGAAAGTATGTTCATAGTCCCACCAACCAATGACAGACTCTGTCAGTGCTATAGGGTTTTTTTTTTTTTTTTAGAATTATCTATGTTTTATAAAACAACATAACATATAGCTAAGTTCATTACCTATACAATCTCTATGTTAGTTTTCCAGCTAACATTATAATAAAGTTTTCCTATACTACCAAAATAATAAGACGAATTATAATGTAAACAGTGCTGCAATGAACATTTGTGTGCATGTGTGCTTATAATCCTTTGGATATATACCCAGTAATGGGATTACTGGGTCAAATGGAATTTCTATTTCTAGGTCCTTAAGGAATCGCCACACTGTCTTCCACAATGGTTGAACTAATTTATACCCCCACTAACAGTGTAAAAGTGTTCCTAATTCTCCACATCCTCTCCAGCATCTGTTGTCTCCAGATTTTTTAATGATTGTCATTCTAACTGCTGTGAGATGGTATCTCAATGTGGTTTTGATTTGCATTTCTCTAATGACCAGTGATGATGAGCATTTTTTCATATGTTTGTGGGCCTCATATATGTCTTCTTTTGAACAATGTCTGTTCATATCCTTCACCCACTTTTGAATGGGTTTGTTTGTTTTTTCTTGTATGAGAATTTTTAGGGCACTTGAAATACATTGCCATGTATATTTTTAGAAATTTTATACTCTGGCCAGGCATGGTGGCCCACAATGGCACTTTGGGAAGCTGAGGTGGGTGGATTGCCTGAACTCACAAGCTGGAGACCACCCTGGGCAATGTGGTGAAACCCCGTCACCACTAAAATCCAAAAAGTAGCCTGGTGTGGTGGCACGCACCTGTAGTTCCAGCTACTTAGGGGGCTGAGGCATGAGAATCGCTTGAGCCTGGGATGAGGAGCTTGCAGTGCGCTGAGATCTCACCACTACACTCCAGATTGGGCTTCAGAGTGAGAATCTGCATCAAAAATAAGAAAAAAAATGTGTGTGTGTGTGTGTGTGTGTGTGTGTGTGTGTGTGTGTGTGTGCGCGCGCGCGCGCGCGCGCGCGCGCGTATCTTATGTTTTATAAAACAACATAACAACATATAGCTAAATATATATATACATATATATATTTTTTTTTCTTTGAAATTCCAAACAACAAACTAGGAGTTTGCTGGTTCTGTCGCATTATTTCTAACATTTAATGTTATCACAGGAAAAAAACCCTGCTAATCTGACAGTTCTAACAGTATTGCATTTTTTGTGTGCATTGTCTGCTTATGGCTCTATAATTTCTGTGGGCCTTTATATGGGAATGATATTTTAATTGTCATTTCTTTTTGTGAATACTTTCTTATAATTGATGATCTGCCTTCTAATTTTGATCAGTTTGACACACAAAATTTGAATTTTTTATGTGGTTACATTTATCTTTTCTATTGTGAATTTTTCATTGTTTGTAAGCATCATAATCATTTCCTATGCAGAAGTCAAATTAGGTTCAACAACATTTTATGTTTGCTATGTAAGAGTTTTAGAATTAACCTTTCAATCCACATAAAAGTTATTTCAATATATGATAAAGACCTACATTGATTTCACATTGATTTCCTCTCAATAGCTATCTAGTTCTCTTAACTCCATTGGTTGTGCAAGTCATATTTGCCACACTGGTTTATGATATTTCTTTTATCTTTTAAAACACTAAATCAAGTTATGTAGTTTTATTAAGCTATATTTGGACTAATGTAAGAGTTTAAATTATTACAATGTTAAAATATGTCTGTACTGTCCAAGTATACTATTAGTTGAAGGAATTAAGTAGATGGTGGTATATCTAAGAGAGCACTAAAGACTGGAAGAAGAAAAGTGACTTTCCCTTCTCGTTCTTCAAATCCCAATTCCTCTAAATGCACAATGAGCTCTTTGAAGGAAGCCAGCAGATCTCGTAATGTTCGTTTGGAATCTCTCCATAGGGTCTGGCCAAATGCTATCTGTATTATGCAAGCTCAGTTAATATTTTCTATTGTCTGGTATTAATTGGTTTCAGCAGTCACTTCTACAGAGTCTATCAAAAGTTCTGCTTGTAAAGCTTGCCAGGGTGAAGGGAAGAGTTGATGCACATACCAAGGTCTGTAGACTATTTTAAGTCTAATTACACTTTTTCTAAGGTCTATGGGAGAGGCAACTGTGGTTTTCCTATGCTAAGCTATTAAGCATAGAGCCTGATAAAATTTTCCTTTTACTTTGTGTGAATATGGGATGGGTTATAAATATCTCCATGAGAGATATGAATAAAATATGTCAGAGGGCATTGGAATGAAGAATAATTGTGTTGATAAGTAGCTATTTAGTACATTATAGGGCTTTACTATGAAATTGCAGAAAGGAGGGCCCTCTTTAAACTTCTTATACTCACGTTAGAAACAGTGATAGAATTCAAGCAACTATACATCAGAAAAGTACCTGAGACTTTTCAGGATACAAAATCAATGTGCAAAAATCACATGCATTCCTATACACCAATAACAGACTTAAAGGGAACCAAATCAAGAATGAACTGCCATTCACAATTGCTACAAAGAGAATAAAATACCTAGGAATACAACCAACAAATACTGTAAAGGACCTCTTCAAGGAGAACTACAAACCACTGCTTAATGAAATAAGAGAGGACACAAACAAATGGAGAAACATTCCATGCTCATGGTTAGGAAGAATCAATATCGTGAAAATGGCCATACTGCCCAAAGGAATTTATGGATTTAACGCTATTCCCATCAAGCTACCAATGACCTTCTTCACCGAACTGGAAAAAAAAAAACTTAAACTTCATATGGAACCAAAAGAGAGCCCGCATAGCCAAGTCAATTCTAAGCAAAAAGAACAAAGCTGGAGGCATCACACTACCTGACTTCAAAGTATACTACAAGGCTACAGCAATCAAAACAGCATGATACTGGTACCAAAACAGAAATATAGACCAATGGAACAGAACAGAGGACTCGGAGGCAATGCCACACATCGACAACCATCTAACCTTTGACAAACCTCACAAAAACAAGCAATGGAGAAAGGATTCCCTGTTTAATAAATGGTGTTGGGAAAACTGGCTAGCCATGTGCAGAAAGCAGAAATGACCCCTTCCTGACACCTTACACTAAAATTAACTCCAGATGGATTAAAGACTTAAACATAAGACCTAACATCATAAAAACCCTAGAAGAAAACCTAGGCAAAACCATCCAGGACATAGGCATAGGCAAGGACTTCATAACTAAAACACCAAAAGCATTGGGAACAAAAGCCAAAATAGACAAATGGGACCTAATTAAACTCCAGAGCTTCTGCACAGCAAAAAAAAAAAAAAAAAAAAAA